>NC_042617.1:275086356-275429104 GCF_901001135.1 Rhinatrema bivittatum | reverse complement strand
TGTGAGTATGGAAGCAGCCTCTGACCCCTGGCCTGGAGCTTCCTTAGGATGTTCCCCAAAGCTGTAAGGTTATGTGATGAAGGCCCCACACATGCTTTATGGAGCATGGGATGTCAGCAGGTTACAGGAAGGCCTGTCTACTATCTCCACCTGTGAATGTGATGCACCCTTCAAAATACAATATGGAAATTGCTTATCTTCCATTTGCCCCAGCAGCTGTTTACCAATCTGTGACTTGTCCTGACTTTTGTTCAGTTCCTTTTGGTTTTCTTGTCATATGAATAAATCTAGCAGGGAGGGTCTTGGAATTCGCTCTGCACTTGTCTCTCTTCCCTCTTGTTCAGGGACCGTATTTCCCAGGGTGTGACTTGTGTTCCAGGCCTTTCTGGGGTCACACCCTGCTTCTTGTTTGCTCTGGGATTTTACCTCACCCTGCCACTTCATATATTTCCCAGCAGCATGCTCTCCCTCACCTCTTGTCCTCTTTGGGTCTGATTTACTAAAGGGCAGATGCTATAAAAAATGCGGAAAGAGGGCGCTGAAAAGTCAGTGCCCACTTTAATGTGTGCATGGCGCCCGCAAGGGGGGTGCCATGCTATAAGCAAATTAGGGGGTCACTTGCACGCCCCTAGCACTTCCTTGCTAACACGAACCTGCGGCGGCTGCCGGTTACGAAAACCGGTGTCTGTTTTCATTACCGGCTGCCGAGGTTACCGGCATCTGTCTTCCTAACTCGGCGGTCTGCTGAGGCAATTTTTTTTTTATTTAAGAAGTACAGAAAAGCAGTTTTTTCTACTTTTCTGTACTTTTTTTACATGCACTCAGCTATTAACGCCTGCTCCAGGCAGGCGTTAATAGCTGAGAGCTAAATGTGTGTTTGAGATGCACACTTTTTTGAATGCGGAGTGAATGAGTAATAGCCTTATTCACATGCATTTGCATGTGATGAGCGCTATTGCATTCGCTCTGCGTCCAACGCGTGTTAAATAGGCGCTAATCCCCCGACTGCGGGTTATACAGTGCGCTCGGCCCCTAAGGCCGAGCGCACTTAGGCACAGAATTGGGAGAAATATTCTTAGGCCCAGGGATCGTGATTTTAGTTTTGACCCAAAAATAGAGAATTGGGAAGCTGCAGGAGAAAAAAAAAAGTTTCTTGCTATTCTTCCCACTCACAGTCCAAAGAAAATCTGTATTTTCCACAACTTCAGGTTCTCTGCAGGTTATCAGAAGCCTGACAGGATTGTCATTTACCATGGCTAAGTTCCATGACATGTTGGCTAAAAGTGCGTAAAAAGGTATCAGTTCGGTGGAAGCGTGCTTCCATAAAGAGGACCCAGGTTTGATCACCAAGGCTGGAGATGCTGCAGTGGCAGCATTTGTCATCACTGGGGCTGGTGGCAGCCTTAGCTGTCACTCACAGCAGGGATACCAACCAAATGGGTGGAAGCTGTGGTTTGTGGTCCCGGGCCAAAGACCCGTCATGATGACTGGATGGATTTGGGAAAGGGAGTTATAAGAAGTAGGGGAAACCCTTCACATGCATGCACACCTCGTGCAGTTGTGTCTGACGCTTCACGGTACTGTAGCCCAACAGATGCCAGATCTAATTGAGCTGGAAGAGTGGAGGAGCCAGGAGGAAACTGCTGGACCTCTAAAAAGGCAGAAAACTGTATTAAGGACATGTATGCTGGGGCTTCTGCGAGACTGGGCTTTGTGTGTTCTGGGAGTGGTCGGTAGCTGGAAGTCTGCTGCGGTGCTGGGCAGGCAGCTCCAATGTTCTTGGGATAGGAGGGAGGTTTGGGTTCTTCCTGGTCTCTCGTGGGCATCGGAGGGAAGAGCGTGAATGAGCAGTCATGGTGTCTGTGTATCTTGGTTCCACATGGAAGGATCTTGTTCGTTGGCTGGTCGCTCTCCCTGGCAGTCACTTCGCCTGCTGAAGGTTCCCTGACTCTCCTGCCTTTCAATAAAAAGTTTTGAAACTTAAATTCTCCCCCTCTCAAAGCTGTGAAAACTTGACAAATGTAGAAAAAATCTTTGACCTCTTATTTGCATCATCTGGGAAGTGAGAGAAGAGAAGTGAGAAAGCAGGAGTAGCTTCTGAGTTTCCTGTCCTGTGTGTGTCTCAATAAAAATGGTGACTGGAATCTCTCCTGCCATCCTCAGGAACATGCATTCAGTCCCATTCTTTAGGCCCTGAATCCTCTCTTCTGTCTGCAGCTGCCCTTTATATATGTTTAGGCCCACTGTGGGTGAGGGGACCACAGACTGTCTGCAGACACTTTCATATGAGATCTCCATGAATTTTCTCTGTAAAAAGACCACACTGGACAGATACCAAGAAAAGAAAAAATGCCTTCAACTAAAACCTCAATCTTGTTTCCTGTCATTTTTATTCCTTCACCAGCTCTCGTCGGGCAGCCATTTTTTCCAGTTTCTCACCTTTTCAGGCCTTCCCAGCCGGCTCTCAGTAGAGTGCTGCCATCATGCACCATTTTCTCCCACCTTCCTCGCCATATATAGGCCAAGTACCACCCTCCCCTGCCTAGAGAGCCACCTTCAAGACAGCTCTGGCCTGGTACCTCTGTAGCAGCAGACAGGGCCCGTCTGTCGAGTGCGGTCGCTATACCTCTGTCCTTGCTGCTGAATGAAGACTTGTCCCAAACTCGCTCCTGTGTAGCTTCCGCCTTCTCATCCTGCTTGGTCCCTTCTTGTGATGTCTGCTTCTGAATAATTTTGGTTCTGCATAGTGAACTTTATTTTGTGCTCCTGGGGCTACAGCACTCTGTGGGAGGTCAGCAGATCACATGTGGGTCCCATGATCTCCCAAAACTTCCATCCTCCTTGCTAAACTCATCTGATGCAAGCTTCTCCTGTGGGGGGAGGGGTGGAGAGGATCTTCCTCACCATACAGAGGGTGTGGGAAAGATTGGGCTTCCATGGTGTATATAGAATTTTGTAGAGTTGGTGCCATAACCAGTTATTCCTTCTATAAGCAGACCATGTTGTAGCTGTTGGATATGGGATACTGGATGGCACAGATGTCCTGTAGCTATATGTGCTCTTGGCTACAGGACACATGGCAAAATTATGCCCACTCAGGTCCTGTGATTCTAGGTGTTGTCACTCGGCTGCTGGGTGCTCCATGTCAGTAGATCTGGCCCTTTATTCTTAGCTTTCTATTGAGGCTGAGTTTGGTGGTCTTTTTTTTTTTTTTCGGGGGGGGGGGGGGGGGGGGAGGTAGGGAGAGCTGAAGCACCAGTGGTGGAGTCCAGAGAGTGTGCTCTGGGTCTGGGGAGGAGAAGTATGTTGAGTCTGTGTTGGTTTCTGGACTCAGAGGCTGTGAGCACTCCTCCTCTTGAGATTTCATGATAAGGGGGACGGTAAACATCTGTTGTAAGCAAAGCATGTGGGGGAAGGGAGGAATGGAATCTGAAGTCACCTGCTACTTCCCTATACAAGTGCCAGGAGGCTGCAGCCTGGGGCCTAGTGATCATAAGGTGAGAGCATCCAATCTCTCCCTCACCTCCTGTTCTGGCATGCCAGCAGAGCATTCCTAGCACTTATTAAAGCCCTGGCACCTTCCCGGCACTACAGCTCTCTCTTGTGTAAGATCCTCCAGGAGAATGATGGTGGGAGTAAGGTGTGGGCTCTGAGCGGGGTCGGAGGTTTGGCTTCATTCAGGGAAGGCCTGGACTATACTACCTGGCTCTAAGAGCAGTGTCCTGCCCTGTGTCCCCCATGTTCCCTGTCATTGCTGTGAGGGAGAGGTAGCCAATGACCTGGGGGATTGACCTGAGGGGGAGGAGAGGTCAGACATGGGAAAGGGGTTCAAGCCATAAGGAGGGGGGGGGGGGGGGGATTGCTAGGGAGGGCACCAGCAATCTGGAGGGGCCAGACCTTTAGGATGGAAAAATTCTACCAAAAAATTGCATCTGCTAGTAGTGACGTTTTTCCGTACTGCATTATAAATTATTGCTCAGTTAGTGATTATATTGTGTTATCTGAATAGTCTGCAGAATTTTAAGATATTGTGCACAGAACTTTTTTTTTGCACATAATTCCCCAGGGTGTAGGGTGGGGGTGGGAGCTCTTGAGCCACCTGTGCTTTAGAGGGAGGAGGGGGCGGGGCAAACTGGAGCCAGTGGTGTATGTTGGGTGGTGGGGCAGTAGGAGATGGGAGAGAGAAAGGCAGCTGCATGTGTGTGTATGTGTGGGATGGGGGGAGGCCTGGGGATAGAAATGATTGCTATGTGTATGCTCTTAGAATACTATCCTTCTTGTCTCCTCCCTGGCTGTAGCTCTGTGGGCTGGCACTGATTGTCGTCGGGGTCATCGTGCAGGTGAAACTGAACAATTCGATCATAATAAAGAACGCATCGGCCTCTGGCGCACCCATCGTCATCATCATCGTGGGCGTCGTCATCTTCTTCGTCGCCTTCTTTGGCTGCTGTGGAGCCTGGAAGGAGAATTACTGCATGGTGACAACGGTACGGGGCTGGCCCTGGCTGGAGCAGAGGGGCAGGGATGATGGGGGGGGGGGGCATGACCAGAGGGCTAGCCTACTTTTATTGCTGGAAGAATGGATTTTGTGAGAGCTACTGTGGCTCTGAGCAAAACCTCCCCATGGCCCTTCATTCTCTGGACAAGGCGGGGTTTGGCTTTAGTCACTTGAGGATTGTAGAAAGTGTGGTGAATTATGTTTTTTTTTCCAGCTCCGCATCACTGACTTCTCAAGGATTTAGTATGTTTAATTTGTTTTGCTTCATTACTTGTGAAAACTATGTGATAAACATTTATTTTAGCTCTGTGCTAAGCCGCAGCTGGAGCTTCTGGCCCCTCCTCTCTGTTGGTTTGCAGTGTGGGTGCTCCTCTGCTGACAGAGCTAAGGTGGATTAAACTCCCCCCCCCCGGTTGTGTTGAGGTGTTACAATGACATGGATGGTGCCAGGGCCATCGGAGCAGCTCTCTGATGACAAAATCCTCCAGCCTTGACTCGCTGGGGCTCTAGTACACCACCTCGCCGGGGGACTGCTGCCGACTTGTGTATGTTCCCCCATGGGGAGTGATTTGTATTTTTGGGGGAGAGGGGACAAACACCTGGCCTGGGGGGGGGGGGCAGAGGGAGTAGGGGGACACTAGCTCCAGAACAGAAATAAGTTTTCTCTTTGCTTCCCTCTCTCTGCCTTAGTTTGCCATCCTGTTAACCCTGATATTCCTGGTGGAGATTGCAGCTGCCATCGCTGGATACGTGTTTAAGAATAAAGTGAGTTTTTTGAAGTGGTGAATGCTGTGCAGGTTGCGGCAAGGTAACAGAGCTAAATAGTCTCCTTTCTAACAAAGCCATTGTCTCTAGCATGGTCCTACTTGGTCAGGATGTGTGTGTGGGGGGTGGGGTGGGGTGTATTCTATGTGGTGTCATTAGAGCTCAACCTTATGTAATCTAGAGCATGAGGTAGGGTCTTGCCACCAAGACGGTGTCGGCAGGTCACAGGCACCCTCACTATTAGCATTTTAGGACACATCCCATTGTGCACCTGATGTGTCGAACGCTGGTGCTAAGTGTGTGTGTGTGTGTGTGTGATTTTTATTTATTAATTTTATTAGGTCTTGTATGTGGGTGCTAAGACTTAAGACCTGTTTCTTTCTCTCTCCCCACCAGGTGAATGATTTTTTCCGGCAGTCTTTTGTAGAAGGTATGGCAAAGTACAACACCACAATAGAAGTGAAGGAAGCTCTGGATGGCCTTCAGAGGGATGTGAGTTAGAACTGGGGGTGGTTCTTGGGGGGGGGGGGGGGGGGGGGAGGTTTTGTTTTTAACGTCCCATCCCCTCTTTCTGAAGTTTGTGGGGATGAAAGGGAGCCGTAGCAGTTTGTCTGATGCTATTCTTGTCCTGTCTTCTTCCCCCCCCCCCCCCCCCCTCCTTGAACCAGTTTAAATGCTGTGGGGAAAATGGTTCTACTGACTGGGCCAATTATGCCCCCTTCAATAAAAGCGGCGGTGTCCCTGATTCTTGCTGCCAAAATGAGACGGCGGGCTGCGGGAAAGCTTCACCTCCCCTTATCAACACGGAAGTGAGTATCAACTGGAGAGGTGGCGGGGGGGGGGGTATGCTATGGGGGGGGGGGAGAATATTGTGGGAAGGGCCATAGCAGCTGAGGAGACATCGTCTATTTTCTTTAACAAACGTTAACTCAAGTCTTTCTGAAGATGAAGAGATTCTTTTACTTCCTGATTTCTACTGTCACTCGAGCAGTGAGCTGAAAGTTAGCTTTTTTTTTTTTCTCCCCATTCATTTAATCCTTTTTTCTTTTAATATTTTTAAAAGTCATTATTGAAGTGTGGTTATTGTCCTTCCTTCCTTTCCCTCTCTTCTCTGCCGTGTCATTTAACAACCCCCCCCCCCCCCCCCAAAGCTCTATACATGGCCACTACTGCTCCACATGGTGTCAGTAGCTGCAGGAGTAGGCAGGAAATGTCAGTTATGCTGCTTTGACGAGTAATGGACCCCACAGGAGAAGCTGGGAAGAGAACAAGTGCTTCCTGCCTGCCACGGTGGCTGCTAGCAGCTTAAATGTCTAAACCTGGATAGCTCTTAAATGGCCAACTGGACATGTTGAAAAGGGACATACTTCAAAGGCATATGTGTGTAGTCCTTGGGGGGGGGGGGGGTGCGGTTGCAGGAGGGAATTGTGATCCTTGAGGGCAATACCTAGTGGCTGGTTTGAGGCCCACGGTACAGGAGTTCTGGTGCATGGCTCCCGGCCTCAGAACTCAGTGGGTGCACAAGGGGGTGGGGGTTATCTATTGAAGTAGGTAAAAATATTCCTGAGTAGTTGCAGACGAAGGCACTGGTTCCAATTTGAGTTGGAGGAAAAGAGGAACCGTTGGTTCCCCACCTCCTTCAGTCACCAAAAGGGGAGGGGGCAGATTCAGGAGAATCTGGACATTAGGAACTCTGGTCCTGGACTACATGGTAGAAACTCTGCCATGGGAGAGGGCGGAGGACAGGTTTGCTTTTTTTTTTTTTTTTTTAACCTGCTTTTTGTTGCTGTACCCAGGGCTGCGTGGAGAAGATCAACACCTGGATAAAGAATAATGTGGTGGTCATAGCTGGGGTGGCATTGGGCATCGCGTTCTTGGAGGTAATGTGACTGCTGCGTGTGTGCTTTCCCTTCTGTTGGGGGGGGGGGGGGGGAGAGGGGAGGAGAGACAGGGCAGGGAGTAGGTGGTGTATTTGTGGCTAAGGAAGGTGCTGACTCAGGTTGTCAGACAAGCTGCCTTCCCTTTTACTCTTGCTAGTAGTCGGTGGCTAATTCTTGGAGCTGTTTGAACAGGGAGAGGACCAAGCTCTCTGATCTTTGTGATACACGTTCACCCTTCTGAACTCTCGCCGGTGGCGCTCTAGAAGTGCGAATGCTGCTGATCTGTGGTTTCTAGGAGCTGGCAGGCTGACTGGCAGAACCCTGGGAACCTCAGAGCAGTGGAAGGTTTTGTGGGAGGGATACTTTATTCTTCTTCCTCCTGCTCCTCCTGGGCTTCTGAGCTCTCCTCTGATCACCACTTTCTCTTTCTGCAGCTCCTGGGCATCGTATTCGCCTGTTGCCTAATGAAGGGGATCCGCAGTGGATATGAAGTCATGTAACACTTTGGTCAGGCTGCGGCAGTAGATAAATGACGACTATCTTCCCTCTTGTGGCAAGGAAGGAGTGATACCACAAGCGGCATGTCCCTGCCAAGCCCAGAGACACTTCAGTCACCTTTCTTTTTCCTTTTTATTTTTTGTCTTATTTGGTTTCTGCTCTTCTTCCTGTGGCTCCAGGAAAGACTTCTGGGGATCAGGAGTAGAAAGATACTTTTTTTTTTTTTTTTTTTTTTTTTTGCTTCTTTCTCTTCACATTTTCTGCCTTAAAATATAGAAGTTGAAAGAAGTATAAATGCATCAGCCAGGTGCTTATATCCCTAATGCTCAGAGCGGCATGTCTTTTAGTATGTGGGAGGGGTTTTGGGGGGGGGGGGGGGGAAGGTGCACACGTATAACCAAAGTCTGCTCGCCTTTGGGAGCATAGTTTTTCAGTGCTCATTTTGAATTCTATGGATATCAGTCAAAATAGATTTTCAGTGAATGTTAGTGAGAAATATTTCAGTAAACACTCCCCTCCCTCCCCCCCCCCCCCCCCATTTATACTGAAAACATACAGCCTGTATAATAAAGACCAAGTGACGTTCCTAGCCAGGCTCCTCTCTGCTTCCTGTGGTAACCTCTGTGCGGTTGATTGGGGGGGGCGGGGCAAGGCCAGTGAATGCAGTGCTCTCTTGCTAGAGGTTGTGGGGGTGGGGATGTCCAGGACAGCACGTGGATCAGACGTTCCCTTGACACAAGAGAACTTCCTTCATAGGACAGTTGTTGGACTTGCAGTACAATCTTCTTCTTACGAAGCCACGTCCATGGTGCAGGAGGCCCTGCATACTACGTAGCTGCTCTCCTAGCTACCTAGGTCCATTGGGAGGAGGGGGGAGAGGGGGAATGCACTGGTGCACCCATAGATGTAAGAAGCCCCTCCTACAGGGATGAGGGGATTGCATGGTAACTTCATAAGCCAAAATCATGTTGACGCTTTCCTTCACTGACACCCCCCCCCCCAGCTTGCTTCTGCTATCGTGCTCTGCCCTGGCCGTGCAAGGGAGGAAGGTGAGAAGCATCTGAGATGGGCACAAGACTGGCTACTACTATCTCTATATTTCTACAATCATTTTCCGCTCTGAAGGTCCCAGGTAGTCATTTGGCTTTAAGTAGGCACAGAGTGATAGTAACTGTCTGTTTAGGCCTGGGGATTTGTGTGTGTGATGTGTGTGTGTGTGTGTGTGTTTGTTTGTGTGTGTGTGTGGGGGGGGGGGGGCGCTGTGATTCACCAACGGGCTTTGAAACTGTATTGGTTGGGAGGGAAGGTAATACTGGCTGGCAGATGTGGAGAAAATGCTATGTCTTTCCTGGCTGTTTTATCGTACCTGAATTATGCATGAGGTTGGTTAATAAGTGATGAGGATCTCTGGGGGGACTGCCAGCGACATGCTGTTCAGTTAATATTGAATGAGGCTTGAATGGTTTCTGTAGTTAAGTCCTAGAATTAACTCTTTGGGAGCCCCACATTCTAGAACTGCTTTGATCTGGTGTCATGGGGGATTATTTATAACTTGGGGCCTTGAGTTTGTTAGTGTGTGAGGTGCTGTATTTGTTTTGCTTTTTCATTGAGTGTTCATCACAAAAGCACTTCCTGTCTCGCTTGCTTTGATGGGGAAAGTGCGTGCAGGGTTGTTGGCCTGTTTTGAAAAAGTGAGCAGTGGGGGTTGTGTTTTCCTTTCATTCTGCAGAGTCTAGCCGTAGATGCAATATATTTTTTTTTTTTTTTTGTCTCCTTTCCATGGATTATGTAGAGAGCAGTTAGTCCAGTAGAAGAAGGTAGATTTTGTGAATCTCCTCTTCCCTGCACATACCCTAGATCAATCCAGACTCCTGGGTTTTGCCTCCCTTCCAGCAAATGGCGACAGTGTTACTAACATTGCCATATAACAGTGTGCCACCTGCAGTCCCTCAGTATTTCTGTCTCCAGCAGATGGTAGAGGTGCAAGACCTGCAGTCTATACCTAGTTTAAAAAAAAAAAAGTCAGGAAAGTTTTTGTGAATTCCTCCCAGGAGGTTGGTAGGGGGTTGGGGACTCTTTAGTTTGCTCGTTTCTTTTGTCGCCGGAGGCTGAAAACTAATGGAGCCAGTTCCCTCTCCTCCAGAAGGGACAACAGAACCTGCTGCCACTTTTCAGTGCTTCTTTTCTAATTTCTTTTGAGTGACATTTAAACAAATATAGGGGAAAGACAAACGGAGATGATTTTTGTGTTTTCCTGCACCTTGGTGGCAGAGCATGGTTGTCGCTGGTCGGGGCTCAGATTTCGTGGACTCTAATTTTTTTTATTCCATCGATAAGCGAGTGAATGAGTCGTGCTGATTGGGGTGCGACGTCTTCAGCAGCATGGATTGGAATCTTCTCCAATAGTAGAGCTTTTTGTTCTGCTCATGTGCAGGAGATCCTGTGCGCGTACCTCAGTTATCAATGGTTTGGTTCAGTTGCGTGTTTTTTTCCTGCGTTGCACGTAAATGCGAATCTTTCTCCTCCTCCGTCCTCTTTTTTTCATCGCTTCAGTGTCGACAACCAAGAAGGCCCCAGGCTTCAAATATTGCTCTTGTAGGCATATAATGTCTGCCACGGATGGACATAACTACTGTTGTCTCTGCCTGGAGTACGACCAGGCTTACTATAGGGACTGCGGACGCATGTCCCCTCTGGGCCCGGAGACAAAGGGCTGAAAAGATCACCAGGTTTTGTGGGGAGTTGAGCTCGTAGCACTCAGGAAGCTATGCACCCTCCCCATGGCACTCAATTCAGTCTTCATCAGGTCCGAAGCCTCGCGCTCTGAGAGAGACCAGAGTCTCTCTCAGAGCGCGAGGCTTAGCAAAAAAAGAAAAAAAATTGCAAATCACCTGAAACCAGGCCCAAAATTAAAAAAAAAAAAACCCCTCAAAAAAGCCAGTGTTTCAGCACCTCATCCAGCACTGGTAAAGCAGCACCCCAAAACAGGGGCCGGCGACTCATGCCACTGACAATAGCTGCACCACACACCCTGGCGCAAAGCATCTGCGTTGTCCCATGAAACACTGTTGTGTGCTACACCTGTGTTGTCCCACGCTTCACCTGCATCAACCCAGGAAACTACAGTGTCTTCCAAAGAGAAGCCTGCATCGATCAACCCTTCATCTGCATTGGCCCACAATGCAAAGCATCAGATGAAACGCAAACATGAAGCAAAACCACAGGCGCCACATGAAGCTAAATTGCTTCCAACAATGCAGTCCAGTCATGATTCTTGAAATCCCCACGAAAGAATCTTGACCATCATGATTTTATCACTGTGTCCAGCCCCTAGGTTTGAACATCAACAGAGGCCAATGACCAGAGATATTCATAGCTCAGCTAGAGATCAGATGTCCCGGGACCTAGGAGTAGTGGATGTGGAACCCATTCTACAGATATTTCAACCCAGGTCAGAACCCCCCCCCCCCCCCCCCCCCCAAAATGATCTTCTCATCACTTGAGTCCAGAAGAAGACATGACGTAACTCAACTTCAAGAACCACTATATGTCAGGCCTAAGAAGATGGTAAAGGAGCCACTAACCTTTAGACCTCTTCACTCTCCTGTCTCATATTTACAAAGCAGCTGTTCGGTGTTTCCATCTGCCGTTGCACAATGTTCGCTCCCCAGATCCCCAGGACGTGCATGCAGCAAAGCTTGGCCATTCTATCTGGCTATCTTTTTTTTTCTTCTCATCATCCAGAGGTCAGTCCTCCAAGGTTTCACATTGCAAGTCACATCAAGAATGAGTCTCGCCCAAGAAGGCTGGAGTCACGTGTGGTGTCCCCTGATCACGAGGCAGAGAGGCCAGATTCCCATCCTCCATACCAATCATCTTCCTTTTCTCAGACTTCTTTTACTGGCCTCCCTTCTGACAAACCAGAGGACCCTCCGGAACATACCTTCGTAGGTGAGGATCTCACACATCCTAAATTTGTGGAAAAAATGGGAGCCTTGCTTAATGTAGAATTCGAAAGATCCCAGATTCCTGTAAAGAAGTCTGTGTGCTCTTAAAGATACTAGATATCCCTTTTGGAGCCCATGGCTTTACCTCCTCATTCAGTCCTGGAATCTGTTCTCCTTGAATCTTGTGAATCTCTTCATTCCAACTGACCAGTACCTAGGAAGCTGGACCTGACATACCGCCTTAAAAAATCTGTTTATGGCCTGGTACACTTCCCCCCACGCATCAGTAGTGGTTGAGTTTGCTATGAGGAAAGCAAGAAAGTCGGAACTCCATGCCGTCTCCCCTCCGGGGAAATATAAAATACTAGACTTTGCTAAGAAGATCTTTGAAAACTCTATGCTTGCCTCTCGTATTCAACAGCACAAATTCTATTTAGTCTAGAACATACGGTATATGAATACTTGTAACTCCTAAAGCCCTTTGTGTGCTCTGACATGGACAAGCAGATCACTCATCAACCTTTAATTGACCTGGAGGAAGGAATCTGTCACCTCCGTGCCGTCTACAAAGTATTCAAGACTACCTCCAGAGCCTCTGCATCTATTATAGCGTTTCATAGAACAGCTTAGCTGCAGGCAAGTTCAATTAGGGAAGACTACTGCTAAATGTCTATCCTTGCAGTACAAAAAAACCAATACTACCCATAGAAATCCTATAGACAGTACACACAATAAAGACCCACTGCTTAGCAGCAGCCTCATCCACAAATACCGCAAACTACGCAGAGAGCACACCCACGGGATTGTAGGAAACAAATGCTCCCTCAGCAAACTACCCCCAAAGGTGAGTAAGGTATTTGAGGGAAGCCACGTTGCAGCCAGGGACTCCCACCACAACCAGTCACCCCACTAGGGGGCAGATTCTCAGATCATTGGGAAGCATGGTCCAAAATTACTTCCGACATGGGTTTTGAATATAATCAGACGGGTACTACTTGCAATTCAAGACACCCCCCCCCCCCCCCCCCTGCTTACTCAATTTACTGCCACAGACAAAACATCTTGATTAGGTTCCTCTTACAGCAGGAAGCGAACAAATTGCTAACACAGAAGGCGATTCAAAGCATACTACCATCTTGCCACAATATGGGATGTTACTCCCAATACTTCCTCATTCCAAAGTGCACGGGAGACTTATTTATTTATTTAGCATTTTTATATACCGACTTTCCAATAACAGAATTACTGATCAATTCGGTTTACATTTTAACAGAACAATAACATTGACAAGTAAATGTCTTACAAAGAACAGGTCGATATAACTTGGATAAGTAAATATGGGGTTAACCAGTAAAGATACATTGCCTAATATAGGTATAAGTAAAAGATACAGTGCCTAATGTAGGTTAAATAAACAGTTGCTAATTATAAGACTAGGTTATGTCTTCGACTGCCATAGATTAAGTGAGTACATAGATTAAGTGAGACTTGTGTCCCATAGTAGACCTTCGTCTACTCAACAAAATGCTCAAGAATGAGAGATTCAAAATGACAACTTTTAAAGACCATCCTCCCCTTTTATTCAACAGGGAGACTGGATGTGCTTCCTAGATCTCAAAAATGCCTATGCGCATATACCAAGTCACCGTTCCTGCTGGTGTTACGTTTGATTCCCTGGGAGGGTTAGATCCAGAGGAGGGGCAGGGTGAAGGCCCACCTGTGGAAGGACTATATCCTAAGGGGGTGCATCTGTTCCACAGGGAAGATTAATTCTGGCAGAATTAGGAATAAAGGCTCCACAAGAGGAGTCTGAATTTTGGGAGGATGTGGATCTGGTCATGGATTGCTTACAGGGTCCTGCGAAGGTGTTTCCATAAGTCTGTTAACACGTTGGTGGTCAGGGAGTGGGATACTCCAGAGACTGGCTTTAAGGTTGGCAGGGCGATGAATAAGTTATATCCTTTGCCTGAGGACACGCTGGAACTCTTATGAGTCCCAAAGGTGGATGCCTCGGTGTCAGCTGTGAGTAAGAAGATGACTAATCCATTGACCGGTGCTGCGACTTTAAAGGATCTGCAGAATCACATCCCCCGCGTGAACCTCCACATGCCACAAAATCTTGCCCACCACCGGCCATGGCAGAAACACAGCAGAAGGTCTCATGGCCAAGGAAGAACCAAGGTGTTCATTCCCTCTGCTCTGCACTCTTCTGCGACTGAAGTAGGGCAGCTTGGCATTTTGGTGAGTTGCCATAAAATCCATGGGGGGCTTGCCCCACCTACAGTAGATTAGTCTTTGCCTCCAACAGTTCCCACTCTCTGGGATCCAGCTGTTGATGGCTGAGAAAATCCGCTTGCACATTGTAGGTCCCAGCTATATGAGAAGCCGCTATCAATACCAGATGCTGCTCTGCCCAGTAGATTAGCTCCCAAGCACTGCTGGACTCTTGGTACCACCCTGCCAGTTGACATAAGCACCATCATTGCACTGTCCGACAAGATTCTGATTGGACGGCCGCGTGAGAGAGGAAGAAAGGCACACAGCATCAACCAAACTGCTCTCATCTCTAAGCAATTGAAAGAGGATGATGCTTCCTTCGTCAAACACTGGCCTTGCACTGATTGATCTTGGTAGATGGCTCCCCAACCAGAGAGGCTGGTGTCTGTGGTAACCACTGTCCACTCCAGAATTTCTAAGTCCACTCCTCAACACAAATGGCCCCAACCAAGCCACCACAAGAGACTGGATCTGGCTAACTCTAAGCAGCAGCAGAAGCTGAAACTGCTCCAATGGATCCCACTGGGAAAGTAATGCCACCTGAGAGGTCTCATATGAGCAAATGTCCTTCACGGGTTTTTTTTGTTTTGTTTTTTTTAATGTGGACAAGTTTCTGTTCTAAGCTTTCTCTTCCCACTGCTCATTCAGGGGCTATTAATGCATGGTTGGTATTAGTGTTCTTATTATCTTGGCTTTGGTACAGGTCAATACTGAGGGCCTGCAGCTGTTATGGCAGTGTCAATAAAACTTTCTGTCTCTATCTGCTGGAAGGGAGGCAAAACCCAGGAGTGGAAATTAGCAGGTAAGAACCAGTTTTCCTATAACCTACTTATCTATATAACCTTTTTTTTTTTAAACCTTAACCTATGTGCCCTAGCAGCTGTTCTGTGTAAATGGAGTTTTTGTGTATTAAAATCCTTGGGGGGAAAGATTCAGGAGTTGTACCAGCAGCCGGGGCCCGCGCACGAGGCGGTGGCATCCTCCGTGAATCTTCATCCTGGCCTACACATAAGCACAGATACAAAATTATTTTCAAAAAATTAATGTGAATAAAACATGTGCATTTCTATGAACAGATTTTATATGAAACAAGTGGATATTTAAAAACACCTCACATATCATTCTGAGGTAAAACTATCACTGTGATGTGTATTATATTTCTCTGTACTGCCGTAGTGTCGGCCAATGTGATTACTAGAAACCCTGCAATAATACTCAACCTCTGTAAGCCTGCCTTACCAAAACCTCCTGAACTCCCACAGCAATTGCCCTAGGTAGGGAAAGGTGGCACTGCAATTATTAGACTGGATCCTAGCACCTATACACCACTTGCTGAGAAACAACATAGTTGGACAGCTACAGCTCCTTACTGCCTGCTAGCAGAATACCTTATCCTGGTCACGAATACAGAACAAAGCAAGCTCCTCTCAAATACAGAATAAGTGACTGTAAGTTATAAATAGAAACATGTCCATGAACTGGAAATCCCAAGAAGCCAGACCCTACCTACTATGCAATACCAGAGAAATTTAAAGTGGGTATTTTCATCAAACAGAAATGCATTTCTTTCTCTACTATGCAAAACCAATGTAAGAGGCATTCCCTATGCTTACATATTACAACCACTAAACTGCAAATACAATTCTTTCATACTTGGGGTTTTTTTGTTTGTTTTTTGGAAATTTTTCTTTTTTGAATTACAATTGTGGTCTTTAACTGCTTTCTTAACTTTTTTTGTCTCCTTTTCATTTTCTCTATCTCCATCTTTTCAGTTCCTATGTCTTTCTGTCATTGATCTTTCTCTTTTTTGCATTTTTTTCTGTCTGCTCAGATTTCATACCCTTCTTCCTTCAATTCTTACTGTCCCAAACCTGCACCTCCCTAACTTGCCCTCTTCCTCTCACCAGTCTCCCTTGTCCTCCCCCCATCCCAACAGCTACCTCCTTTCAGCCTCACCAACCCCTTTTTTTCTTACTTTGAAGGCTGTTCCATCGCACTCCCTTTACCTCTCTCTCCCCTCACCACTTTTCCACATCTTTTTATCATCTTGCACCCTCTCCCCACTCCTATTTTTTTCCCTCCATAATCCTCACTCTTGCCTAACTGGTTTTTAATCTCCTAAGGCCTCTCCCTCTAGGCCCTGCCACTCAATATGCAGCTTTGCCTCCCTGAAGTCATTGCTTCTCTAGCTGCCAGCATCTCTTCTGTCTGCTTCCTTCAGTAAGCAGTTGTTAGAACCATGCTCTATTCCAGGGATGGGCAATTCCGGTCCTTGAGGGCTGCAAACCAGTCAGGTTTTCAGGATATCCTTAATGAATATGCATGAGAGAGACCTGCAATCACACTGTTGTATGCAAACCTATTTCATGCATATTCATTAGGGGTATCCTGAAAACCCGACTGGTTTGCAGCCCTCGAGGACCGGACTTGCCCACCCCTGCTCTATTCTATACTATATTAAAGCCTGCTTCCTCCCCCCTTGTCTTTCAAACAGTTGCTTGTTGAACCATGGAGTTGGAAAAGGAGAGGCACTGGGGCATGAAGAAGGGAGGCCGGCACATGAGCGGGGTGGGGACTCCTTGTACTAGACGAGAGAATCTCTGTGCTGAGGGGATACAGCCAGAGAAGCTACATCAACTGGTAGTAAGCAGCACTTGCTGGGAAAAAGTGTAAATACTAAGAAGAATCTGAAAGTTGAACTAATGGTGTATATGTGTGTGTGTCTGTGTGTTGATAAGTAGTTTGAGAGCTTGAATAATAGTGCATATAGTTTTTGTTTTTATAATTATGAGTTTGCAAAGGTGATGTACTTTATCTGAGAACTGGTTGCAGGGTAAGTAGCCACTGGTATTTGATTCCTACCTATCTTATTCATATTTTGTTTGATTATATAGATTTGTTACCCCCATTAGGTGAAAAATCTTCGAAATAGTCTATTAGGGATTTTAAACACTGCAATTAAGCTTTAAATATAACCATGCCTTAAACAGCTTTTAAGAAGGTTAACAATTGGAACAATTCAAGATGCATTCAGCAGTCCAGCAGCAAGACAGGAACTATCTAGTCCTTGGCAGAGAGTGCCACATCTATGATTGTATTCCCTTTGGTGAGAATTTGTATATAAGCACCCTGGCAAAGAGATCCTGCCTATAAAAGAATGAGTCCAGTTTGGCACCCAGCGTGGCAGACCTAGAGAAACTGAAATAGATAAATAGAGGAGACCTTCAGGGACCTTCTAAGTAATGCGTTCTACTCTCACATAGGATGTAGCTCTAGGGCTATGTGGTCAGGAGGAGAGGGTAAGGCTGACCATTGTAAAGGGCAATTAGATCATGAGGAGTATAGACAGTTGTG
Source organism: Rhinatrema bivittatum (assembly GCF_901001135.1). Taxonomy (NCBI): domain Eukaryota; kingdom Metazoa; phylum Chordata; class Amphibia; order Gymnophiona; family Rhinatrematidae; genus Rhinatrema; species Rhinatrema bivittatum. Next base: position 275,411,885 of record NC_042617.1, on the reverse strand, counting down.
TGGCTGGTACCTATGAGAATCACTTGGAAACTTGGCTGCCTGGGCATACCACCTGCATGGGACATTGGAGAGGAGCCACCTGTTATGGATGTGGGTACTAATGGCCTAGGAAGGAAGGTCTGCAGGCTAAATTTAAGCTTTTAAGTAGAAAACTGAAATCCAGACGCTTGAGCTACATGCTCAGAAATGCTCCCTATTGCATGTGTAAGACCCCAGAGCATCCTGTACTCCTCACGCTCAAATGTGTGGATGAGCTAATGGTGCAGGGAAGAGAGCTTAAGAGTTCTTAGGAATTGGCAACCATTTTGGGGCAGGGGCTGTCTTGTGAGAAGATAAGCTCTAACTTAACCATTAACATTTAAAAAAGGGGAGAGACTTTTTTTTTTAATTTTTATTTTCAAATTTGACAGGAATAAAACATTCCTATACAGAAAATCAATGTCAAAGTAACAATACAACAAATTATACATATTTGTATTCAATATAATGATATTTAGATTATAAGTAAAATAATAGTAATTAGGGGCAGAATGGAGCATACTTTCAATGTAAATTTGATTTCATTACTTATTTATTTTAATTATTTATTAGCTTTTATATATTGACATTCGTGGGTACATCATGCCGGTTTACAATATAACTGAAGGAGGAAAATACAAAAAACCTCCCAAGGTAGGGCTAGGTAACGCTGTAACTCCAGCGTGTGCTGGCTTCTGCTGTGATCCGGGGCTTAAGGTCATATCCAGGATCAAGGGGGGACGGCTCATGCTCCATAGCCATTCCCCCAGCGCCCAAGCTTCCCAGCTCGGTTCGCTGGTGTGCCAGTAAAGAACCCAGCAATTTGTGACTGTCTAGGGCAGCGGTTCTCAACCTTTATAGTTCTGTGACCCTTTTAATACAATTCCCCACTATGTGGTGACCCCCAACCGAAAAATTATTTTCGTTCATAGGCCTAAGTAACTGTACTGTATATACTGTATTTTCCGGCATATAAGACGACCCCCAACTTTTACAGTTAAAATATAGAGTTTGGGATATACTCGCCGTACAAGACTACCCCTCTTCCAACGCATTCCAACATTTACAGCAGGAGGGAGTGACTCGAGGAGTGAGGGCGTGCTGCCCGATTGGCCGGTGCTGGGCAAAAAGGGGCTTGCTTCGGCAAGCCCCTTTTTGCCCAGCACCGGCCAATCGGGGAGCGAGGGAGTGCAGAATGAACTTTTTTACTGCATCCGGTGAGGGGAGAAAGTGACTCGAGCAGCGACAAAAAAACCCATATTGCCGATGGTCTCTTAGGTGACCCCTAGCAAATCGTCATTCGACCCCCAAAGGGGTCGCGACTCACAGGTTGAGAACCGCTGGTCTAGGGTCTACTGAAGGTGAGCTAACGTTCTCACCCCTCAAGCAACCCTTTCTTTTTGTATGCAGCATTTTTTTGTCTAGTAAAGAAGAGGAAGTAGAGGAAAATTTTGACAGCTCTCCCGCTGGTGTCTTTCACATGGTCGGCAGCCATCTTGCCCACAAGAGACACTTTTAAACTGGATCATGAGGGGAAATCTGCTACTCATGCAAGCATATGATGTGGAGGGAGGTATCTTAGGATACTTGCAAAATAGGGAGGTAGAATATCCTAGTCATGAGCTTGGGCTAAAGGCTGATGAAACCCAGCTGGCTGTAAATAAAGAGCATATGAATTACATGACAGACCTGTGTGTAATGTCTGCTAATAAGTAGGCTACACATAGAAATAAAATTGTTTTTATTTAGATTTATATATTCTGCTTTTTGCACTTTTTTTCAGCACTTGAAAATGGATTACATTCAGGTAGTTTAGATATTTCCCTATTCCCAGATACTTTAAAATGTTTGTAGGTGAATGCTAGAAGTCTAAATAATAAATTTGGAGAGTTAATATGTATGGCAACATAGGAGGATATAGAGCTGGAGTGCTATAATGAGGGCTGAGTTTTCATATTTATAATGAATATACATGAGCTCCATTTCCATTCAATTCATGCAAATTGAGAAATTTACTACTTCCTGATAACTTTCTTTTGCCATAGACCAGACAGATGAATTCAGAACTAGTGGATTATGCCCCTCTACCAGGGATGGAGCAAAGCTGATATCAAGATATACATAGTCTGGCAGTGATATCAGCCTGCCAGTATTCTCTTCAAAAGCCAACTGTGGACAGACCAGCAAAACTTGATTAATAACAGATAACCATTTCAGTACTCAGCCAATAGGAAACACTGAGCTCAGACAAAGCCTGCATTAACAGTAGGCAAGGGACTGGAGTAACACTAGTAACCTCTGGAACAACATGTAGCCACAGAGGGAGAACCATAACACAACCATTCAGCAGTCAAGGGCAGGAAGCTGAATTCATTTATCTGGTCTAAGGAAAAGGAAATTATTAGGTAAGTAGTAATTTCTCATTTCCTAGTGCCCAGAGAGATTAATTCAGAACCAGTGGGCTGTATCCAAGCTACTGCCGAATAGGGTGGGAGGCTGCCCACAGTCCTGTCAAAAACTGCATGCACAAAGGCTGCATCCTCCTGGACCTGCACATCCAGATGATAATACCTGGAAAAGGTGTATAAAGAGGACCACAGCGACAGGAGTCAACAATCTACCTTCTGCCCTTGACACTGCCTGAGCCCTAGTGGAATGAGTCCTATCTTGACTAGGTAACGGTTTTCAGCATCCACATATGCGGCTATAACTACCTCCTTAATCCAGTGAGCTATTGCAGCCAGCAAAGCAATCTCACCCTGTTTACTGCCACTATAAAGGATAAGCAGGCAATCCGTCTTCCAGAAAGGTTTGGAAACCTCCCAGCTGCCTCGTGCTATATCTCTTGACATCTAAGGGTTGCAATAGGCGATATTTCTTCATATCTCCCTATCCAGAGGCAGCAGGGAAACGGACTGATTCAAGTGAAAGGTTGAGATCACTTTTGGTAAAAATGAAAGAATAGTATGCTGCTGTATTACTACTGGAGTCACCCAAAGGAATGACTCCCAGCAAGACAAGGCCAGCTTGGATATTCAACATGCAGAACAAATCACTGCAAGAAACACAGTTTGCAAGGTCAGTAACCACAAAGAAAGGCTATGCATAGGTCAATACATAGGGCCCACCAAGAAATCCAAAACCAGATTAAGACTCCTCAAGGGTACTGGTAACCGAAAGGGAGGATGAAGATGTTTCACTCCTTTTCAAGAAATGGGCCACATTTTGATGAACAAGGAATAACCCCTCTAGCTTCACACCAAGCTTCAAATACTCATCAAACCCGCACAAGGGCTAAGGAAGTGGAGAACTTTCTTGCTTGTAGCAATCACCGCAGTAGAATATCCATGCTTCAGCAAGCAAGCCCTCTCAAGGGCCATGCCATAAAACAAAACTGAATTGGATATTGTGAAGAACAGATCCCTGCCGCAATAGATTCCTGTGTGTTGCAAACTGGAGGGGGAAGTCTAACAGGAGCTGTCGCAGATCCTCATACATGATCTCCTGGGCCAATCTGGTGCCACCAAAAGCACCATCCCACTGTGATCCTCAACCCTCTGAACCATTCTGCCTAAAATGGGCTGCGGGAAAGGCATATAGCAGCTTGTCCTCTGGCTATTCCTGCACAAGAGCATTGATACCCAAGGACTTTAGATTGTTCCTGCAACTGAAGAAGCAAGGAACCTTTGCATTGCGAGAAGTCACCACCAGGCCTCATCCGACATTACCCATGCTCCTGGGTCCAGACTTTCCCTGCTGAGAAAGTCTGCTCTTGTCTTTTCCTGCAATGTGCGAGGCCAAGATCTCCTGAAGATACACTTCTGCCCACTCCATAAGTTGATCTATCTCTTGCAACACTTGCTGGCTCTTGGTTCCTCCCTGCTGACTGATGTAAGCCACTGTCATTGCATTGTCTGACACTATCCGGATTGCTCGACCCTGCAACCTGTCACTGAACTGCAAGCATGCCAACTGGACCTACCCGTGCTTCCAGCCGACTGATGTTCCAGAGGGACTCTTCTGTACTCCAGCGCCCTTGCATTGTCAGTTCCTGACCGTGGGCTCCCCAACGCTGGAGGCTCACATCTGTCATGAGTACTAACCAGTCCGGTGATTTTAAGGAAACTCCCCTTCTTAGATGATCTACTTGTAACCACCACTGTCAGTAAGTGGAGCCAAATTGAATAGGCCTGACTGGGCTCCAACGAGACAGCCAGGAGCACTGAAGAGGACGCATATGCGCCCTCGCACACAGCACCACCTCCAGGCTCTCTACCCTCAAATAGAGTACCTGCAGCTAGGACTACACAGTTGGCGTATAGTGTTTAACAACAGATGCACCTGCACCATCTACTTCTGAATACGAGCTTCCAGCAGGAAAACCTTGCCCTGCTTCATGTTGATCCGAACACTGACTGCTCTTGGCCAGGTTCACCAGCCAACCGAGCTCCTGCAACAGGGAGATCATGTTACAGGTCACCAGGTGGCTCTCTTCCAGATAGTTGGCCGGAATCAGCCAGTCGTCCAAATACAGGTGTACCAGGATCCCATTCTTTCTCAACTGTACTGCTACCACCACCATAACCTTGGAAAAAGTTCTGGGTGTGGTGGCCGGACCAAAAGGCAGCACCCAAAACTGATAATGGCACCCAACACCACGAAACACTGAAAATGTTGGTGCTCCATTCGGCTGGAAATATAGAGGTACACATCAGACAGATCCAAAGAGCCCGACTGCACAGCCATTATCATAGAGTGCAATGTTTCCATATGAAAAGAGTCGCCCTCAAACGATAATTGACCCCTTTGAGATCCAGTATGGGACAAAAGGTGCCCTCCTTATTAGGCACAATGAAATAAGTGGAATATCGATCTGTATTTTGTTGAGACATGGGTGCTGGGGCCACAGCCCTCCGACTGAGGAGCCTTGACAATGTACACTCTACTGTCTGCTTCTTTTGTGGGGAGTGGCAGGGAGACACCATGAACATGCCCCGAGGAACACTACAAATCTCCAGCGCATATCCCTCTCGTATCACCTCCGGTACCCACTGATCTGATATCATTTCAACTCGCCTCTGATAAAAGAGAGAGAGGCGTTCCCCATCTCCTGTTCTTAGGGGTGGGTTGGCAAACCTTCATTGGGAGGCTCAGGAGGTTCCATTACTCTAGCCTGGGCCCTGTCTGGGATGAAAGGAGTGAGACTTAGCGAAAGGTTGAGTCCTCTGAAAGGTTGCTCTGCTGTAGGGTTGAAAATGCTTGCATCCCCTGGCTCAACCCCTCATGCCAAAGGAGTGCAGTGTCTGCTTCTTATCCTCTACCAACTGAGGAACTGGGGATTCGTGCCACTTACTGGCCAGCTTCTCCAACTCGCTCCAAAATGAGCAAGCTTAAAGGGCAATTTCGTAAGGTTAGCCTTCGAGATCGCATTGGCCAACCAATTTTTTAGCCATAACTAACACCTGCCTGCTATTTTCGAAGCCTCTGGCTGAGGTGTGCACTAAATCGCAGCCCACATCTGCCAAAAAAGCAGCTGCTGATTCCATAACTGACCGGGAATTCACTCCAGATTAATCAACCTCCTGTGAGAGAAGTAAACAAGAGTGGACCACTGGGGAACAAGAAGCTATCTGTAACATCACTGCCACTGCTTCAAATGCTTGCTTAAGGATGGCCTCAATCCTCCTATCGTGCACGTCCTTCAAGGCCGCTCCTCCCTTCAGGGGGATAGTCATCTGCTTGGAGTCTGTACAGACAAGTGCATCCACTTTCAGAAAACACGAATGCTCTCTCGCCACTGGATCCAGGGGGTACAGGCCTTCCAAAGCTCGAGCCCCTTTCAAATTAGCCTCCAGCGAGTCCCACTTAAGATCAATCAATTCTTGAGTGGCCTCCAGAACAGGGGAAAAAAGAAGAGGCTTTACACAAAGAAACCAAAATGGGATTTTTCTTTGGCTCAAATATGGAATCTGCCCCAGGGACTCCCAGCATCTTTAATGTCTGGGAAATCAGAGCTCGTAGCTCATCTCTATGAAAGAACCGCAACATAGTTCTATACGGTTCCAGTCCCAGAGCAATTTCCCTATCCTCCAGAAAGTCAGGATCTGTCTCATCAGTGCCATTTGGATTCCTAGCGGGAGCAGCTGCAGCCACTCTAGGTGTATTTTGGCGCTTAACAGTAGTACCTGGCGAGTGAGAGGTCACTGCCTGCAACTCTGACCTGACAGGATTGGACCGGGCTAAGAACTGTGCCTGAAGAAAGGATTGCAATCCTTGAAAAAATTCTACCCAAGAAAAGGCAGAAAGATCCATGCCAAAACCAGAAGGCATCGGTGCTGTGCCCACTCAGCTACCTTCCCTCACTGCTGAACCAGTTAAGAACAAAAGAACATAAGAAATTGCCATGCTGGGTCAGACCAATGGTCCAGCAAGCCCAGCATCCTGTTTCCAACAGAGGTCAAACCAGGCCACAAGAACCTGGCAATTACCCAAACACTAAGATCCCATGCTAATGATGCATGGGATTCCAAAATGAAGGCGTCACTCACGTAAGAAGGCTTGTACAAAGAACAAAAACTTAAACCTTCTACTAGGTTTACCATACACCTCCATAAGACCACTACAAATATTGCAGAACACAGCTGCAAGAGTATTAACTGGAAAAAGGAAGAGAGATCACATTACGGAAACACTGGCTGAGTTGCACTGGCTACCCATTGAACAAAGAATACAGTACAAAACACTATGCACCATACACAAATTAATACACAACGAAAACGCAGACTGGCTGAACACAGCCCTTCGCGTACACATCCCCAACAGAAATCTAAGATCAGCCGACAAAGCTCTTCTAACTATTCCATCAGTCAAGACAGCAAGACTAACGCAGGTAAGAGATAGGGTGTTATCCTTGGCAGGACCCATACTATGGAACTCCATGCCCTTGGAATTAAGACTACAAAGAGAAAACAAAACTTTCAGAAAAAATCTGAAAACTTGGCTATTCAAACAAGCCTTTCAAAAAGAGAAGGGAGAATAGAATCCAGGGAAATGCAAGGTTTAAACCAGGTAAGTGCAAGGGACAAAACACCCACGCAAACAGTAATCACTAAGGGTGTATGTTTTTGTTTTAATAGAATTCATCAGTAAAAGATAAGTTACTTATAGAATGAGTCCTAGACTCAAAACCGCTATAGAATCGACCGGGACATGATAGTGTTCACTCTCATTTAACAACTAACATTGATTAAAACCATGTTACCGAACATTATGGCACCTGTGTAAACTGATAGAGGTTAATAGCATTACTTTTTGTGCCTTACTGTAAACCGTTGTGACGGTACCCACCTTAACGACGGTATAGAAAAAGATTTAAATAAATAAAATAAAAAGAGTGGACCCGCGTAGCGAACACAAGAGTGAACACTCCCGAGATCGCTGAAGCAGGCAGCAACCTGCCGAAACATGGCAGATGTCGGGCAGGCGGGTCCGACCCTGCAGGAGCAGTAACAAATGATAATAGGTAGAATTCATGAATACCTGTTCAGTGAAGTGGGAAAGTCCCAAGCGGGTTGGACAAACAGCCGGGGAGTAGAAACAAAGCACAAAAAAAGCTAAAATCAAAAAACAAAAAATATGTTGATTAAAGCAAATAAAGAATAAAATCTGGAGCTACAAAGTGGGATAGCCACAGCGTGGTTGCCCTAAAGATAGCAACCATGCATGAGGGGGCTCCCTCGTACAACGGTGGTTGAGGATTTTTGACACAAGGGAACGAGGTTGGTAGTTGTGTAGTGAATGATGCAATTAATAGCAGTGGATATTCCCTAAATAAACTTGACTAATAGTCGTTAATGGACTTCTCCTCCAAGAACTTATCCAAACCTTTTTTGAACCCAGCTATACTAACTGCACTAACCACCTCCTCTGGCAACAAATTCCAGAGCTTTATTGTGCGTTGTGAAAAAGTATTTTCTCCAATTTAGTCTTAAATGTGCTACTTGCTAACTTCATGGAATGCCCCCTAGTCCTTCTATTATTTGAAAGTGTAAATAACTGATTCACATCTACTCATTCCAAGAGAATTTGAGAAGCATGCCATAGAGCAAATGCTAATCATTTATTTACAGATTTATAAACCACCTCTTCCCATATCCATAAATACTATCAAAACAGCAAGATAGATAAAACAACACAATTACATAAGGGCCTTTGAGAAAAGCCAAGATTTACATTGCTTTTGGAATATGGCATAATTAGGTAGCCTAAAATTCATAAGAAGAATATTCCACAAAATAGGGCAGCACATGTGAAGGCTCTTGGCTTCATTTCAACTAATCTTATCTTCGGAATCTTGAGTAAATCTTTTTGGTGAGGAAGAAAGAACCTGGCTAGGCTGATAATAGGAAATAACATCAGCCAGATATCTTGAGATGCAAAATACAAAAACTTAAAGTAGTTTCAATTCTGTGAGCAACTAATAACTAATGGAAGAACCTTGAACACTGGCTGGATGTGATCATTGATCTTTAAGTTCATAAGCAGGCAAGTGGCTGGATGTTGGATCATCTGAAGCCTGCACATGGAGGGGGCCGATGCAATAATTGTGCACAGGAAAGGGGGGCTCAGTGTTGAGCACCCGTTTTCCTAATGCGTGCCCAGCCACCTCTCCTGGGTGCGCGCTTCAAATATTTAAAGGAGGGATCGCGCGAAAAAAGAGGTGCTAGGGAAAAATGTGCAACCCTAGCACCTCCTCGGCACTGGGTGTACGGAAGAGGTGGCTGGCAAATGGTTTGGGAAAAAGGATGCTCAATCTATGGGCGTCCCGCTACCAGCATAAACACGCACAAGATACTTGGCCTGGACCTTGTGTATTGGGTGTCCAGAATTTTTTTTTTCAAAGATTTTTTTTTTTTTTAAATTAAATACTGCTTTGGTTGGTTCCTCCTACTTACTATCGCTACGATACTATTAGAAGGAAGCGCAGAAAGCAGGATCTTTTTTTTCAATGTACCCTTGAGTGTGGCATACCTTTTATGCACTTATGAACTTTTCCTCCAGGCACTTGTCTAAACCCTTTTTAAACCCAGCTATGCTAACCGCTTTTCATATATCCTCTGGCAACAAATTCCACAGTAATTGGGTGCTAAGTTGAAAAATACGTTCTCTGATTTATTTTAAATGTGCTACATATTAACATCATAGTGTCACCTAGTTGTAGTACTATTGCAAAGGGTAAAAAATTGGTTCCCTGTTTATCTGATCCATCTCATGCATGATTTTATAGACTTCTTCTTTTTTTCTTTAAGGATGTTGATGCAGAGGAACCAAAGCAAATCATGGTGAAGTGGGAAGATGTTAAGCAAACTGCCAAATTAAAGAGTAACAAATCACTGGCTCTGGATCATATACACCCTAGAGTTCTGGAAGAATTAAAAATTTTAATTTCAGATTTACTACTAGTAATCTCTAATTTCGCATTCAAATCAGCTATGGTACCTGCTGCTTGGAGGGTGGCCCATGTATTTGGGGAAAGTAAAGACTTCAGTGCTGGGAAATATCATGGAAAGTGTTAAAGAATAAAATCACAGAACATTTAGATAGACATTGTTTAATGGAACACAGCCAGCATACATTTCCCCAAGTTATGTCTTGCCTCTTAAATCTCCTACATTTTATTTGAAGGGATGAATAAATACGTGGACAAAGGTGAACTGCTAGATGTGGTGTATTTGGATTGTCAGAAGGCAGTCGGCAACTTCCCTTATGAGAGGCTTCTAAGAGAACTAAAAAGTCATGGGATAGGGGCTAATAACCTTTTGTGGATTGCAGGCTCGTTAAAAGACAGGAAATAGAGAGCAGGATTAAATGGTCTATTTTCACAATGGAAACAGTTAAACAGGGCAGTGCCTCAGGGATTTGTACTAGGACTGGTACTTTTTAATATATTTATAAATGATTTAGAAAGGGGCATGACGAGTGGGGTGCTTAAGTTTACGGATGACACAATCAGAGTAGTTAAATCTCAAGCGCATTGTGAAAAACTGCAGTATCAAATGCCATATACTTCAGCCGCAGGCGCGATCTGCAGTCCCAGGGGATCGAGGCCCTGGTACAGACCTGGTCACCGGGGACCCTGCTATACGCCTTCCCACCGGGGCCCTTGATGGGCACAATCATTCACGAGATACAGCAACACAGGGGACTAGCTCTTCTGGTGGCCCCTGGATTGGCCAAGAAGACCCTGGGACACTCTTCTCATGTCTGTGTACATGAGGGTCTTCTTGGCCAATCCAGGGGCCACCAGAAGAGCTAGTCCCCTGTGTTGCTGTATCTCGTGAATGATTGTGCCCATCAAGGGCCCCGGTGGGAAGGCGTATAGCAGGGTCTCCGGTGGCCAGGTCTGTACCAGGGCCTCGATCCCCTGGGACTGCAGATCGCGCCTGCGGCTGAAGTATCTGGCCTGCCTGCTAGAAGGTCCATGTCTGGGGACTCCCACCGATTCACTATCATCTTTAAGGCTGTGGACGACAGCTTCCATTCTCCTGGGTTTAGACTTTCCTTGCTGAGGGAGTCTGCCGTGATGTTTTCTTTCCCGGCGATGTGGACGGCGGGGATCTCCTGGAGATTTGCTTCCGCTCACGCCATCAGGGGGTCTATTTCTAGGAACACCTGTTGGTCCTGAGTCCATCTGTCTACACTAAGGAAAACGAAATTATCAGGTAAGTAATTTCTCCATTATCTGTACAATAAATAATTTCAAACTTAAAAGATCTTTGCCTGAAGACTGATTGGGAAGAAAATTTAGCTGTGTGGTAGAGGGAAACCCGGGTGTTACTTACTGAGCTCGCACACAATACATGCCCTTAATTTTATAATAAAGAAATATAACAAGCCATCAAACTGCTGAGTTCAGTGCATTGCAGTAACCCTCCCTCTACCCTTTCCTGATCCCCCCTCCCTCTCCTTCCCAGAACAACAACGGAATGGTGTCATCACCACCCACAGTTCGCCTATGCAGTAACCCACAACAGTCAGTCATTCAGAATCAAACTCCTGGCCCGATGAGGAAGTGTTTGTATGTAGCTGTTCCACACTGACAAAAATTTCCGACGATGGTGTGGGGAGAACTGAGAGGCCATATTATCCATTTGCATCATTCGATGGAACTGATTCCGCCACATCCAAAATGATGGCGAGTCTGCCGTAGTCCAGAGTCGAAGAATCATATTTTTCCCAACCATACTTGCCTTCTTGAGTAGAAGGCGGGGTCCTTGACCCCTAACCTTTAAAGGGGGGAATTCAATTGAACAGAAACAGTTTGGGGGACAAGAGAAGTGAGACGTGAAGTATTCCAGCAAGGTAGGCAGTGATATGGCTCCAGAAACATTTAATCGGGGGACAATCCCAAACAAATGGGATAGAGAACCCAATGCCCGGTGACACTTGACGCATAGAGCTGAGTCTGATAGTTTATATAAATATCTGGTATAAGGGGTTACGTATGCCCAGCACAAAAATTTAAATTGCATTTCTCTGTAATACATATTTATTGAGGTGGCTGAGATTTGCATGAAACCAGACTGAAGGACCAAGGAAGTCAAGGCGAACACTCCCTCCCTGTTCCAGCGTGCCATCAAAACAGAACTGGGATCCGGGGAAACAATCCTTCGTGAAATTTTATAGTATTTTGATAATGAGGGAGGCTGTGGATTCTCCAGTAAAAGCATGTTATTTATGGCATTGAAGACTCTGGGAGTTCGAGATTCCTGTGATAGAGAGAAAACATAGTGTCGGGCCTGTAAGTAAGAAAAAAGGTGGGATGAGCACAGCCCATAAAGATCTACCAAATCTTGAAATTACAGAATTATCCTCTCCCCTTCTAGAATGTGCCCAATCTGTGTTATTCCTTGATCCGCCCATAAGTGGAAGGCTGCAGTGTGCAACCCGGGAGGTACGAGCAGAGCCTTGGGCTGCCCAATTTCTTTGTCAGCTGCATCCATGCCCACCGCATAGGCTCTAATTAAATATAATGTTGCAAAGATGGGGGAAGGTCTTTTGTAGGGGCCTGCAGCATGTAACATAGATCTATTGGGGAAACTAATGCCCTCTCTGCCTCAAGGTTTACCAATAGAGATTTACCGATGATCCAGTCCTGCAAGAGGCGCAGATTACTGGCTATGTTGTAAAGAACTCCCATGCCTCCCACCCCCCTTGTAACCACCTCAAGATATGCGTGACTTTTTACCTTTCCACAAAAAGAAACGTAGGGCTTTACTTATGACCTTGGGCTTAAGTCTAAGGGGCAGATTTTGGAGCCATTTCGGCAAAAGGGCCATCTTGAACAGGTTTACCCGGCCCCCCAGGAATAGCGGTAAATCTTTCTATGCCCGCATTTTATCTTGTGAGAGACGTAAAACTGGGGCAACATTAAGCCCGTAGAGAAGTGTTAAATTTGTGGACAGTTGAACTCCAAGGTAGCGGATACTGAGTCTCTGGCTCAGTGTAAGGGAAAGGTATCATCCCAACACTCCTTAAGAGCATCTGGGAAGGCCAAAGCTTCAGATTTATTCCGATTTAAGCGAAGACCAGAGAAGGCTCCGTACTCCTGAAAAACTAATAGTAAACGTGATAGGGAGCACTGACGATCCGTCAGGAATACTAGGTTTTCGTCGGCAAAAGCCACATATTTGAAAATTATGTCGCAAAATTTGACCCCTCTTATCGAGTTAGTAGACTGGATCAAAAGCAGGAGAGGCTCCAGAGTTAAAATAAAAAACAAAGGAGAGAGGGGGCACTCCTGTCTAGTTCCTCTGTAAATTGGGAAAGGCTTGAGTGGGCTCTGTTCGTGGCAATAACAGCCATAGGGTGCTTGTATAACAGTTGTATGGCATCATAGAACAACCCCTCTATACCCATATCTCTCAGGCAATGGAATAGGTATTCTCACTCATCCCTGTCAAAAGCTTTTTCCGCGTCGAAGCTGACCACTAAATAGAATTCTTCAGCTCTCCCGCATAGTGCCATTGCATTGAGCACCTTACGGATGTTGGTTAACACGTAGCCCTTCGGACAAAGCCAACTTGCTCTGAGGCAATTAGAGAAGGCAAAATGAAAGCCAGTTGGTCTGCCAATATTTTTGCCAGCAATTTTGGTCAAAATTTAAAAAGGGAGATAGGACGATAAGAGGCGGGAGATAGAGAGTCCTTTCCTGGCTTGGGAATAAGTGTTATATGCTCCGAGTTCATATAGGGCGGGTATTCCCCTGTTGAAATTAGTGTTAAATGCTGACGCTAACAACATGCTCATGGGTTCCCCAATGCTCTTATAAAATTCTGCAGTAAACCCGTCCGGCACGGGGGCTTTGAGACATTTCGTCTGCTTAATAGCCACTGTGACTTCTTCCACGGTGAAGGGCACATTCAGCCATGCGTGTTGGTCTGCACTAAGGTGTGGCAAAGCGATATGAGATTTAAATTTGGCATAACAATTTGCATTCCTCCCCTCAGAAGTGTATAAATTGGAGTAATATTCCTGAAAACTATTTAAAATCTCTGGGGTACTGTTTACTGCCTGACCTGATGGAGTCCTCAAAGCGGCTATGTGCCTGGGGCTACGTGCAGTTCGAATCAAATTGGCCAGTAACTTCCCTGATTTGTTACCATATTGGAACAATTTAAACTAGTAATATATAATGCTTTTCTTTGTTCTTTGATGAATGAGGGAATTCAGTGCCATTTGAATAGACAGAAAACGCTCACGGTTGTCCCGGGTGTGGGTTTTTATCAGGGCCCTTATTGCCTGTTGCAATTGAGCTCCTAAGGCTAACAAGTGCCTGTCCAACATTTTACGACGATGGGCTAAGTAAAATATTATGTCTCCTCGCAATACTGCCATGCCTTGGCAGTATACCAAAACAGCACCTGATCATCTGCTTGGGCTCGATTCAGGTCCACAAATTCTCTCCACTTAGAGAGGAGGAAATCCTGAAAGTGGGGGTCATTGGCCAAAAAATATGGAAATCTCCAGGGTCGCAGCAACTGGTTATTAGTGGGCCCCGACAGGTCAGTGCAGACAGGTGCATGGTCTGAGATTATGATTTCATCAATACCTGTATCTGTGATTTTTGAAAAGGCATGTGCGCTTACCAAAAGATAGTCAAGTCTGGAATAGATAGAGTGGGTCCTAGATAGGTATGAAAACTCTTTTTCTAAGGGGTGTAAGGTCCTCCATGTGTCAACCAGATGGAGTGCATTCTCTAAAAGGGCGATGCCTTTGCTAAGCCCCCGATCTGTAGTAGTGGCTGGAGACTTGTCTAAGGAAGGATCCCATACTGCATTAAAATCTCCTCCCACCACCAGCGTGTGTGAAACATAAGGTAATAGTGTATTGTAAATCTCCTGAAAAAAAAAAAAAGGTATTGTACATATTGGGAGCATAAAGATTGCAGAGGACCACGGGCATATGTTTTTTGGTTTGTTTTTTTTTAATTTTCTTTATTGAATTTTCATTTAAAATTATCAAACAAAAATATCTGAAGGTAATACAGATGTAATTACATAACATAATGAAAATTACCATAATCATCAACATCTCTTTTACACAACCTATAATTTGGGGAAGCTTTTCATAATTATCAAATAAACTTTAACATTTTTGAAGGAGAGAGAAAATATGCAATTACTGTTGATCATCAGAACTACCTCTTGTTACACTTTTATCCAACAAAAATGTCTCCAACTGTGATGGATCTGAGAAACTATACTTGTTACCTTGAAAGGTTACTAAACATAAACAAGGATATTTTAAACGGGCATATGGTTTAATTCTGCTATTAGAACTACATAACGGCCCGGGGGTCCTTGACTTCCTTCTGTACCCACAGGGGGAGGTTTTTATGGACCAGAATGGCTACCCCAGCCGATATGGACGTGGCGGAAGCAAAATAGACTTCCCCCACCCAGCTCTGGCGCACTTTTTTATGTTCTGGGTCAGTAAGGTGCGTCTCCTACAGGAATACTAGGTCCGTGGATTTCCGCTTTAAAGTATTCAGGATTTTAGTTTTCTTTATCGGAGAGTGGATACCACAAACATTCCAGGAATAGATGCGCGTGCCTTGCTTAATCATTCAAAAAAAAACCCTGTAACCCAGACAAGGACCTGAGGCAAGGCAGCGTTAAGTCGAGGAGAAGGACCCTCCCAGCCTGGGTCCCCACCTCTCCACAGCATAGAGATAAGATCCTGCACAGGCAACAACATAAAAACAACAAACGCATGACACCATTCAAAAGGAGAAGAGTAAACCCTCCCACCCACCTACCCCCTCACCCGCCTTCCTGCCCCTGAACCAAACCAACACCCCTCCCTCACAATTAACATTGAAGGAAGGTATGAGATCACTACCATGTCCACGAGTTCCCCTCTCCCCCAATCCAGCCCCATCCTTACTCACACATTCCAAGATTATGCATCTATACTGTATCACTAGCAATAGTTGCAAAACACAAAAAGTACCCCTTACAAAAGAGAAAGATAACAGAAGCCACAGGATATATTAATGCCCTCGGTGGTCTGCAGCAGGTAGTCGGGCCACCTGTCCTTTCTCCGGTACCGAAAGAAGGGTGCAGTAAACCATTAGATAACCCTCACAATTGGGCCGATACAGTACAGTGCGCTTGGACGCGCGTTTTTGACGCGCTAGCTTTACCCCTTATTCAGTAAGGGGTCGAAAACGCGCATCCAACCCCCACCCCCCGAAACTAATAGCGCCCGCAACATGCAAATGCATGTTGATGGCCCCATTAGTTATTCCCACGCGATTCACTAAGTAAAATGTGCGGCCAAGCCGCACATTTTACTTTCAGAAATTAGCGCCTACCCAAATGTAGGCGTTAATTTCTCTCGGCACTGGGAAAAAGGTGCCAATATCATGGCGATATTAAGTCAGAGGCCCAAAAGTTAAAAATAATAATAATAATAAAAAAAATTTTAAATCGGCTCGCGGGTTGAAAACCGGACGCTCAATTTTGCCGGCGTACGGTTTCCAAACCCGTGGCTGTCAGCAGGTTTGAGAACCGACACCAGCAAAATTGAGCATCGGCTGTCAAACTCGCTGACAGCCGCCGGTCCTGTCAAAAAAGAGGTGCAGGTCCTCATTTAAATACTGAATTGCGCGCACAGGAGAGTGGCCTGTGCGCGCGCCGGGACAGCAGGCGCTCTCCCGCGACTTTTACTGACTCGGCCTGAATGGAACTAAAGAAAGGCTATAAAGGTAATGCAAGGGAAGCCAGTAGCTCTGGAGACTTGAACAGCATTTCCAAAACTTGTAATCCACCTAAAATCAGCTGCGGCACGGATTGAAAGAGGTGCCTGAGTATGAATCATCGCCGTCCACTCCCCTGGAATCATTCGAACCTGCAGCTGCCTGAGTGTTCAGAAAGTTCTGTAGTTTGCCCACCTTTGAGAACCATTGTACACCACAGGGCGTCTGCACTCACATCCTGGCTGGATACACCATCACAGCGTGGATCCCCATCTCGAACAATTTGGTGCACAAAGGGGCCAGAACCCAGCGCTGGGCAGTCATGGCAGCTGAGTAATCCTGGAAAACCAGGATTCTTTTATCATTATAAATCAGCGTTTTCCCGGAGCGCAAGGCCTGAAGTATTTCAGTCTTGTGAGCGAAATTAAAGATCTTTGCAATCGAGGCTTACCCAATTGTGATCCCCTGGGCCCTAGCCTGTGAGCACATTCCACATGGAGCGGGCCATGTGACTTAGAGAGGCCCAGCTCCCGGGAGAGCTGGAGACTTGTAAGTCCACGTCCAGGGGATAGGTGAGAGGAGGCGTCACTGACAGTCTGGGATCAAAGCCGCAGCAAGCAGAAGTCATGGCAAGCAATGTAGAACTCTGGACACGGAGAGGTCTGTAGCGTAGTCAATCAAGGCAGAGGTCGGGCACAGAGAAGGCAGGCGTAGTCAACATGGCTAAGGTCTGGGACTGGAGGTAGGCTGAAGAGTAGTCAGGCGTAGCAGAGGTCCAGGTCTGGAAATAGGCTGAAGAGTAGTCAGGCGTAGCAGAGGTCCGGGTCTGGAAATAGGCTGAAGAGTGGTCAGGCGTAGCAGAGGTCCGGGGCTGGAGATAGGCCGAAGAGTGGTCAGGCGTAGTAGAGGTCCGGGGCTGGAGATAGGCTGGAGTGTAGTCAAACAAAGCAGAGTCGAAATCCAATGAGTCAGTCCAACACATAGACGAGGCAGGAACGAGGAAGATAGGAATCAGGAACATGAAGTAGAGAGGATTCTCTATCAGCAACGAGTACGAGGAGAGCTGTTGCAAAGGCAACACTATGGAGCAAGGCCTGAGCTCTGAAGAGTCTGATGTCAGCATCCGGGACTGTGGCCAAGTTCCCGCCGCGGGCCCTTTAAAAGAACTAGCAATGCGAGCGCACCTAGGGAGGGGTGCGGTGCCGATGGCGTCTCTCCGTGGGCCATGCGGAGAGGCCCGATGAGCAAGGTCATCTTGGCTGGCAACACTGTGGACCATGGCAGAGCCGGAGGCACCGGGGGTGACCTGAGGTCGGAGCTGGCAGCCCACCACCGCCAGTGAAGAGGAACCAGGAACTGAAGTCCGTGTGAGAAGGTGAGAGGGTCACGCCGCGGGTCTTCCGCGGGCGGCACATGTAACAGAAAAAACATTTTCAAAATAAAGTCCCAATCAGAGTCCAAGGCAAAGGTGACAATTAAGGTTGAAGACACAGTGGCTTCTTCTGTTGAATTTTCAAGAAAAGAAGAGATATGAGAAGAATCAGCGGGACCAACATCTGCAGAGATACTCTTCGAATGAGAAGCTTTCAGATTTGGAAGATAATAGATTTAGAAATAGGTGGAAGCAGATTTTCTTTAATGGATAAAATTTCCATGAAATATCTGAGTAACATCTCAATCGGTGTAATAAACCTTTTCTTTGAAAAATTTAAAATCTTAAGGTTACAAGGACATATGGTATTTTCCAAGTTCTCCATTTTATTTTGCAGAAACAAATGTCCAGCCGAGATGGTATCAATTGAATTTTGTAAAGTAGCCCCCTTAGACTCCAAATATTCCACTTGAGATTTAATTTCTAGCAACTGAGACTGAGAAACATTAAATGTGTTGGAAAGAAGATCATGTGATGTACTGAGGAGAACAGAAGTGAGCTCCCCTCCCGGGCCCCTTCTCCTGAAACCAACCCCATCTGTAGCGCTGCCTTTTAATTCTCTGCAACTTGTTTCAATTGCTAACACTGCGCTCTCTTGAACTTTGATAATCGTGGCACAAATGACCTCAAGGATGGCGAAAAAAGAGAAGGAAAAAGAAAAGGCCAGAAGTGCTGACCTGATGCCTGAGGAAAATGGCAGCCCCGCTGAAGTAAGTCATGCGGCCGCGGATATTAAAGCTGCGGAGGTGGGGGCACTAGAACCTGAGCTGAGGAAAATCTCAGACAAGCTAAATGGAGTTAGCAGATTCTTTTGCTGGTTATGAAGCCCGCTTTATCAGGTTGAACAGCGGGTCTCTGACATGCAGGATGGCCTACAGATCGCGCAGGAAGAAATAGCGCTGTTGAAAGCAGCTCTCATTAAGCACACAGACAGCCTCGATGACCTAGGAAATCAATCGCGGTGCTCCAATTTTCGACTTATAGGTTTACCAGAATCTCTGGAAGATAGACTTGGCTCCCTTTTTGGAATCATAGAAACATAGAAACATAGAAATGATGGCAGAAGAAGACCAATCGGCCCAGCAAGCTTCACACTTCTTTTTTCTCATACTTATCTGTTTCTCTTGGCTCTTAGTAACCTTTGGTTCTATTTCCCTTTCACCCCCACCATTAATGTAGAGAACAGTGATGGAGCTGCACATTTTACTTTAAGAAATTAGCGCCTACCCAAAGGTAGGCGTTAATTTCTGCCGGTGCCGGGGAAGTGCACAGAAAAGCAGTAAAAACTGTTTTTCCTTGCACCCTCCGACTTAATGGCGATATTAAGTCGGAGGACCCAAAAGTTAAAAAAAGTAAAAAAAAAAAATAATAATTTTTAAATGGGCCCGCAACTTGAAAACCGGACGCTCAATTTTGCCGGCGTCTGGTTTCTGAACCCGTGGCTGTCAGCGGGCTCGAGAACCGATGCCGGCAAAATTGAGCGTCAGCTCAAACCTGCTGACAACTGCCGCTCCTGTCTGAAAAGAGGCACTAGGGATGCGCTAGTGTCCCTAGCGCCTCTTTTTGCCGCGGACCCTAATTTAAATAAATTACTTTACTGTATCGTGCGCACTGGAGAGTGTCCTGTGTGCGTGCCGGGAGAGCGGGCACTCGCCCGCTCTCCCACGATTTTTACTGTATCGGCCCATATGTTGCTATGTTAAGACTGGCCGCAGCATACTGTTTGGAAGTGGACCAGGATATTGACATAGCCTGTGCTTCTCAGTCAGAACTGAAGAACTGCTGGTGAGTTCTTTACCAGCTTGTGTCAAGCAAGGTCTGTGCAACCAGTTAGAAACCAGAACACTGCCTTCCTAACCGATAAACCTGAAGAATGTTACATTACATCTCCTCTGAGGGGACTGGGGGAACATGCAGTACAAACATCATTTTAGTTATTTAAAATATTTATGAAGCGCCTATCAACCATTCCTAGGTGATAAACATCAAAACATTCATAAAAATAACAGATTCGCAAACTCGACATACTATAATAACATAAAACCAACCCAACACACAATTGACACAGTTCAGCCTCCAACATAAGAACATAAGAAGTTGCCATACTGGATCAAATCAATGGTCCATCAAGACCAGCATCCTGTTTCCAACTGTGGCCAATCCAGGTTACAAGTACCTGGCAAGTACCCAAACATTAAGTAGATCCCATGCTACTAATGCCAGTAATAGCAGTGGCTATTCCCTAAGTCCACTTGATCAATAGCAGGTAATGGACTTCTCCTCCAAGAACTTATCCAAACCTTTTTTTAAACCAGCTACACTAACTGCCGTAACCACATCCTCTTGCAACAAATTTCAGAGCTTAATTGTGCCTTGAGTGAAAAAGAATTTTCTCTGATTTGTTTTAAATGTGCTTCTTGCTAACTTCATGGAGTACCTCCTAGTCCTTCTATTATCCAAAAGAGTAAATAATTGATTCACATTTACCCGTTCAATTCCTTTCATGATTTTATAGACCTCTTTCATATCCCCCCTCAGTCGTCTCTTCTCCAAGATGAACAGCCCTAGCCTCTTTAGCCTTTCCTCATAGGGGAGCCGTTTTATACACATTATCATTTTTGTTGCCCTTCTCTGTACCTTCTCTAGTACAACTATATCTTTTTTGAGATGCGGCGACCAGACTTTTACACAGTACTCAAGGTGCGGCCTCACCATGGAGCGCTATAGAGGCAATATGACGTTTTTCATTTTATTCACCATTCCCCTCCTAATAATTCCTAAAATTCTGTTTGCTTTTTGACTGCAGCAGCACTGTCCATTGGCTCGCAGGGATGGTATCTTCTTTCATGATAAAAACAAGCAGCACACCAGAGGTGGTGTTCAAATAAAATTTACTGTAACGAAAAATAACTGCATAGTCCATTGAAAAGATAAAGTTCAGGAACCTTAAAAAAAAAAAAAAAAAAAAAAAAGCCCCCTAAAAGTTCACAGTGCCTGTTCTCACTTCTTTGATCTCTGAGCCAGTAATCCCTATGGGGTAGGGACTTTTGAAAGATCCACACGCCTGTGTGACTGAAAGTAGGCTTCTGGCAAAAAGGCCAGTCCTCAGTCTTTCATTTAGTCCTCCAGCTCTGGACCTTGAATGGCAAAGTCCCAAAATGTCCCAAACTTGCAAGAAAACTGCTTCTCTCAAAACCTTCTTTTCTCCAGGCGGGTATAAAAGCACCCTGCCTACTGACTAATAGGGCAAGCAATACACCCAGATTCTCTTTCCCTCAGGCAGGGAGATTCCCTCCCGAAACGGATCAAGTCCAAAAAATGAACACCCTTTCTCTCTTCTTCTCCAGGCCACAGAGGCCTAGCAAGGGTCCTACTGCCAAACACACCCCCCGCCCCCACTCCCCACTCCCCACTCCTTCCAACTCCTGCCCAGCTTCAACGCCCTCTGCTTTCTGCACATGCTCAGCCCCAATTTATAGGGCCAAACTAACCAATCCCAGCTTTGGAAGAAGGATGCTTCTAGGGTTAGTAAAAAACCCCAAAAAATCCACCTCTCAGTCCCTTAATGCTGATCAAAAAGGGGAAAACTTACTAGAAATGATCAATGTGTCCCTTACACTAGTCATCGATACTGAGTGATCACGGGTATCAAATGCCAAAGATCTAGCTAGGCAAATTAAGAAAGAAACTCTGGTCGGTACCAAATCCCCTCCAAAATTTTGATTTAAGGCAGCAGGAGTGATCCTTTCAGGCCTGGCTGCCAATAAGTGCAGCATGCAGGCTGCAGGAGTTAGGGTGTCATTTGCATGTCGGCTCAAGGAGTTCTCACTGGGGGAAAGCAAAAGGTTCCCGGGTTAAACAAGGAACCACAAGCACAAAAGTTCCTCAGGTCACCAGAAGGGGGTCACTACTGCTAGTGATTTTTCCACATAAGCCGAGGACAGAGAATAGTCGTGTAGGGGGTGCTGTATTACCAGGCGGAGGGAAAGAGCAGTGGGATACAAGTAAGAAAAGCTGCTTTCCCCGTCCCCCTTCCACACTCTGCTGTTCCTGCAGGCTGCTCTCTCCTCCTCCCCACTCCCGGTCAACTCTGCAGCCCACTCCCCCTGCTTCAAGTGTCAATCACAGCTCTCCAGCGCTCCCCCTCCCCCCACCAGCTCGTCAGGGCACTTGCCCCTACCCTTCTGGGTTTGCCCCCAGTTCCAGCTGGCCTTGGGGCACTAGGTGCTAGTCTGCAGTTTTATTTATAGTTGAGGTTTAAATGACCAATTGAGAAGCAACTGTGGTCTGGGTAGGCAGTCAGAAAATGAGCTACACTGCAGCTGCACTCCAGCTTCTTTTCATGTGCATGTGAGGGACGGGTAAGATGTGTGCGCGTGTGGTTTCTCGGGCTTTCCTTTGCTGTTTGCTAGGCTGTTGATATGATCTTGTTAAAGCACGGTGCAGATCTCTTGTGTGGCGACATTACTTGCAGTGACTGGCAGAGTCTCGGGGCCTGAGTCAGGGGCTTGGTTTCCCGTTTGCTTGTGCCAGTGGGGGTGACGAGGCAGGGCTTGTGTGGCAGATCGAGGATTATTCACGTACGAACCAATGTAATAAAACCTGAACTAAAATCGGATCTAAATTTATAGCATGGGTTTTCCGTTACTTACGTGGTAAAAACCCATGACCCTATGGGAGGCAGTAAGCTAATGTCATGCAAATGCCCCAGTGTAACCGTCTAATTTTTAGTCAGAAAGGAGGACCAGACAACTGATCCGTAAAGATAGACTTTTATTGCCAGCAAGATGCAGCTAAGGCTTAGTACAACTGCATGCTACGCCCCCTCAGGAGCCGGCTCTTATACATTCTACATTTCTTATCTTGTACACATGCGTTCTACAACCTGCTGAACAAGCATTTTCTAGCGTGGTTTTCAAGTAGGTGTAGCTTATAATCAGACTTATTGTTTCGTCATTTAATTGACGGGTTAGACATTTTATAGCAGCAATCGTATTAATACAATACAAATTATCATTACAAAATGGTGGTGTGCTTCACCGAATGTCAGTGCGTAAGTATGTAATTGCGTAGTGCATGCCATTGCGTTTCAAATGTTAGTACATTCAAGATGGCTGTGCGTTTCAATGCGTGTCACTGCTGGCAGTGTTAATCAAAGGGTTTCAGGTTTTCTCATCCTTCGATCGTCCATAAAATTGAACTCCTTCATTCCCCCCTTTGATACTTCAACTTTCGTAGAAGGCGGAAGTATCACTCTCATCGGTGAGGTAGCTGAAAAGACAAACAGTAATTAATATTACATTCAAGTGGAACGGGCCCTAACATGTTGCTGAGTGGTCGGTTTCTTCACCGGGTTTGAGACGAGGGGTCCCTAGTGGAGCACCCCCCCCTTTGTAGCCGGACTTGACTCAAGCAGACATGGTGGCCTTACATGTTAGTTGCATTAAAGGTTAGTGTCATAGTATACAGAGGATTCATCTTCTGAGTCCGACGAATCATAGGAAGGAAATGATGAGATTGAGGCCGCCAATGAAGAGTGGGTGACTCGCCAGAATGATGGCTACTGCCTGGACACAATACCCTTATTCAATAAACATACACATGGTTACTGTGACTCCAACATCACTCTAAGCTTCAACAGCAAGAGGAAATGTGGAAAAAAGGATTTGCACTCACAAAGCTGGGAGTAGCTGGCTTGTTACGGCGGTTACTACCCCAAACCAAATGTGCCTGATACTTCACTTTCGATGCACATCCAGCATAGCTCTCTGCTCCAACGGCAGGGGAAAAGAAAAACTGATACTTCACGCATACCCAGCATAGCTTCAACGGCAGGGGAGAAGAAAAAAGGATTCACACTCACAAAGCGGGGAGTAGCTGGCTTGTTACGGCGGTTACTACCCCAAACCAAATGTGCCTGATACTTCACTTTAGATGCATATCCAGCATAGCTCTCTGCTTCAACGGCAGGGGAGAAGAAAAACAACCAATAAGGGCTGTATAACATAGTCTGGGTTAAAACAAATAAGCATGGGTGTAGCTTGCTTATTGCGGCGGTTACTACCCCTACTACCCCCTAACTAATCAAGCTTGATATTTCACTTGGATGCAGCTCCATCACTGCTCTCTATATTAATGGTGGGGGAGGAAGGGAAATAGAACCAAGAGCTAAAAGAAACAGATAAGTATGAGAGAAAAAATGTGTGAAGCTTGCTGGGCAGACTGGATGGGCCGTTTGGTCTTCTTCTGCCGTCATTTCTATGTTTCTATGTTTCTATGTTACTGGTTCAGCATCATGATTTGGGCTGCGGCTCGTCGATCAGCAATCTTCTCCATCATGGTTGACAGGCTCCTGAGTAAGAGAGGGAAGCACAAAGGAAGGAGAGCACAAGAAAGTAGGAAAAACAATAAAGGAAATAAAAGTTCCTTGAGTCCAGGAATAGATGAGAGCCAGGAAGGCAGTGAGGCTGTCCAGTCAAGAGCTCCGGACCAAGTCTGCACAGGGACATGAGCTAGTCGCACCATGCGATCTGTAATTTCCTCGATAACCTTGCTCTTATCATCAATCTGTAAACAACAATTTGAAAGGTTAAATTTCCCACACACACCACCCTCCTGAGCGAGGAAATAGTCCAGAGCTAATCGGTTTTGGTATACAGCAGTAATTAGCTTGGTATTCTGTTTAGCTAGAATATTAAGGGCCAATGCTGAATCATTAGTAAGGAACTCAAGAACTGCTTGCAGTCGGATGATGCGGTTATTCATATAAACTGGAGTTCGATATCCAAATGAGCCATCCTCTGCCCAAGTACCTGGCCCATAGTATTCTACAATACGTTCAGGTGGCCATTCTTTATCAGACCAATCTCCAATGGAAACTCTATGCTGTCTTCGTCGTCTACTTGGCTTCATGGGGCTATAGACAGGCACACCTAAAGTCTCACCTGCTGTGACTGGTAACAGGAAGAAACTAGGGCGTATTGTGGCGAGGAAACAGGTGCCATACCATTTAGAACAGTGGTTCTCAACCTTCTAATGCCGTGACCCCGAAATACAGTTCCTCATGTTGCGGTGACCCCTTGCCCCGCCCTTGCCCCCCCCTCGCAGGGCGAGGGCGGGGTGAGGGTGGGGCTTTGGTCATATGGGGGCGGGGTTATGGATGGGGTTGGATTTTAGTGCATACTTATTTATTATGACATTTATAAACAGAACCACCATTCCTCATAAAACAATAAAATTAAGAAACATAAAGCATCAGTTATAATAGTAAAACCATACTAATAAAAGAATATTTTAAAATTACTGATAAATAGAATTTCTATTAATTAAAATCATATACATTTTTATAATTTCCCACACACCAATAATATTTCAAAACAGCACATATATCAAATAACACACAATAATTAAAACTAATAAGGATTTTAAAAAGCCCCTGCTGTCCATACATGGGAGCTCTTGATTTCCAGTCACCCTGATATTGTCGAGGATTAGGAGGTTATCCTCTCTCTCTCACACATACACTCATATGTCCATTCTCTCTCACACATACACTGTCACATACTTACACATTCATGCTCTTATACCCACCATAACCTCTCACTCTCACAGACACTGATACACTCTCCCCCCCCCCCCCCCACCCACTCACACACACTCTTACTCCCCTGGATTTTCTCATACACACTCATGCTCTCACTCTTACTGGCTCCCTCACAACCTCAGAGCCTCTCAGATAAAAGTCTATGCAGCAGAAATAATGCTGAATGTTGAGAATTGTGTTATGCAGACTAATCTGGAAAATGCACTAATTTCTACATGAGTCATAATGAATCAGTCCTCAGCTGCAGCCTTCAATTGATTATCCTGGCTCCCTTTAATAATGTTTGCCAAATACAGTTCATGTGTAACAGCAATCCTAATTCTCCACCAGATCAAGCTGATTTCACATCCCACTTCATACTTTGTCACCTCCAGCTGAGTCAAACAATTAATCTAATTACTGCCACTGCTGCCACGTGGCTATTGGGGAGGCGCTGATTGCTGCTATTGGCACCAGTGTTGCCAACCTCGCTTATTTACCGCGAGATTGGGCTTCTTTTTGTAGTCATTCGCGGTTTTTTTTTCCGATTCGCGGGTTGCTTTTAATTGGGCTATTTTTTCTGCCAGTCGTGTTTTTTTGGGCTTGTTGGGCGGGACTTGTGCTCTGAATCATGTTACAGTGATTGGCTGCTGCGATGAAGCCTGTCCATAGCAGGCGCACCCTATCCCTATATTGCAGCAGTAAGCCAATCAGAGCAGGAGCTGCAAGCCTTGTTGATGCACACGTCAGGAGCACATTTTGTGGGCAGACCTAGCCAGCACTGCACCGCATCGCACGTGGGCGGAACGGGAAGAGCAGCAGAACGGCATTGGAGCGCAACAGCAAAGGAATCCAGAGTGTGCAGCTACAGCCAGGTAGCAGGAGGGGAGGAATTAGGATGTAGGGAGGGGGAATGAGTGTGTGGTGACCAGAGATGTGCTGGGAGGGGTTACGGAGGGGGGGAATGAGAGTGTGGTGACCAGAGATGTGCTGGGAGGAGGGAATCAGCGTGTGGGGGGCCAGAGATGTGCTCGGAGGGGTTAGAGAGGTGGGAATGTGTGTGAGGGGCCAGAGATGTGCTTGGAGGGGGCTGAGGAGAGAGGAATGAGTATGTGGGGGCCAGAGATGTGCTAGGAGGGGTTAGGGAGGGGGGAATCAGTGTGTGTGGAGCCATAGATGTGCTCAGAGGGGTTACAGAGGGGGGGGAATGAGAGTGTGGGGACCAGAGATGTGCTAGGAGGGGTTAGGGAGGGGGGAAAGAGTGTGGGGGCCAGAGATTTGCTTGTAGGGGGGTGGGGAGGGGGATATGAGTATGTGAGGGCATTAACTGCTATAAAAAAATAAAATGTTTTTTTTTTTACATCTGCTTCCCTTTCTAATTTTTTGCCATTTCCTTTAATATTGTCTTTTTTTCTATTTCTTTTCTCTCCACCTGTCTTCTTCCCTCAAACACACAGTCAGGTTCTCATTCTCACATGCATTTCTCTCTCACACACACATACACAGGCTCTCACTGGCACAGGCTGTCTGAGTCTCACACACAGGCTCTCTCACACCCCCACATGCTACCTTGCTCAAGCACAGGCTCTCACTCTTACATGCTGTCTCTTTCACACACACAGAGGCTCTCACATGCTGTCTCTGCAAACACACACAGTCTCTCAACTCATCTCATACTCGCACACACCTCTCTCTTACCTCTGGGCCTCTTCTTTACGGGTTGCCACAGGATGGGCTCTGCAGCGGCCCTAGTCTTCCCGGCCCGCTGCTCCTCTTCTGCACGCAGCTGAAGCGCCTCCTCCTTCCTGCCCGTGCGGCTCCGGCAGTGTTGCCAGGTTTTCATGAACGAACAAGAACTTTTTTCCAAAAAAACAAGCCCAAAACACATGAGATTGAAACATTTTATTTTTTTATAGCAGTTAATGCCCTCACATACTCATACCCCTCTCCCCAGCCCCCTCCAAGCAAATCTCTGGCCCCACACACTCTCATTCCCCCCCCCCCCCCCAGCACATCTCTGGCCCCACACACTCTCATTCCCCCCCCCCCCCCCCAGCACATCTCTGGCCCCACACACTCTCATTCCCCCCCCCCCCCCCAGCACATCTCTGGCCCCACACACTCTCATTCCCCCCCCCCCCCCAGCACATCTCTGGCCCCACACACTCTCATTCCCCCCCCCCCCCACAGCACATCTCTGGCCCCACACACTCTCATTCCCCCCCCCCCCCCCAGCACATCTCTGGCCCCACACACTCTCATTCCCCCCCCCCCCCCCAGCACATCTCTGGCCCCACACACTCTCATTCCCCCCCCCCCAGCACATCTCTGGCCCCCCACACTCATTCCCACCTCCCTAACCCTCTCCGAGCACATTTCTGGCCCCCCACACTCTCATACCCCCCCACCAGCACATCTCTGGCCCCACACACTCTCATTCCCCCCCCCCCAGCACATCTCTGGCCCCACACACTCTCATTCCCCCCCCCCCCAGCACATCTCTGGCCCCCCACACTCATTCCCACCTCCCTAACCCTCTCCGAGCACATTTCTGGCCCCCCACACTCTCATTCCCCCCCCCCCAGCACATCTCTGGCCCCACACACTCTCATTCCCCCCCCCCCTCCCAGCACATTTCTGGCCCCACACACTCTCATTCCCCCCCCCCTCCCAGCACATCTCTGGCCCCACACACTCTCATTCCCCCCCCCTCCCAGCACATTTCTGGCCCCACACACTCTCATTCCCCCCCCTCCCAGCACATCTCTGGCCCACACACTCTCATTCCCCCCCCCTCCCAGCACATTTCTGGCCCCACACACTCTCATTCCCCCCCCCCCTCCCAGCACATCTCTGGCCCCACACACTCATTCCCACCTCCCTAACCCTCTCCGAGCACATTTCTGGCCCCCCACACACTCATTCCCCCCAGTACATCCCCAGCCCCCACACACTCATTCCCCCCAGTACATCCCCGGCCCCCACACACTCATTACCCTCTCCCAACATACTAACTCCTTCCCTCCTGATACCTGGCTGTAGCTGCACACTCTGGATTCCTTTGCTGGTTTTCTCCAACGCTGTGCTGCTGGTCTTCCCGTTCCGCCCACGTGCGATGCTGTGCTGGCTGGGTCTGCCCACAAAATGTGCTCCTGACGTATGCATCAACAAGGCTTGCAGCTCCTGCTCTGATTGGCTTACTGCTGCAATATAGGGATAGGGTGCGCCTGCTATGGACAGGCTTCATCGCAGCAGCCAATCATTGTAACAGAGCACAAGTCCCGCCCAACTTGTGCTCTGTTACAGTCCGCCCTGATTCAGAGCACAAGTCCCGCCCAACAAGCCCAAAAAAACGCGACTGGCAGAAAAAATAGCTGCGGACCGGCAAAAAACCCCAACGGCCCGGTACCGGTGGTTGGGGACCCTGCTTTAGGCGACCCCTGTGTTGTGGTCGTTCGACCCCCGCCGGGGTCGCGACCCCCAGGTTGAGAACCGCTGATTTAGAAGGTAATTGTTCATAAGCTCGCAATCCACATACAAAGTAGTATCCATCAGGAGCTATGAATGAAGCCGTTTTTTGACCAGCTGCTTTCCAAGTAGAATTCAAAGTAGACTCTGTCCAAAATGGGGTGGGTATGGTCTGATTTTCTGTTTGCCACCATGTATGATTGTTATTTGTAACAGTAAGTACTCCTGTGCATGGGGAATTTCCGACAGGCACCGTATATAATTTGGAGAATTGCCGTGATAAGCATTGTCTTCCGATGACATCGGTTTGAAGAACCCATTCATAAGGATTGTGTTTTCGGTTGTATGTTGTGGTGGTATTCATAGCATCCAGGTCAGCCTGAAAAATCTCTTTGGCTTCCCATGGCCATTGTTCTCCAATGTTGGTACCACCACAGACAAAGCAGTTCTGTACTTCTAGAGACAATGCTATGTTTTCGGCTAGGTTTATAAACATGTTTTTAGCTTGATGAGAGATGGCATGCTTCTTAAGTTCCTCGTTTATCTGGGAGATTTCATCGAAGAAAGATTGATATCCCACCACAGTGGTTTGGTGAACGATAGGAAATGGCTTTTCTCGTCGCTGAGTGATGGTGAGGTAGGTCATGGGATCTCCTCCTGTTCCATCAATCCCAAAGCCCCAAGTATCTTGCCAAGGGGATCCTTCAGTTCTGACTGGCCATTCTAGAGTGATAATGTTCCCAGTTCCTTTAATTAGTCTGCCCACTCCTGGGCAGCCTGGGTATCCTCCTCCAGTGTAGTCACACACCAAATTCCAACCGGAGAGCTCTTTATCACCGGCACATGGCAGCCAATGGGAAGGATTGCTAGATCGATCATAGGGACAAAGATATTTATGATTGAAAGTGTACGCTTTCTTCCATGCTTGCGATCCACAATGTACCGCATTTGGATGTCTGCCAATGGCGGTGCATGCATCAAAGGTAAGGAAGACACTGGGTGACCCCCCTATCAGGACTTTCGTTGAGTTGATGTAATATAATATTCCTTTTCCCTCTGGTATGATATCAGAAGTATAGGCTTTTGGCAGTCCAGCGGTGAGCGTTATATTATAATACTTGGGTGTCTTAGGTGAATGGCAGATGAGTTTGTTGTTGAGGACACATCGATGAATAGACTGATGTCCTTGGGTGGTATTTAAGGCACAAGCAGGTTTCTCTTCACATGACGGTGGTGGTTGAGATTGATGAATGATTGTGAAAACCAGCTGGTATCCATCTTCAGTAGTGGTGCGCACTTGTTTGATACATTCGGTGCAATTCTGGCTGAGTGAAGTATGGGAGGATGCTGGTACGGCAAATAGGAGCATCAGTAAGAACCATAGGACTCTCTGATAATGGAGTAGATGAGCCATAGTTGAGCAGAGATGATGATGTAGAGGATATTGATGAACCATTTCCAGTCACTGTTAGAAGGGCATATGATAGTCAGAGCGGTAACTAGGAGAGCACCGACGGCCCACTTCCAGAGTATTGAAATCATGTGCTATAATGCCTGTGAAGGAGGAGAAAAATAAACAAGTTATTAAAGTTCTTAGGACTGCATTAATCTTTTACTCTAAGTAGCTCTTGCTGTATTTCTGGTAAATCTCAAGGTGTTGTCTCCAGTCCTAGAAACCTGCCAAGTGTTGGTGGCTGGTTTGACGCGGGTCCAGTGGATCCAGGTGGGGCATCCAGATACCTTAACAGCGGTGGGCGTGGTTAACAGCACAGTGAATGGTCCCTTCCATCGAGGTTTAAGGAAGTCAGACTCATCCCACTCCTTGACCCACACAGAGTCTTCTACCTGGAATTGATGAATAGGATTGATTAAGATCAGTGGCTCTGTCTCACAGGTATACTTGCGAATTGCTTCAACGGTATCATGTAATCCTTTTATTTGTTTGCTGAGTGCCATTTCCCCTTGGACCTGCAGTGACTCGGGGAACGATGGCAGCGGCGGTGGTCTGGCATACATCATTTCATAAGGAGTGAGTCCCGATTGTCGTGGAGTGCATCTGATGTGGAGCAATGCTAATGGTAAGATCTCGGGCCATTTGCTTTTTGTTTCCTGATATAGTTTGGCTAAGTGACTTTTCAAAGTTCTGTTAGCCCGTTCAACTGCTCCACTGCTTTGTGGTCTCCAGGTGCAATGTAGATGCCATTTGAGGCCAAGAATCTTACTAAGGTGCTGAGTCACTTCACTGGTGAAAGCTGGACCATTGTCTGAATTGATCTGTCTTGGCAATCATATCGTGGTAAAATCTGATTCAGAAGTAGAGAAACGACCTCCCTTGTGGTTTCTGTTCGCGTAGGTACAGCTTTGATCCATCCAGTATAAGTACATACTGCTACCAACATAGCTTTGTAGCCTTTTGACGGAATCATGTGAGTGAAATCAATCTGACAGACCTGAAATGGTATAGTTCCTCTGAGAACATGGCCGGGTGCAGGGCCAGGTCCATTCCGAGGATTGTTCCTTGCACATGTAACACACTGATTACTTGCCTGTTTTGCCAATTGAGTGATTCTATTAATGTAGTACATTTTTTGCAGGAGTTTTGCCAATGAATCACGTCCAAGGTGTGTATTATTATGTGCTTCTTTAACAACTGTCCAAGCAATGGTTTCAGGTATCCATATTCTTCCATCTTGTATGATCCACCATCCATTCTGCTGATGGAAATTTTCACATTGTGCCCATTCATTCTCTTCTGTTGTATAGATAGGTACTTCACCTGGAAATTGTAAGAGTGGGCATGTTGTCGTTTTGGCTTTAAATGATTCCTGTGCTGCCGCTTTTGCAGCGCGGTCTGCTCTTTGATTTCCTTGCGCTATAGGATCAGATCTTTTTGTATGGGCTTTGCAGTGCATCACAGCCACTTTGCGAGGTAGCCAGACCGCATTTAGTAATTCATGTACTTCTGGTGCATTAGTTAATTGTTTTCCTTCTGCTGTTAGAAATCCTCGCTCCTTGTATAAAGCCCCATGCACTTGAATGGTAAGGAAAGCATATTTAGAGTCTGTGTAAATATTCACAACTTGTCCTTCTGCTATTTGCAAAGCTCGAGTGAGGGCAATTAGTTCAGCTTTTTGTGCAGATGTGCCTGGAGGCAAAGGTTCGAATTCAATGATCTCATCCTCTGAGACTACAGCATACCCGGCAACTCGTACTCCATTTATAACTTGGCTACTTCCATCAGTGAATAAAGTCCACGCACCTTGCCAAGGTTGATCTCTCAGATCAGGTCGACTGGAATGTACTGTAGCCATGACTTCTTCACAATTGTGGTTTACTGGTTCAGGGGCTGGCATCAGAGTAGCTGGATTCAAATTTTTACTGTCTTGTATTTGAATTTCAGGAGTTTCACATAACAGAGCTTGATATTTAACAAGACGTGAATTTGTCATCCATTTTGGTCCATGAGTTTCAAGTAGTCCTTGAATAGTATGTGGAGTTGTTATTTGCAGAATCTGTCCAAATGTTAGCTTAACAGCTTTGGGGATTAGTAAGCATGCAGCAGCAATGCTTCGAAGGCAGCCGGGCCATCCTTTAGCAACATTGTCCATTCCTTTTGACAAATATGCAACCGGTCGTTCCCATGATCCTAGAGTTTGAGTCAATACTCCAATGGCCATGCCTTTTTTCTCATCAATGAACAGATGAAATGGTTTTGTTACATCAGGTAGCCCCAGAGCAGGGGGTGAGATCAGGGCTTCTTTCATTTGATGTAGACTTGCTAGTTCATGTCCCTCCCACTGGAAGGGATGAGATTCCGATTCTTTTCCTCGTAGCTTATCATATAATGGTTGAGCCAGAATTGCGTAGTTGGCAATCCAAAGTCTACAGTATCCTGCAGGTCCTAGGAATGCACGAAGTTCTTTCTTACAGGTCGGTGTAGGTTGAGCTCTTATAGCGCTGGTCCGGGAAATTCCAAGACAACGAGTGCCCTCACGTATTTGAAAGCCCAAATACTCCACTTCTAGTTCACAGATTTGCGCCTTCTTTTTACTTGCACGGTACCCTTTCAAGTACAAAGTCTTTAATAAGTAATGGGTTGCTTGTGCACAATCACGATAAGTTTCTCTAAAGAGCAGAAGATCATCTACATATTGTACAACTGGCCCATGTATCTCTTCGTATCTTCTTAAGTCTTTGGCCAACTGTTCCCCAAACAAAGTAGGTGAATGCTTGAATCCTTGGGGCAACTGAGTCCATGTATACTGTTGTTTTATCCCAGTATGAGCATTCTCCCAGGTAAATGCAAAGATTTTCTGGCATTCCTCCGCTATTGGAACGGAGAAAAAAGTGTCTTTGAGATCAATAACACTATACCATTTGGATTTTGGAGAAACTTGAGCCAGGATTGAATATGGATTAGGCACAAGGGCTATCAGATCTGCCACTTGATTGTTTACTTTTCTTAAATCTTGTACTGGTCGATAATCGTTGGTTCCTGGCTTCTTGACTGGTAATAAAGGGGTGTTCCAAGCAGATCGAATACACCGCAGAATACTCAGGTCGAATAGTCTCTGCAGATGTACTTGTATTCCTTGCCTAGCCATGTAAGGGATGATGTATTGAGGTTGGTTTATGACCTGTGCATTTTCTTTCATTTCAATCCATATAGGAGTGGCGTCGGTGGCTAGTCCTCCTGGGTTGTTTTCAGACCATACCTGGGGTACACTTTCCATTAACATCCTTCGCTTTTCATTAAGAGGGGTGTGTGCTGCGTAGCGATGCTCAATAGGTTTTTCAATAACAGGCAGGTGTAGTCTCCATTCTTCTTGGAGAGGACAAATTAAAGAAACTGGATTATCAGCAAAAGAAGCTTTGATTTCACCATTTGATTCGAATTGCAAATTTGCTCTTAGTTTGCAAAGAAGATCTCTACCAATTAATGGCACTGGACACCCTGGAACATAAAGGAATTGGTGAGTTACTATTTGTCCTCCTACTTGAACCTGTCTATTTTGAAGGATAGGGGCTGCTAGCGGTTTGCCAGAGGCCCCCACGATGGAAATACTTTTAGATGTAGGAACAGTTATTGCAGTTGTCATGACGGATCGCTGTGCTCCAGAATCCAATAGTCCTTTAAATGTTTTTGTTCCAACCTTTATCTCTACTAGAGGGTCAAGGGGAAGGATTTCCTTGCCTAGTCAAGAGTCCTGACCTATATCATCACTCTCATCCTCCGACATTTCGCCCAATGCCATTTGCCACTCAGTCTCTTGGGATTTTGAATGGCCAGATCCTTCTCCCCTCGGTAATTCGGTCTCCGGACAATCAGACTTCCAATGTCCTTCTTGTTTACAGTATGCGCATTGATTTGCCCCTAGAGGCACTCTTCCTCCTCTGAACGATCCTCCTCTGAACGACCTTCCTCTATGCAGTGCCCTAAATGGCGATCTGCCTCTGTATCCAGGATACCCTTGGTAATACCTGGCTTGGTTACCAAAATTGGTCTCTTCCATAGCTGCAGCTAACAGGCTAACACTTTCTCTCATCCTTCTACCACTTTCTTTTTTATCCTTCTTCTCTTCTTCAATTTCTCTGTTCCCATAAACTTTATCTGCCATGATTTTCAATTGACTAATAGTCATTCCCTCAAATGCTTCTGTTTTCTGGAGTTTCCGATGTATGTCAGGGTATGACTGTCCTACAAAACTCATGACTATGATAGAATGATTTTTCGAATCTTCTGGATCAAACGGGCTGTATTTGCGATACGAATCCATTAAACGCTCAAGGAAATCTCCGGGAGTTTCATCTTTTTTCTGTAGCACATCCTGTATCTTACTCATGTTAACAATTTTCTTTTTCCCTTTCTTTAAAGCTTCTAGAAAGGCTCTTTGGTAGGCAGCAATGCGCTCTCGTCCTCCGGTGGTCTGGTAATCCCAGTGGGAGTCTGTCAGTGGAGCCAGATTTCTCACTGCTTCCTCTGGGTCGCCGTCTGACCCGGCTCCTTCTCTGGCTGCTTCTTCCATGTTTTGTTGTATTTGTCGTCGTTGTTCGGTAGTAAAGAGGATAGAGGTTAGATGACGAACATCTGCCCAATTAGGATTATGAGCGGTAATAATTCCGGATAGGAAATCAATCATTTGCTCTGGCTTTTCGGCATATGAGGGGACAAGTTGTTTCCAATTGAAAAGATCACTGGATGTGAAAGGCACATATGTAAATAACTTTATAGTTTGTGTAGTGCGATATTCATTATCTTCCGTAGGTGTCACCGGCACTACAGTTGCAGTTTCTCTAATTGGTAGCTGTAGACTTGCGGCTTGCGTTTTGCTCCGGGTGCCGTCTGAAACGGAAGGTTCCGCCTCTCTTTCGACTTTGGCCGCTTTTAATTCTTCTTTTGTTTCCTGAGATGTACTAGGTACTGAATCGGCTTGTTCATAAGCCGGGAGTGGTTGTAATGGTGGCAATGGTGGGTAGATTGGAACATATGGCGGCGGCGCCGGAATTTCTGGTTCATCTGTTAATATGGGCTCCGCTGCGGGCGGCAGCGGTTTAACTATTTTTTCTTGACTTGCATCACCTTTTTGTACTACAAATATAGCCGCCGCCGATGACGTGTCATCATCCGAATTCAAGATGGCCGGCCTCTCCTTTCTCTTCCGGTTTGGGGACTTCCGGCTACTCGTTTTTTGTATGTGCGCCACCATTACAAGGGCGGCCCCTTCCACTAATTTTCGTGCCCATGACGGTGGATCCAGAATGACTGCAATCCAGGCATTAATATACGGAATATCATCGGGATGTCCTGGCTTGCCTTCTGTTGTTACTATGATTCGGACCCTCGATGCCGTTGGGAAATCAAAGGTTCCTTTCGGTGGCCAGTTAACACATAAGCTTGGCCACCTATGCACACACCGCTGAATCATGCCCGGCTTTGTGCATGCATGCCTATCGAACGCTTCACTGAAGTGCTCTGTCATGGCTTTTAGTGGAGTAGAACCTCCCCCACCCATCTTAGGATAGAGGCACAGACAAAGGAGGGAAGGGATAGCGGATAGGTAAGGGGTCCGTATCCACCAGACACAAAAGGATCACACTCACCTCGACTAGAACGCGGTTGCCCGGCCTAGAACTGCGAGGCCATTCATTCTCTTTCACACAACAAGAAACCTGTTCCCAAACTAACTGTAATAAAATTTTTTTTTTTTTTCACTATCGCGGGGTCTTCAGAGCAGGATTCCTACTAGCCACCGCGCGGAAGACTCCCTCGATCCTTCTTAATAACGGATCGGCTGGTAATTTAGCTGTACTTGTCTCTAATTCTTGTTTCTTATCTTATTTCTTATCTCATTTCTTTTTCCCATAATACTTGCCTGAAAAGTTCTTCCGATCGTCCAAAAAGCCTTCTTCCCGAATCACCAGCCCAGAGGTCTCGGGAGATGTCCTGCGGAATGGTCCCCGCAGAAACCTGATCGCTGAACTCAGCGGTGGCCACTCACCAAGTAAGTCTGGGGGATCGCTCCGCTGCCAAACTACCGAACCAACTGGGGGGCTAAAATAGCGTCCCCGGTACCTCCTGGCTGGCTCGCCAATGTAACCGTCTAATTTTTAGTCAGAAAAGAGGCCCAGACAACTGATCCGTAAAGATAGACTTTTATTGCCAGCAAGATGCAGCTAAGGCAAAGGCTTAGTACAACTGCATGCCACGCCCCCTCAGGAGCCGGCTCTTATACATTCTACATTTCTTATCTTGTACACATGCGTTCTACAACCTGCTGAACAAGCATTTTCTAGCGTGGTTTTCAAGTAGGTGTAGCTTATAATCAGACTTATTGTTTCGTCATTTAATTGACGGGTTAGACATTTTATAGCAGCAATCGTATTAATACAATACAAATTATCATTACAAAATGGTGGTGTGCTTCACCGAATGTCAGTGCGTAAGTACGTAATTGCGTAGTGCATGCCATTGCGTTTCAAATGTTAGTACATTCAAGATGGCTGTGCACTTCAATGCGTGTCACTGCTGGCAGTGTTAATCAAAGGGTTTCAGGTTTTCTCATCCTTCGATCGTCCATAAAATTGAACTCCTTCACCAGGAATTAAAAAAAAAAAAAAGTGTGTTTTTGTTTTTTTTTACTCACAGGTTATCGGCATGCCATACAACTGCAAATCCATGCTACAGGAAGAGTAGAAAAGCGTGCCTGGGCTTTTTCATCCTATTTCCAAAACATCAATCTGCTCGGGTCCAGACTGGCAGAACCCCAGGGCAAAGGGGGAGTCTGGAAATATTAAAAAAAAAAAAAAAGCAACAAAAGGTAAGTGGTAATGGAAGGACCATGCACCAATTCCTGGTTTAATCTGCTCATAGTTCGAGCATTCAACGAAAAATATATATTTCTTGTTAGAATGACATCTCAAAGGATATAAAAGACCATCATAACACCTTCATCGGTCTACAGTCCAATTTTTTAAATTTTGTATTGCAAATAAAAGCAATAACTTCCCTTGTAACTGAGTTCTTTAAAGAAAAACCCAACCCGACATAACGTTATGTTTCGAGACAAGGCAGGCTCTGCATCAGGGGTTCAAAAATGCCGCATCCATAAAGTTTTGTTAAGAAGGTGCACCAGCACTCTATGGACGCCACAGTGAAGTGGAACAATGGGCCAAATTAGAAAGAGCACTGACAAAGGCGACAAACCTTTACGTAAAGAAGAACGAAAAAAAAAGGAAACCGATGTGGTTTTCCAAGGTGGTGGCTGAGAAAATAAAGGCAAAACGATTGACATTCAAAAAGTGCAAAGGAACACGAAAAGAGGCCCACGGGAACGAATATCTGGTGAAGCTGAAAGAGAAAGAAATCAGGATAGTGACAGCTCCAGCAGAAGAAAAGATGACCAAAGAGGTGAAGCATGTGTGACAATTTTTTCAGATACATCAGGGACAGGAGGAGGACCAGAGGAGGCTTTGTAAGACTGAAAGGAGGCATGGAGCACGGAATGGAGAAAGATGAAGAAATAATATTTCTGTTAAGTACTTCAGTTTTCACTAAGGAAGACACAGGAGAAGGACCAGATAGAGTAGGGTAGTGTGAAGGGCTATAAACAAGAAAACCCCAGAAGACCTTAAAGGACCGGATCCAGAGATCTGGTCCAGTCCACCTTAAGCCTCAGACAGCAGGGGATTATGGTTTGGGTGAAGCCTGCTGGGAAGGGGTAAATCTAACTGGTTTTCTAGTTTAGTTTCTAGTTTTTTTTTTGTTTTTTTTATATACCGTCACATCAGTAAAACCTTCGCAACGGTTTACAGTGAAAATAAGAGCAAGAAAATACAATAATTCATTAACAGCAGTTAAAATACACACATTCGAGAACTAAAAGGCACCCAGGGGCAGCCAGGGCTGTTAGAACTGAGAAAGTAACTAAAGAGTGCTCACTAGTCTGATACTGAACAAACAGGAACCAAGCGGCCACAATATTAGGGCCAAATAAGGGCTGAACAGAACAAGAACAAGCTAGATACAAACAAGAACAAGGCACAGGAAGGTCCCTGTTTCATGTTTATTTATATTGTATTTTTAATTGGTGTTTGTTTTATGTATTTATATATAGCCCCTCCAGGAAGATTCCGTGGAGGCAATCCTCCCTCCAGTTTAACTTTGCGGCCAATGTACGGAATTCTGTTGGGTACTCGGCCACTCTCCGAGTACCCTGTCGCAACTGGAGTAGTTCTGAAACAGCAATGGATTTGCTGACAGGCTCATCAAATGTTTGCCGAAAGGCGGACAAAAATTGATCCAGACTTCCAAACACCGGGTCTCTTCTCTCCCATAGGTGAGAGGCCCAGATCAAGGGTCTCCCGTCGAGCAAGGTCATAATATAACTAGTCTTGACCAAGTCGTTCGGAAAACGGACCTGGCACTGGCTGAAGAATCCCCTACACAACTTCGCGTCTCCGGCGTATCAAGAGGGCGCCGGGAGTTGCGTAGGAATTACCTGCCCAAGATCGCCCATAGTGACCTGCACGGGGCCCTGCTGCGTAGATCGGCCCACTGGAGCCACGGGCGGGTACGGCAGAGTGGGGTTCATGGGCCCCAACGCCTCGACGCGTTGGTTCAAGCCCTCCACTGCAGAGACAAGGGCATCCAGGGTCTTTCGCTGATCCTTCAGACGCTGGGTCATTTCAGGAATGGCCTGGCAGGCAGATGCCTCCGCCGGGACCATGGACTTGGCAATCTGTTATGCCCAGGTTTTATCAGAGGAAGGCCCTGTCAAACGAATCAGATTGATTTCTGTTATGCTCAGGCTTGTGAACCCTTGGACCGACAGGAGGATGGAATACCTAGGAAGTGGATTCATAGGTTCTCCCGTCGGGTGGCGCGGCAGAACAGAAGAAGTGACCAGCTGACCCTCTGCACTGGAGACTGAGGCAACTGTGGAGGCAGACAAAGGGTCGAGACGTCAAGGAGAGGGATGGAGTCTTCGCTACTGGAAGCCCGCAGTCTCCCCGGGAGGAGCCCGTAGAGACCTGGGCCGCTGGGACTTAGGTGGACCTTTGAGAGGTCAAGGAGTCGAGGACGGTGCAAGAGCTAACTGGAGCTTCACCCCTGGAAGCCCGCGGTCCCCTCGAGAGGAGCCCGTAGGGACCCGGGCCGCTGGTCCAGAGGAAGTCCGAGGTCAAGTGCCAGAGGGTCGTTGCTTAACAGTCTGAGGTCTTGCACCAAGGGATCACTGCTTGCCAGTCCGAAGTCACACACCAGGAATCACCGCTAGCCGATCCGAAGTCACACACCAGGAACACCAAGACGAGACAGGAACCAGGAACAAGGATCCAAAGTGCAAGAAGACTCACTGAAGCAAGCAGACTTAAACAGCGCTACAAGAGACGTTGCCAACTCAAAGAATGAGCAGAGGAAGCCTCCCTTTATACTTCCTCTGCTCAGGCTCATAGAAAACAGCTGTAAGTAGTTAAGGGGGCCTGGTCCCTTTAAATCTGGAGAGGAGGTGCGGCCTCGCACCTAAAGATGGTGGCGGCCATCTTGGATTTCCTGCACGGAGGAAAGACTGCAGGACGCCGCGAGGCAGGAGAAGGGACGGCTCCCCACCCGGCGGCCATCCCGGGGACCCGTGCCGGAGCAACGGGCACAGACTCGGGGGTTTCTTTAGAGGCTGCCGCCGCGGGCAAGGTAGGGGGACTGCGGTCGTGGCCGTCCACGGCCGCGAAACACAACAATTTCTTTGATTGGGTGACTAGAGAATTGGACCAAAGAAGAACACTTGATATGGCTTAGTTGGATTTCAGCACAGCTTTTGATGCGGTCCTGCAGAGAGAAGGCTCATAAATAAAATGAGAAGCCTGGAAGTGGATCTCAAGGTAGTGGAATTGGCTGGCTGACAGATGCTGGCAAGTAGTGGTAAATGGAACCTATTCTAAAGAAAAGAGTGCCACAAGGATCGGTTCTGTGACTGGGTCTGTTCAAAACCTTTGTTAGTGACATTGCGGAGGGATTAGAAGGTAAAATTTGTCTTTTTGCAGGTGACGCTAAGATCTGCAACAGAGTGGACACGCCTGAAGGAGTGAAAAGAATGAGAGGTGACCTGGTCTACAGTTATCTCTGGCATAACAACCAAACAAAATTGTGCCCTCTTGGTTGTATTCTTATTAAAACATTTACATAAGTTCTTGAGAACTTCAACGTTTTATGTGTTTGCAGAATAAAATTGCTGCTGCCTGCTGCAATAAACAGAATTATGTCTTCAGTTGACAACAGATCTCCTTTTTACTATGATCTTGGAAACATTTGTTATGTATGCAAGAGGTGCTGAATGTTGCCATCTCTTGCATGACATGTTTTCTGTTTCATTTTTACAAATGTAAATGCACTAGACTGATTTTCATTCAAAAGTAATCATTAAGGTGGTAAAGGGTCAAATGCATCTATTATGCATTGAATACCAGCAATATCAGACTTCTGAAATTAGACATTTCAGCTTCCAGTTAGACATGTTACCAATTCATAGGGTTTTCATCAGATTGAAACTTGATTTTTCTGTATATTTTTCTGTACAAGTCCTCCCCCGTCATTTCTATGTGGTTCTTATTCATGATCTGTAGTATTATTTCCATTTTCTCCAACATATAAATCACATATTGTAAAGACCTTCTGAGGTCAGAGGCTATTTCTTGCTTAAATTCTCATGCTGACCTGTAAGGGCCAGCATGCAAATTTGAAATTTTTTAATTTCAAACTCCATGGAGAACTTGCAGGTCCACCGGTACAAAGTATCTACATACCTGCAAGCCAGTTTTCATAGGGAGACTCCAATCAGAGTTTCCTTTGATAACTTGGAAGCTGGCAGGGACCACAGGCGCAAAAGTACTCACCCAATTTGCATGACCACATCACATCCTTCCTACAGAAATGACATTGGTTACCTTTACCATACAGAACAAAATTCAAAATGAGGACACTGATGTTCAAGGCTGTAAGAGGAGAGAAGGACCTATCTACCTGAGCGAAAGGCTATCTGTAATCATGCCTTCTAAACCATTAAGACCCTCACTCGGATCCTTGATGTGAATTTCATTGCAAAAGAAATCAAAAGACAAGACACCCACAACGGATCCTTCTCGGAAGCTGCACCTGCCATGGGGAACTTCATCTCAGAAAATACTCTGAGAAGCATATGAAAGCTTGACTCTTCTCTCAGGCTTTTGATATCAGACTCAAAAGATTCTAAGTGACTATGCACATTGCCTGACATCATCTAGAAAGCCTAAACATGATGTTATAAACACTTTGCTGCAGTAATAGTTACTATAAGAATAAATCTCTAATTATTTGTACTGATCGTCGTAGATCTTAGTATCTCTTAATCTACATTAACATTTATATTTATTAAAAATTTATGAATCGCCTAACTCTAAAAGACCTAGATGACGTACAACATTCATAAAATATATTTTCCAACAGATAACGAACAATCTTAAAATAGCAAACAAATCATATAATTGATTAAAAAAATCAAATTAATTAAAAAAATTATAAAACAAAACAACATTAAAAGACAAATTATACATTAAAATAAAAATAAAACAAAGTAGATAACTCAACTAAAATAAGCAAGGTTAAAAAGAAAAGTTTAAATTAATTTTCTGAAAATCTTTTTTTTTTATCTTTAATCTAAAGTTTTTAGTCCCAAAGTACACATTTTTATTGTCAAGCTGAAATGCTTTTGCTGTTATGTAAACTTGTTGTACACTTTCTGTTTGTAAAGATGCCAAATAACCTTTGCTCATATGCTACTATTTCTAATATATTGTAAACCACTTTGAATGAATTTCTTATTCAAAAAAGTGGGTGATAAATCCAAATAGTGGAGGAGTTAGCCTAGTGATTAGAGCAGCAGGCTACAAACCAAAGAAGCCAGGGTTCAAATCCCACTGCCACCCCTTGTGACTTTAGGCAAATCACTTCATCCTCCATTGCCTCAGGAACAAACAGATTGTGAGCCCTCTGGGGATAGGGAAATACCGCCAGTACCTGAATGTAATCCACTTTGAAGGGCTGAAACGTGGAATATAAATAAATAAATGAAATAATAACAAAACAGAAAAGCTGGAGAAGTGGTCAAAAGTTTGGCAGTTGGGATTCAATGCCAAGAAGCGCAGAGTCATGCAGTCCAAAAAACTTGTATGTGTTAGGGGGGGCAAAAGTTTGATACAATAAACTGAAGAAGAGAGACCTTGGGATGATAATGTCTGATCTGAAGGTGACAAGGCAGCGGCTAAGGCCAGAGGAATGCTGGGATGCATCAAAAAGATGTGTAACCAGCAGGAAAAAAAAAAGAGGTGATAATGCCGCTGTACAGATCCTTGGTGTGGCCTCACCTGGGATACTGTGTTCCATTCTGGAGACCTCATCTCAAACAGGATGAGGACAGAATGGAAATGATCCAGAAAAAGACAAACAGAATGGTGTGGAGCCTGTACAGGAAGCCATTTGAGATGAGACTGAAGGATCTTAATATGTACACCCTGGACGAGAGAAGAGACAGGAGAGACATGATACAGACCATCAAATAGCTGAAAGGAATAAATGATGCACAAAAATCAAATCTTTTCCAAAGGAAATGAAGCTGCAAAACTAGGGGTCACAAAAGGGAAGACTCAAGTACAATGTCAGGAAATATTTCTTCAAGGAAAGAGTGGTGGATGCATGGAATGCTCTCCTGGAAGAGGTGGTTAAGACAAGAACAGTAATGGAAATTCAAAACGTTGTGGGACAAACATAAAGGATCCCTACTGTACGGATGTGCAGGCCTGGGTCCAGGCTCCAGTCTAGGCTGAGGCCCGGGCATCTGGACCCAGCCTCTAGGCCGAGTCGTGGCATCAGACCAGGGTCTGGGCCAAGGACCCGGCATCGGGACCCAACTTCCTGTCCGTGTCTCACCGTCAGGCCCCTGGCCTTGAGTAGCCCAAGGGCACTTGCCACGACCTTGGCGAATGCAAGGCCGAGGCTTCAGCCTGGGCCTAGGCCTCACTGGAGGATCCCCGCCAGACCAGGTAAGTGGGGACCGGCGGGATCCTGGCCTCGGCATTTTTCCAGGTGGGTGGGAGCCCCCATTTTTTATTTTTGGCTGTTTTTTCAGGTGGGGGTGGGGTAGTTATTGTTTGATTCGATTTTTTCTCACAAAAATCGAATCACAAAATTCGTGGGAAGAATAACTCCAGAAAACAAACTGAAAAAAAACAAAAAAACGAATATTTTTCCTCTGCACATCCCTACCTTATTGGCTAGAGAATGGAAATAAACAAATGGAGGGTACGTTTACTATTACTCCAAAAGCTTACATTTTTTTTACAGAAAGCTTGGGGATCAGCCTCGGTGGCACACCCGGTGGGGCGGCAGGACCAAGGAGAGGCCTGTGCTGCCGCTGGTGGACCCAATCCCACCAGCGGCGGATGGAGGTCCGTGGTACCGCCGGTGAACCCGATCCAACTGGCAACAGATGAGGAGGCCTGTGGTGCCGGCGGTGGAAGAAGAGCATCTGTAGTGCCGGCGGTAGACCCGATCCCATCGGCGGCAGAAGAAAGATGTCCAAGCAGTCAAGAAAAAGCAGCACGGCCCCGCCGAAATTAGTAAATAGAGAAGCAGCGCGGCTCCGCCAGAATCAGCAGTGTTGCCAGCTGGGCTGCGCTGCTTTTCCACTTACTAAAGCTGCGCTGACCACACCGTCAATTTTGGCTGAGCTGTTGAGGAGGAAGAGGAGTGCTCTCTGCCTGAAGAATCCAGTGCTCCGTGGCCGGAATTTGTTCCCTTAGCCACGGGGGCTGAAGGAGACTCTGCTGCTGCTGCTGCTGCTGCCTGCTAAGTCAAGGGAAGTGAATGAGAGAGAGCATGTGTGCGTATGTGTGAGGCAGTAAGAGAGAGCATGTGTGCTTGTGCGTGGGAGAGGGAGAGAGCATGTGTGCTTGTGTGTGGAAAAGTGAGAGAGCATGTGTTTGTGCGTGGGAGAGGGAGAGAGAGCATGTGTGCTTGTGTGTGGAAAAGTGAGAGAGCATGTGTGCTTGTGTGTGGAAAAGTGAGCGAAAGCATGTGTGTGTATGAGGGAGCATGTGTGTACAAACCACCCCAGTTACTCTCTGCCTGATAATCCATGACAATTTCAGGGCATTTGGAAATTTTTAGTTTCATTTTTCAGGTGTTATTTGATGTGTCCGCTGTTTTGAAATATTTTATTGGTGTTTGGGACATTTAGAAAAACTTGTATATGAGTTTTTAATTATTTGATCTTTTATGCATCAGTTTGTAAACATTATTAGTATGTTTTTAGTATTATGATTATGCATTTATTTTATTTCTTGATTTTATTGTTTGATGTTTCAGGAATGGTGATGGTTCTGTTTTTCATTGTTGCACTGCATAGAGAGTCCTTCTTGCAGTTTCCAGTTCAATTTTTATCTGTGCGCTTGTATTTCTACTTTATGGTTGCTCTAGTCTGTATTTGGTGAGGGTCTGTTTATGTTCTGCATGTGTGACTGAGGTGAAGCATTTTTCTAATAGGAAGTGTATTAGTGTATTCGGGCTTTCAGAGGGTCAAGCCCACACCCAACACACATCACAATAAGCCTAATACCATATGTGTACCAAATGTCTTTTTTGCTGGGACTTCT
Source organism: Rhinatrema bivittatum (assembly GCF_901001135.1). Lineage (NCBI taxonomy): Eukaryota > Metazoa > Chordata > Amphibia > Gymnophiona > Rhinatrematidae > Rhinatrema > Rhinatrema bivittatum. The sequence continues at coordinate 275,366,945 of NC_042617.1, read as the reverse complement.
AGTTGGCATCACAGCAGTGCATGTAAATATAATGTAAGTAGTATTTTTACCTCAGAATACCGTACTTTGATAATTTTCCTTTATAATATAAATACATAACTTTTTAGCTGTGTGTGTGGAATGGAGTTGGGGGTGTTGTGCAAGCAATAAGATTTGTCTAGGGCACCTAATACTCTTACACCAGCTATGAGTTCTGGGGGTGGGGAGGATGGTGTCAGTTTTTAAGGTTTGTATCACTGAAGGGATCTGGGTATTTTTTTGATGGGTCCGGCACAGAGAATGAAGGAAGGAATGGTGGGGGGAGGGCAGCATAGTAATTGTTAGCACAGGGGCAGCAAAAAACCTCCTCCCGGCCCTGTTAGGGATAGCCTGCAGGGAGCAGCAGTTGCTACAACCCTTAACAATTAAAAAAAAAAAAAAAAAAAAGACTTGCTGGACAGACTAGATGACGCATTTATCAGCCGTCATTCACCATGTTACTATATATATGTTATTTTAGAGCTGAAAAATCCACACTCTCTAACGCAGGTTAAAAGCCATGCTATAGCGTTAGCCCAGCTCATTACATCAGCCTCATTGCTTTGCGGCTGGGCTGAGGTCCGGTCCACTTGATGCAACGGATAGGCTCCCAGTTACTGATCAAACAAGGCTGGCTGCTACAAGCCCTTTGTATAAACACATGGCCGCCCAGGCTCTGTTTGTGCAGCTGATAATCAGGTGCACTGGAAGCCCGGATCCTGCCCCTCGCTTAAGCTGACGGCCAGCTGCCACCTCAGCTTATCGCCGTGGATGGGTGTAATAAAAGCCATCCAGAGCCGAGCACTATTGTGCTCTGAAGTGCCAGAACAGAAATTCCCGCTGGTAAATGATTAACTCGCTGGCCCCCTTCCAGGGCTTTCCCGGCCGGGCAGGGAGGGCTCTATTAAACCCAGGCCTTCTGTTAACACCGCCCCCACCTCCTAAGTGACCATTGGGCTTATTGGCTTTAGCAGAAAGGGCGGCCCCCCCAGTGCCTAATCGACTGCCACTTTGCTCGCAAGGTGCACGCATTCTTTCTGGTCGCGGGGTCAGTCTCCGGGTGCAGTGCAAGAAGCCATCAGCTGTTTGCGGAGGGGGAGGGGGAGGGGGCGGGGGCGGTGCTGGAGGAGACCGCGGGTCTGGCAGAGCAAAGTGGGAGGAGCATGGGCTTCTTTGCAGATTCTCTCTAAACCGCGTGGATCAAATTGCATTGTAGTTGGAGGGAGGCCCTTTACTGGTGAGAAGGGTATTAGATCAGGAGGAACGGTGGAGAGCTGAAAATGAATATGAGCTGGGTGGTTTGGGACCAGCAGCAGCAGCAGCACCCAATCAGAAGAAAAGCTGCAGTGACAAAGTCTGGGAATTGACTGAAAAAAATGTAACCAGCCTTAAAAGACCAAAAAAGCACTGGAGGGATGTTGTGGGGTTTTTTTCACCATCCTCTAAGAACTCCTTAAGCTGGAAAATAAACGTCCACATTTACATTTCATAAATACCCAAACCCATACATTTTAATTCTCTTTTTTTTTCAGGCTTCCACCTCATGTTTACTGCTCTCTAACACTCCATTCATTGGAGCATTGAATGTTACAGTAACAGGCATTATTTATTTAAAAAATCCAACAGCACAGTTCAGTTGCGGGGGGCGATGCAATATCAAGCACGAACAAACATGAGTCCGAACTGGGCGCACATTTTCCAGCATATGCACATCCCCTCTCCTGGGCGTCTGATGCAACAGGGAAATGGGCTGCTGTTAAAAAGGACGCACTAGGGATCAATTGTGCGTCCCTAGCCACGTCCATGGCATTGGGTGCCCAGGAGATGAGGCTGTGCGTGGCTTAGGAAAACGGATAACTCGTAAATTGAGCGTCCTTTTTCCTAACCTGACAACTGTCAAGATATTTTTTTTTTTCATGCTGCTTCCTGTTGTTCCTCCCTCTTAGTATCGGAACAAGGAACCAGACTAAATGTTACGCCCGTCGGTCTCAGACGGCTGCGACTGCTGTTGCTCACCTCTTGCCTCGCTGCACTGACTTCGTTGGATAGACTTGCAGCCTCCGCCAGCTATCGCCAGCTTGCCTGGACAGGGTGGACCCTGCTGTCTGCCATCTTGTCCTCGGAGTTCCTTAGGCGCACGAGCGCGCGCGCTCTTGGGTCAGTCTTATGCACGTCGTGGCAGGAACCTCGGGGGCGTCCCTCCCGGATGACGTTATTCATCGTGGACTTAAGCCGGCTGGCCCTGTCTGCCTATGAGTTCTCTCATTGCTGAATCCGCTTTGCTCACTACGGACTTCCTGTTCCAGCTCCTGCTTCCTCGGCATGAGACATCCCGGGTATCCGCTCCTTGGGGGCCCTTTCCTCGTCTCTGGCTATCCGCTCCTCGGAGGGCCTTTCGCCTAGGACCGCTGTCTTCCCCGTTCCCCGGGGTTTTCTCTGGAATCATCTCTACTTCTACAGTAGCTTGCGGACCATGCCCGTATCATCTCTACTGAAGAACCTTCACCGGTGTACCCCGCTCTGCGGACCATTGCCATATCATCTCTACAAAGGAATCCTCTTTGTGTATACCCCACTTCACAGACCTCGTGGCACCTCTGTGTCTGTGTGACTTTTCTTTTACACTCCCCGCTCCGCGGGCAGTGTTGCTCTATTTCTCTATAGAGACTCAAAGACTTCCAAGGTGTATCTGATGTCGGCTCCCAGCGCTGATGCTCCGTGGCTCCACCCCCTGGGGCCATCCTCTCTAGCTCCTTCTGTCCTTCCAGCTCGCTCTCTCTCTGCTCCTTCTTCAGTACCTGCTGTTCTACGCACCCCGCAGCTGAGACCTCACCTCCCGACGGTGAGGCTCACGGGGCTCCTCCCTGTGGGTGGTACCTTCTCTCACCTCGGCCCACGTACCCACAAACCCCAACACTAAAGCAGTAATTTCTGCTTTTTTTCAGCCCTTAACGTGCGACAAGACTTAATGCCAGATCCGAGCTGGTGTTAATTTTTGCGTGTAAAATCGTGCACATCGGGTACGCGGTGATTTTTGTGCATCGGGAGCAATAGCTAATAGCCTCATCTACATGGCATTTACATGTGATGAGCGCTATTAGCTAACAGCGTGTTTGGCCATGCGTTTTGAATGCACTAATCCCCTTTTTGAATCGGGTGTTAACCTAGCATGACCAAAATGCGCGTCCAATCACAGGCTAACCTGTGCTCTAGCCTGAGAGCATGACATTGCATCGGCCCCAGGAAATATAAACTAAACTATAGGCTAATATAATGGGTCTGATGCAATATCGGCACGCCCGCTCCCTTATTGCACGCCAATCCACCTCTCCGGGATGCCCAATGCTAAATGTGAACAGGCTGCCGCGGTAAAAAGGAGGCGCTGGGGAAATTGCGCGCCCCTAGCACCTCCTCGGCAGCGGGTTCCCGGGAGAGGTAGCTGTCAGCCATTTAGGAAAACAGACCCTGAATTTTAGAGTGTCCGTTTTCCTAATCTGACCATCGGAACACTTTTTTTTTTTGGGACATTTCTCATTTTTTAGTTCCTCCGACTTAATATCACCACAATATTAAGGCAGAGGAAGTACAGAAAGGTCCTCATGAGAGGCTTCTAGGAAAAGTAAAAAGTCATGGGATAGGTGGCGATGTCCTTTCGTGGATTGCAAACTGGCTAAAAGACAGGAAACAGAGTAGGATTAAAAGGACAATTTTCTCAGTGGAAGGGAGTGGACAGTGGAGTGCCTCAGGGATCTGTATTGGGACCCTTACTTTTCAATATATTTATAAATAATCTGGAAAGAAATACGACGAGTGAGGTAATCAAATTTGCAGATGATACAAACTTGTTCAGAGTAGTTAAATCACAAGCAGATTGTGATAAATTGCAGGAAGACCTGTGAGACTGGAAAATTGGGCATTGAAATGGCAGATGAAATTTAATGTGGATAAGTGCAAGGTGATGCATATAGGGAAAAATAACCCATGCTATAGTTACACAATATTGGGTTCCATATTAGGTGCTACCACCCAAGAAAGAGATCTAGGTGTCATAGTGGATAACACATTGAAATCATCGGTTCAGTGTGCTGCGGCAGTCAAAAAAGCAAACAGAATGTTGGGAATTATTCGAAAGGGAATGGTGAATAAAACAGAAAATGTCATAATGCCTCTGTATCGCTCCATGGTGAGACCGCACCTTGAATACTGTGTACAATTCTGGTCGCTGCATCTCAAAAAAGATATAATTGCGATGGAGAAGGTACAGAGAAGGACGATCAAAATGATAAGGGGAATGGAACAGCTCCACTATTAGGAAAGACTAAAGAGGTTAGGACTTTTCAGCTTGGAGAAGAGATGGCTGAGGGGGGATATGATAGAGGTGTTTAAAATCATGAGAGGTCTAGAACGGGTAGATATGAATCGGTTATTTACTCTTTCAGATAATAGAAAGACTAGGGGGCACTCCATGAAGTTAGCATGTGGCACATTTAAAACTAATCGGAGAAAATTCTTTTTCACTCAACGCACAATTAAACTCTGTAATTTGTTGCCAGAGGATGTGGTTAGTGTAGCTAAAAAAGGATTGGATAAGTTCTTGGAGAAGAACTCCATTACCTGTTATTAATTAAGTTGACTTAGAAAATAGCTACTGCTATTACCAGCAACAGTAACATGGAATAGACTTAGCTTTTGGGTACTTGCCAGGTTCTTATGGCCTGGATTGGCCACTGTTGGAAACAGGATGCTGGGCTTGATGGACCCTTGGTCTGACCCAGTATGGCATGTTCTTATGTTCAAACATTTAGCGATGATTATTTGATATTATTGCCTGGCCAATATATCTTTGAATGTATTATGGATGATGTTTCATTGTATTTTGATTTTTACAATTTTATATAAATTTTATATGTTTTATTTGATAGATATTGTGTGTTGTTTTTAAAACATTTTTTATGTTTTTATCATATTGATAATTGTTTTGTGCTGTATGCTCCATGTATCCCAGAGATCCAGGGAGGGTGGGGGAGAAGGTAAGGGAGGGAGGGTGGGTTGGTAAACTGGTCCCATGGGGAGGTCACTGTGAATATGAGCAACAAGTGGTTGTGTACGTTTCTGGTCAAGGAAGGCTCGCAGAGCACGCCTCCTTGACTGTTTGGTTTGTGTTTCTGTATATTTGCTCAATAAAAATCGTTTAAACATAATATTAAGTATGTGTTTGATTATTGTATTTTGTTGTAAACAACTCTGATGATTTGATAAAAAAAAAGGACAGGGAATGATATTTTGCTTGCATTTTGGTTGGGGTCAGGAGGCCCTGAGTACCTGAAGCACTTATGATTAATCATGAAGAAAATCTCCTTGCAGGAAGTTGTTGATCACTGGCTCTTGTGTTGAAACAGAATCTGCCCTATAGGAGGGAGGGCCTCTCACAATAGTCTCTGTGTCTGGAGCTGGGGTCTATCACAAATCCATTCATGTATTCAGTTATTTAGAAAGGAATAATAGCCTGCAGGCTGAGGTGGAGATCATATGGGACTGGATATTCGGTAGCTCTTTATATTGCCCATTTGCTGGACAGAGGTAGTCACTAGCAACAAGGTGTTCTCTAGAAGTGTTCCTTCCTCAGCAGGACCTGAGAAAATACTGGATCTCAAATGGTGCTGCTGCCCAGGAGCAGAAGCTCCAGCTGTAGGGCCAGCACACCCATTAGGCGAACTAGGCAATCATCTAGAGTGCCAAGCCTTCAAGGTGCCAAAATTACCAGCATGGGCCCTCAGCTACCAGCTGAGCTCAGCCCAGAAGCAACTGAAAAAGAAAGTAGAAAGGCCTGGTGCCCAAAGAAGAGGGAATAGGCCTGGTAAGGCCATTGACAAAGCCCATTCCTCTGGCAGCTGAAGAAGAAAGCCCAGTGAGACTGCTGGTAGGGTTGAAGAAAAGAGAGTAAAGGTTTGGCAACCGAAAAAAAGAGAGGATAGGCCCGGTAGGGCTGCTGGTGAAGCCTATTCCGTTAGCGGCCAAAGAAAAGAGGGGAGAGGCCTGGCAGGGCTATCGACAGAGCCCATCCTGCCGGCAGCCAAAGATGAGGGAAGGGCCCGTAAGAGCAACCAGTAGAGCCCATCTCTCGGGCAGCTGAAGACAAGAGGGAAGAGGCCCAGCAAAGCCAGTCCCACTGGTGGCTGAAGAGAGGGCAGAGGCCCACCATGAGTGAGAATGTGTTTGTGAGAGAGGGAGAGTGTAAGAGAGGATGTGTGTGTGGGGGGAGGGGGGAGAGGGAGTATGTGAGTTAACTTGTGTATGAGAGAATAAATATGTATGAGTGTGTAAATGAGAGTAAGAGGAGAAAGTCTGTGTTTCTCCCCCTGCCCTCCATTAATTCATGTCAATCTCAGGATGACTGGAAATGAAAAGTTCCTGGGTATGAAAAGCAGGAGATTTTTTAAATCCTTGTTTTAATTATTGGTTGTAATTTGATGTGTCTGCTATTTATTTATATATGAGTTTTTAATTATTGGATGTTCTATTCGTCAGCTGTTTTGAAATATTGATGTATTTATTTATTTATGCTTTTTTATACACTGTCTTTTCCACAGAAGATCACAACGGTTCCCATAAATTGCATTTGATTACATTGTATAAAATTGTATTAACAGGTTCTTATTTAAAGTAAAGTATTTATTAGAAACATATAAACACGGGAGAGGAAACAAGATGGCTGCCAGAGAGGTCGCATGTTGAGCTGCTCCGTTTCTGTGTCTCCTCTACTAGTTGTTCCCTATTGAAAATGCCTCACAAAAGAAAGGGGAAGATTCGAGTTTTTCCTCCCGTACCAGAGAACCCCGAGGGGCAGCGATTGATATCGCAATACGCGACCCAAATCTCAGCATCGAGGACGTCTAGCCCCATAGGAGAGGAGGGGAAAGGAGCCCTTTATTCATCCGGGGAAATATCCTTGATGCCTCCGGACCCCAGGACACCACTGGCCGGGTCAACGCTGAGACGCCGATGGGAGAAAACATCGATCGGTCTCAGACGGGAGGCACCTCTGGCAACGGGGCAGAGGGAGGAGCTAACCAAACCTTCGCAGAGTCCTTGGAGAGAGAATTGGAGGAGGAAGGACTCAGAGGCTCGGTAACATCGAGCGGCAGTAATGCCGGAGAAGGGCAGCGGCTTGGCTCCTTTATCCCGAGGAAAATTACAAAACCAGCGGTGGTAACACTTGAGTCCCTATGGGACTTGGTAGCAGGGAACGCGACGAAACTTGATGAACAAGCCTTCAGGCTGGAGACAGTTACAAAACGAATGGACACATTTGAATCAGACCATAACCAAGAGAAGCTGGATCAAAAGAACGCTATGGAGAAGGTAACCAAAGAAGTTCAAAAACTGCAAGATTTAAGTGTGGTTACAGTGAATGAAAGACTATCGTCAATGAGAAGGCTTGAGTCTGTTGAAAATTATTTAAGACACTTAAACCTGAGAATCCTTAATTTTCCCAAGGTGATGGGAGAGCTACCGTTTCAGACTTTTAAAAAAATATGTGATTGAGATCCTCAAATTGCCTCCAGATAAAGTTCCTGCTTTAAAGAAAATATTCTTCTTGCCTCAAAAAAGCCCTCCCATATTGCCTAGTTTAGGGTTAGATATGTCTAATCTTTCCAATTTCCTTGAACATTCTGGGGTTGAAGTAATTGAGAGGTCTGCTTTGTTTATCACTTTTTTCTCTGAAAAGGATTTAGGATTAATTATGAAGAATTATTTCAAGAATATTAAATCTCTATTCTTGGGGGGGTGAGGTTCGGATTTTTCCGGATTTAGCTAAATCCACGCAGATGCGAAGGAAAATATTTATTTCTATGTGTGCAGAGGTTTTGGCATTAAGGGGTACCTATGTTTTAAGATGCCCCTGTAAGTGCGTTATAAAACTCTCTGGGAACACATATATACTTTTCAGCCCGGAACAGCTACGGGCTTTTCTTGAGTCACGAGCGCAAGAACCTGCATGATATAGGTGGGGGTCTATAAATTAAATATCTGAGATTGCAGACAGCCTTATGTTAATTTGTATTGTTTATTTCTTAATGTTCTCCTTAATTTCTTTCCTCTCCATTTTGCCTGCGTAAGAAAGATACAGGAATAGGATTAAGAATCTTATTTTGATTTGTTTTTGGAATTTGAAAAATGTAATTATGAAATTCTATCAATGTTTATCTTGAATTGCCATGCAAAGGTTTTCTTTTGTATTAATTTATAAATTATGATAAATTAAAAATTAAAAATTAAAAAAAAAGAAACATATAAACACGATGGCAGGAAAAGACTATAATTCCTACTAGTCTGCCCATTTACACCAAGTGCTCAATTCCACATTCCCTAACTTTCCCCTGCATTGATATCTTGCAGGTATTTAAATGTCTCTATCATATCTCTCCTATCCTGCTTTTCCTCTTGGACAGTGGTTCCCAACCTTTTTTGTTTCATGGCACAGTGGTTACTTCATTGTGGCACACCACCCACTTCCCCATCATCACTTTCTCTTCATTTCTCTTCCCTCTGCCTCCACCCCTTGGCATCATCATCTTCTTCTTCTTTCCCTCTTTCCTCTTCCCTCATCATCATCATCAGCTTCCCTCTCCCACCTTCTCTTCCCCCTCCCTCGTATTATCATCACCTTCCCTCTCCCTCACTCCCTGGCACCATCATCACCACCTTCCCTTTCCTTCTAACTCTCTCTCTCCTATCCCATGTCATCATCACCTTCTCTCTCCTACCACCACTCTCCTGCACCCTCTGGCATCATCACCTTCTCTCCCCACCTCCTCATCTCTGACATCATCATCACCACCTTCCCTTTCCTTCTACCTCTCTCCCCCCCACCTCCTCACCTCTGGTGTCATCATTATCACCTTCTCCTTTCCCACAGTCCCTCTCCCCCACCCCCTGTCATCATAATTATTTCCCTCTCCCTCCCTCCCTCCACCCCCCTCCCCTACCCCAAACCCCAGGCATCATCATCATCACATTCCCTCTCCCCATCCCCAGGCATCATCCCCACCTTCCACCACCTCTTCCCCACCCCCTCGCATCATCATCACCTTCTCTCTTCCCTTGACATCATCTCCTTCCCTCTTCCTCCATCCCTCTCCCTCACCCCTGCCGTTATTAATTTCCCTATCTCTCCATCCCCTGGAATCATCTCTTTCTCTTCCCTCTCCCTCCACTTCCCATGCCAATCACCTTCTCTTCCCTTTCCCTTCAACCCTGACATCACTTGCCCTCTCCCTCCCTTCCCAGCATCATCATCATCATCATTTTCCCTCTCCCTCACCCCTGGGCATCATCACCTTCCCGCTCTCTCTACTCCTCTCCCCCCCCCCCCCCCCCCACATCATCCTCAGTCTTCTGTCTTCCCCCATACCCTGCCATCACCTTCTCTTCCTGTTCCCTCCACCTCCTGGCATCACTTTCCCTCAGCCTCACTTCCTGGCCTCATCACCTTTCATCTCCTTCCACGTTTCCTCCCAATCCCCTTGAGTCATCATCATCATCTTCTTCCCTCTCCCTCCACCTTTCTCCCCCCATCACCTTTCCTTTCCTTCCCGCCCACACCGTGTGGCAAATTCATCTGTCCCTTTCCCCACTCCACCCCCAAGCCTTGAACAGCAGAAGTCTGGAAGCAATGCTTACTGAGTGCTGCTTCTTCGTCCTTTGCCAGCCTCCCTCTGCAATCTGAACCACAGGGGGCCAGCAGGTCTCACAAGCCTACAGAGCCCCCCTGCAGTTTCTGTTGCAGGGGAGAGCCAGCAGAAGGGAAAGCAGGAGCAGCCACCGATATGCCCTGCTCTCCCATGCCCCCTGCTGGTGGTAGGACATTCTGCAAGCCAGAAGGGGAACAGGAAATGAGGCTGCAAGCCGTGGCACACATGCACTCCAGCCACAGCGCGCTAGTGTGCCGCGACACACCGGTTGGGAAATGCTGCACTAGAGGAAAACATGTTTAAATCTTTAAGTCTAACCCCTGATCATTTTAATAGGCACCCTCTGGACCAACTCCATCCTATTTATATCTTTTTGAAAGTGTGATCTCCAGAATTGTACACAGTATTCCAAATAAGGTCTCACTAGGAACTTATACAGGGACACTATCACCTCCTTTTTTTTTTCTGCTGACCATTCTCCCTATGCAACCAAGCATCTTTTTGTTTTTTATTCTTTTTTTATGAGTGGTTTTAATTTTATGATTGATGTTTTATATTTCTTGATTTTATTGTTTGATGTGGAATTGTAATGTTTCTGTTTTCCAGTTTCCAGTTCAGTTTTTATCTGCACATTTCTATTTATACTTTACGATCTCTTTGGTGAGGGTCTGTCTGTCCTGCATGTGTAACTGAGGTGATGTATTCTGCTAGTGTGTACTTTCTGTACAGGAGTCTATAGCAGCTTGACTTGTTCTATTTTCCTAATAGGAGGTTATTGGTGTTTTAGCAGTTGGTGTAATATTTGCAGAGTTGCCTTTTCATTGGTACAGTTGTTATTGTTTTAGTGCTGTTTTGGTATTGGAGATTTGCCATATATATTGTAATTGAAATTCAATTTACCCAAGACTTTCTGAGGGTCATCATGTGTTACAGTAGGCCTAATACCATATGGGTTCCAACTGTCTTTTTTGCAGGGTTTCTGGTTGGTACCACAGCAGTGCATGCAAATATAATATACATGTTGTTGTGATATTTTAATCTCAAAATGTTTTTTTCATATAAAATCAGGTTGTTATAAATGTATATTTTTAAATTATGTATAGAGAGGGCCGTGGCAGGAGTATGGCCCTAGGGATGCACAAGGCTGTAAGGTTCATCTCGGGCACTTAATACCCTAGCACCCACCCTATCCAGTTGTGCTTTACAGCTGTTAAATCTAGTACTAGAGCATCTATTGTAACACTACTGTAACTCAATACTTCTAAACAACAAAGAGAAAAAATTCCATTTATTGCATGGCATGGTCTTCTGCTGCCAACCTCAGCCATAGCTGGTCTACGGATAGTAGAAGGGAGCCACCTAGTGGTGCCATGAGGAGTTACTTGAATTCAACTTTCAGAGCTGTGAGGTTCTCCTACTCTACTGCATCATTTTTTATGCCCTGTGTATCGGGAAGCCACAAAGAATAGTGAGGCAATGCTGAGCTGCCCTGCGGCTGCTACGAGTCCAGATGGAGGTTGGAGCCTTTCACTGAGTTAGAGGGAACTTCTAGTGCCTTAGAGACATCTTATAAAACTTTTATTTAATTTCAAACACATTTTTGTGTCCTTTTGTATCTGGAATTTCTAGTGTTTGTTCAGTGAAAGTGCTTGGTGGTAGTTTCCTGTTTTCCATCTGAATAATCATTTTAAAGGTTTCTGTGTTTCCCATTGTAAGGGTTTTTGGTTGTGCTTGGGGATAGGGATGTTCAGGCATATGTGCACTGCACTCTCTAATAGGGTCTACAGGTTCTAACAACTTATTCTCTCTTTCTGAATGTCCTGTTAAATTGTTGCTATCACAAGCAGGCACTGCTGTGCCTAAAATAATCACTCGTAGCAAACACTGCAAAATGCTGTGATTAGAAACTGAAGTACTTGACTATAATTGTTGGCACTCGCTAGTGACTATGCTTTCAGATGAATACTGCAGGGGAAACAGCACCCTGACATCACAGAGAGATGCATCATGGGATTGGGAGAGAGAAAAAAGAAAGATGGCTGCATGCATGCTGATTCTGGTGCCTGTAAAAAAAAAAAAAAAAATAATCAGGAATTTTACAAAAAAAACAAAATCCCAGCTGGAAAATAAAAATTGCCCTTTGCAATATGCACTAAGATGATTAGCACAAAATCTAAAATCTGTGGTTGGTACTTTCCCTTTAAAACAAAATGTTAAGTGAAGGTAGCTGCATCTGCAAGGTCCCATTAAACTTTATTCCGAAAGACAGAGCATGGGAGAAGAGCCTTAATAAATCAGACCCTTAGTGCTGTAACATTTTTGTCTCTAAGCTTTCTTAGTAACATTTTGATACACAGGGTGGGCCAATTGGGCCTTAGCTACCATCAGCTTCAATGGGTTAGATTAAAAGGAAGCACGAGGAGGTACTTGTTTGCTGGGGCAGGGATCGATGCCTGGGAGCCAGTGCAGTGGCAGAGCTTGGGTATGTTTGCCACAGACATAGAGAGAGCAGGGCGGGAACAGGGTTGAGAAGTTGGGGAAATGACATGCGTTGCGGTTGGGAGTGGGAGGTGGTTTTGGTTTAAGTGTGGGCATTTATATAAGGTGGTGGTGGTGGTAGTGAAGGAGTTCGATTTTGTGAACGTCTGAAGAATGAGACGACTGAAAACCTTTCAACTAACTATGCCAGCAGTGAAACGCACAGCCATCTTGAATGTATTAACATTTGAAACGCAAACGGCATGTAATACGTAGTGACGCAGTTACGTACTAACATTTAGTGGAACGTGACTCCATTTTGGAATAATAATTTGTATTGTATTAATACGATCGCCGCTATAAAATGTCTAACACGTCAATTAAATGACGAAACAATAGTCTGATCATAAGCTACACCTACTAGAGGACCACGCTAGCAATTGCTTGTTCAGCAGTTTGTAAATTGTTTGTTCAGCAGTTAGTAGAACGCATGTGTGAAAGATAAGAACTGTAAAGTGTATAAAAGTTTGCTCCTAAGGGGGCGTGGCATGCAGTTGTACTAAGCCCTTGTCTTAGCTGCATCTTGCTGGCAATAAAAGTCTATCTTTGCGGATCAGTTGTCTGGGCCTCCTTACTGACTTTTGGATACGGTAACATTTGGCGAGCCAGCCAGGAGGTACCGGGGATGCTATTTTAGCCCCCCAGTGAGTCCGGTAGTTTGGTGGCGGAGCGATCCCCCAGACTTACCTGGTGAGTGGCCACCGCTGAGTTCAGCGATCAGGTTTCTGAGGGGACCGTTCCACAGAAATTCTTCTGAGACCTCTGGGCTGGTGATCCGGGAAGAAGGCTTTCGTGACGATCGGAAGAACCCTGCAGGCGAGTATTTTGGGGAACAGAGGATTAAGTGGAGAATAGATAAAGATTAACGAGTAGCCGGTCCGTCCCCAAGCGGACCGAGGGGGCCTTGATCACACCCCGCGCAGTGGTTAGTAGGAATCCTGTTCCGAAAGCCACGCGCATAAGAGTAAAAATAACGAAGTGTAAAATAGCGGGAATAGGTTTCTTGTTGTGTGAAAGAGAGTGAAAGGCCTCGCAGTTCTAGACCGGGCGACCGCGTTCTAGTCTGGGCGAGTGTGACCCTTTTGTGTCTGACAGATACGGACCCCTTACCTATCCGTCTTCCCTTCCCTCCTTTGTCTGTGATTCTATCCTAATGGGAGGGGGCTATTCAACTCCATTAAAAGTCATGACGAAGCACTATAGTGAAGTGTTCGATAGACATAAATGTACGAAACCCGGAATGATTCAACGATGCACCCATAGGTGGCCCAGTTTGTGTGTAAATTGGCCTCTGAAAGGAACTTTCGATTTCTCAACGGCCACGAGGGTCCAGAAAATCGTTATCCAAGAAGGGAATCCGGGTTGTCCTGAAGATATACCGTACATAACTGCTTGGATTGCAGTCATTTTAGATCCTCCGTCATGGGCAAAGAAGTTAGTGGAGGGAGCCGCCCTCGTAATGGTGGCTCAGGTGCACAAAATGGGGAACCGGAAGTCCCCAAACCGGAAGAGAAGGGAAAAAGCGGCCATCTTGAGTATCAAAGATGATACGTCATCTGCGGCGGCCATATTTGTAGTGCAAGGGAATTCAGAGACTCAAGAAAAAAAAGTTAAACCCCTGCCGCCCGCAGCGCCGTCTGAAGCGGAACATCTCTTGCCGCCACCATATGTTCCTAGTTGTCCTCAGTTGTATAACTTGCCACCAACCCCCGCCTATGCGCAGGCCGATCCTAGATTAGAACCGTCTCCCGAAGTAAGACTTGAAATTGAGGCAGCGAAAGTTGAAGATGGCGGCGAGCCGTCCGTTGCAGACGGCACTCGTAGCAAAACCCAAGCCGCAAGTTTGCACCTGCCAATCAGGGAAACGTCTACAGTAGTTCCCTTGGTCCCGACCGAAGAAAACGAATATCGCACTACGCAGACTATAAAATTATTTACCTACATACCTTTTACCTCCAGTGATCTCTTTAACTGGAAACAGCTCGGCCCCTCTTACGCTGATAAACCAGATCAGATGATAGATTTTTTACGAGGAATTTTTACAGCCCACAATCCCAGTTGGGCTGACATTCGGCATTTAGCCTCCATCCTTTTTACCACTGAAGAATGACGACAAATACAATTAAATATGGAAGAGGCAGCTCGGCAAGGAGCCGGGTCAGATGGTAACCCCGAAGAGGCAGTAAGAGAATTCGCCCCACTCGTAGATCCAGCCTGGGATTACCAGACCTCATCGGGGCGCGAGCGTATTGCTGCCTATCAAAAAGCGTTTCTTGAAGCTTTAAAGAAGGGAAAAAAGAAAGTTGTGAACATGGGAAAAATCCAGGACGTGGTGCAGAAAAGAGATGAGACCCCCGGAGATTTTTTGGAGCGGTTGATGGACGCATATCGGCAGTACAGTCCATTTGATCCAGAAGATTCCAAAAATCAATCCATCCTAGTGATGAGCTTTGTCGGACAGTCCTGTCTGGACATCCGCCGGAAATTACAGAAAGCAGAAGGATTTGAGGGGATGACTAACAGCCAATTAAAGGCAATGGCAGACAAGGTCTATGTAAACCGAGAACCGGACGGAGAAAAGAAGGATAAAAAGGAAAGTGGTCGAAAGTTAAGAGAAAGTGTTAGTTTGTTGGCCGCAGGTCTGGAAGAGACTAATTTTGGAAATCCGTCCAGGCTCTATCAAGGATATCCTGGACCCAGAGGAAGAGGCAGATCGCCCTCTAGAGGGCCGCCTAGAGGAAGATCGAGTAGAGGAGGACCGTTTAGAGGCGGAAGAATGACGTTAGGAATTAATCAATGTGCATTTTGTAGACAAGAAGGACACTGGAAGTCTGAGTGCCCGGAGTCCCTGCAATCGAAGCAGGAAGGATATACTCCGTCCAAAGCTAAGGAAGCTGAATGGCAGATGGCCTTGGGTGAAACATCCGGCGAAGAAAGTGAAGCATGACTAGACAAGGGAAATCTTCCCCTTGATCCTCTGGTGGAAATAAAAGTGGGAACTGAGACATTCAAAGGATTGCTGGACACTGGAGCGCAAAGATCAGTAATGACAACTGCTATAACCATGCCCACTTCAAAGAACATCTCTATAGTTGGAGCCTCTGGGAAGCCACTGGTCGCTCCCATCCTCCAAAAACGACAAGTTCGAGTGGGAGGGCAATTAGTGTCCCATCAATTTCTTTACGTCCCAGGATGCCCAGTGCCACTCATAGGGAGAGACCTTCTTTGCAAATTAAGAGCCAATTTACAATTCGATTCCAATGGTGAAATCAAAGCATCCTTCGCTGATGATCCAGTCTCTCTCATTTGTCCCCTCCAAGAAGAATGGAGACTACATCTTCCCATAGTCGAACGAACCATCGAACATCGATATGAAGATAACACCCTCCTCAACGAAAAACGAAGACGACTGATGGATAGTGTACCCCAAGTATGGTCCGAACAGAACCCGGGAGGAATAGCTATCGACGCTACCCCCATCTGGATAGAGATGAAACAGAATGCACAGGTGATCAATCAGCCTCAATACCCCATTCCATATATGGCCAGGCAAGGAATCCAGATACATCTGCAGAGACTGTATGATTTGGGCATTCTCCGGCGAATCCGATCTGTTTGGAACACCCCTTTGTTACCTGTAAAGAAACCTGGATCTAATGACTATCGACCAGTACAAGATTTGAGGAGAGTAAACAATCAAGTAGCAGATCTAGTAGCCCTCGTACCAAATCCATATTCAATCTTGGCTCAAGTCTCTCCTGCGTCAAAGTGGTACAGTGTCATTGATCTCAAAGATGCTTTCTTCTCCGTTCCGGTAGCGGAGGAATGTCAGAAGATTTTTGCCTTCACATGGGAAAATGCACACACTGGAATAAAGCAGCAGTACACATGGACTCGTTTGCCTCAAGGGTTCAAGCATTCACCTACGTTGTTTGGTGAGCAACTGGCAAAAGACTTGAAGATGTATCAAGTTATGTATGGGCCAGTTATACAATATGTGGATGACCTTCTGTTGTTTCGAGAAACGTATCTTGAATGTGCAGTAGCCACCCTCCACTTGTTAAAGACTTTGTACGCCAAAGGATATCGTGCAAGTAAAAAGAAAGCGCAAATTTGTGAATTGGAAGTAGAATATTTGGGCTTCCAAATCCGTGAAGGCACTCGTCGTCTTGGAATCTCTCGTACTAGTTCTATAAGGGATCAACCTGTACCCACTTGTAAGAAAGAGCTCCGAGCGTTCCTTGGAGCTACAGGATACTGTAGATTGTGGATTGCCAACTATGCAATTATTGCCCAACCCCTGTACGACAAGTTACGGGGAAAAGAAGCAGAATCTCAACCTTTCCAATGGGAAGGACACGAACTAGCAAGATTGAACCAACTGAAAGAAGCCTTGATTGAACCCCCAGCTCTAGGGTTACCAGATGTAATGAAACCATTTCATCTGTTCGTCGATGAAAAGAAAGGAATGGCCATTGGGGTATTGACTCAAACTCTAGGCTCATGGGAACGACCTGTTGCATATCTGTCAAAAGGAATGGACAATGTTGCAAAAGGATGGCCAGGTTGCCTTCGAAGCATTGCGGCTGCATGCATACTAATTCCAGAGGCAGTCAAACTAACCTTTGGACAAACTCTGCAAGTAACAACTCCTCATACCATTCAAGGACTACTAGAAACTCATGGACCAAAGTGGATGACTAACTCTCGTCTTGTAAAGTACCAAGCCTTATTATGTGAAACTCCCGAAATCCAAATACAAGACAGTAAAAACCTGAATCCTGCAACCTTATTGCCAGCTCCCAAACCAGTCACCCACAATTGTGAAGAAGTTATGGCTACAGTACATTCCAGTCGACCCGATCTAAGAGATCAGCCCTGGCAGGGAGCTTGGACTTTATTCACTGATGGAAGTAGCCAGGTTATAGATGGAATTCGGGTCGCTGGTTATGCTGTAGTTTCTGAAGACGACATCATCGAGGCCGAGCCTCTACCCCCAGGAACATCTGCACAAAAAGCTGAACTAATTGCACTAACCCGAGCTCTGCAGCTGGCAGAAGGAAAAACCGTAAACATCTATACTGACTCTAAATATGCTTTCCTTACCATCCAAGTACACGGAGCCTTATATAAGGAACGAGGATTTCTAACTGCTGAAGGAAAGCAGTTAACTAATGCATCTGAAATACACAATTTGCTAAACGCTGTCTGGGCACCAAAAAAGGTAGCTGTCATGCATTGCAAGGCACATACAGGAAAGTCAGACCCCATTGCAAAAGGAAACCAATGGGCAGACAAAACAGCGAAAGAAGCAGCACGTGTACAGTCATTGCAAATAGCAGCTAAAGCTTGCCCACTCCTACAATTCCCAAATGAAAGTCCTGTTTATTCTGTCGAAGAGAACGGCTGGGCACAGAATGAGCAGTTTCACCAGCAAAATGGTTGGTGGATTCTACAAGATGGTCGAATATGGATACCGGAAGCTATTGCTTGGACTATAGTTAAGGAAGCCCATAATAAAACCCATCTTGGTCGAGACTCATTAACAAAACTATTGGAGAAAACATATTACATCAACAGAATTACTCAGCTGACAAAGCATGCCATTAATCAATGTGTCACATGCGCAAAAAACAATCCCCGGAATGGACCTGGTCCTGCCCCCGGACATATCTTACGGGGAACAACACCATTTCAAGTTTGTCAAATTGACTTCACTCATATGACTCCTTCAAAAGGATACAAAGCAGTGTTATTAGCAGTCTGTACATATACTGGTTGGATTGAAGCCATGCCTACACGAACTGAAACAGCTAAGGAGGTAGTGTCCTTACTTCTTCATCAAATCTTACCACGATACGGATTGCCAAGGCAGATCAATTCTGACAATGGACCAGCTTATGCCAGTGAAGTCACTCAACAATTAAGTAAAATTCTGGGTATCAGGTGGCATTTGCACTGTGCTTGGAGACCCCAAAGTAGCGGAGCAGTTGAACGAGCCAACAGAACTCTGAAAAATCAAATAGCTAAATTGTGTCAGGAAACAAAGACTAAATGGCCAGACATCCTACCGTTAGCTTTACTACACGTCCGATGCAGCCCCAGGAAGTCTGGCCTAACACCTTATGAAATGATGTATGCAAGACCTCCACCTCTCCCATCCTTTCCTGAATCGCTACAAATCCAAGGAGAAATGTCTCTCAGCAACCAACTCAAAGGACTGTATGACACAGTCGTTGCCATCCGTAACTACACTTGTGAGACTGAACCGCTAGTCTTGCTGACACCAACTCATCCATTTCAAATTGGAAATCCCGATTGGATAAAGGAATGGGATGAATCTGATTTCCTCAAACCACGATGGAAAGGGCCATATACTGTGCTATTAACCACTCCTACAGCTGTAAAAGTCTCTGGATGTCCATCATGGATTCATTGGACTCGACTCAAACCTGCTTCCTCTCACTGGCAGGTCTCCAGGATTGGGGACCACAAATTAAAATTCACTCAAGGCAGGCAGAAAGATACTCCTGAGTAAAAGACTTAAGTAAACTACTGAAGAATACTAATGTATCCATTTCTTTCCTTCTTTTAGAGACAATAATACATGAATTCAACTCTCCTCATCACAAAATGAAGTGCTAAAAAGCCATCTCAAAGGTTCTGAAGATGGGGTGCTACCCCAGCCTAAACCTCCAGATCTACACTGCTCCTTATTCCTTCCTTCGACTGTCAAGATGTCTACAGGTCTTACTACTGATCTCATGTGCATCAACTCTATCTCCTAAGCCTCCCTTGAGCAAGAATTGTTCTGAATGCATCAAACAAATACGTACTACAACTCAAGATGGATTTCAACTTGTTTCTACAATCATACATCAATCTCAACCTCCATCGCCTTGTACAGCACGACCTGCTTGTGCTTTAAATACAACCCAAGGGTATCAATCCTTTCATCGATGCTTGGACTGTCACTCTCCATCGATGCTTGGACTGTCACTCTCCAACCATTCCCAAGTACTACAACATTACCCTCACTGCTGGGTTGCCAAAGAGTCCCACAACCAGCATCGTACCAGAGGGAAAAGGAATCTTGTACTACATCAACTCTACCAAGATCCTAGTGGGAGGAGGATCCAGTGTTACGCTCACTTTCGATGCCTGTGACGCAATTGATAAACATCCCAATGCACTCCACTGCGGATCTCAATCTTGGAAAGAATCCTATACTTACAATCATAAATACCTCTGTCCCCACAATCGAGCAGCTAATCCATCTAGCTGGATGCCTTGTGTTGGGGATCTTACCCTATCCGGATGGGCCCTGGTGTGTGATTATACTGGAGGGGGTTACCAGGGCTGCCAAGGAGTAGGTAGACTGACGAAAGCAACTGGAAACATTGTGTCCCTGCAATGGCCACTCAGGAGTGAAGGATCCCCATGGCAGGACACATGGGGATTTGGTATCGATGGAACAGGAAGAGATCCCATGACCTACATTACAATCACGCAGCGAAGAGACAAACCCCGTCCCATCATCCACCAAACCACTGTGGTTGGTTATCAATCATTCTTCGATGAAGTATCCCAACTGACTGAGGAACTACAAAAGCAGACAACTTCACATCAAGCCAAAAATATGTTTGTGAATTTAGCTGAAAACATAGCTCTTTCTTTAGAAGTCAAAAATTGTTTTGTATGTGGAGGTACGAACGCAGGAGAGCAATGGCCCTGGGAAGCCAAAGAGGTATTTCAGTCTGACCTCAATACTCTGAATACCACTGTAACTTATAAACAAAAAACCAGTCCATACGAATGGGCTCTCCAGACTGATGTCATTGGCAGACACTGTATATCTCGACAACATTCAAAATTATATAGCGTACCTATTGGGAATTCCCCTTGCACAGGAGTCCTTACTGTCAGCATAAACAATCATACCTGGTGGCAGACAGAGAATTCTACCATGCCTGCTCCCTTCTGGACTGAACCAACTCTGAACAAAACATGGACAACTGCTGGAATACCCACTACTTCCTTCACCGCTCCTGACGGATATAATTTTGTATGCGGTCGAAGGGCATATGAACAACTACCTACAAGCTGGTATGGAACTTGCTTCTTGGCAACGATCCGCCCAAGTTTCTTCCTATTACCAGTCACAGCTGGAGAGACATTAGGAGTCCCTGTGTACAGTCCAATGAAACCAAACAGACGTCGTAGAAGTACCAAAGTTTCTATTGGAGATTGGACTGACCAGGAGTGGCCACCCGAACGAATTGTGCAGTATTATGGACCTGCTACATGGGCAGAAGACGGTTCTTAAGGATATAGAACCCCTATCTACATGCTAAACCATATTATTCGACTTCAAGCAGTATTAGAACTCCTAACTAATGATTCTGCTCTGGCTCTCAACATCCTAGCCAAGCAAAACACTAAACTTATTACAGCCGTTTACCAAAATTGGTTGGCCCTGGACTATCTCCTAGCCCAGGAAGGAGGTGTGTGTGGGAAATTTAATCTGTCTAATTGTTGTTTACAGATTGATGATAAGAGCAAAGTCATCGAAGACATCACTGACCGGATGGTACGCCTAGCCCATGTTCCTGTACAGACATGGACTGGAGTTCTTGATTGGACAGCGTCACTGCCCAACTGGCTTACCTCGATTCCCGGGCTGAAAGAACTCTTTCTTCCTTTCTTGTTCCTCCTAATTACTTGTATTTTATTTCCTTTATGTCTCCCTCTTATTTTCAGGAACTTGCGTTCTATGATTGAAAGAATTGCTGATCGAAGAGCAGCTGCCCACATTATGATGATGAACAAATATGCTTCAGTTTCCACATTTCCCTCTTCAGATTCATCTGACTCCGAAGATGAATACCTTGATACTAACTTATGATGTCATTTATGCAACTAACCTACCTGGGCCATTTTGTTAGCTGGGTAAGCCGGGCTTCAAAGGGGGGTGACGCCAATAGGGCCCACCCGTCTCAAACCCGTGAAGAAACCAACAACCTAGCAACATCTTAGGGCCCATCTGGAGTGATAACTGTATTAACTATTGTCTGTCTTTTCAGCTACCTCACAGATGAAAGTGATACTTCTGCCTTCTACCGAAGTTGAAGTATCAAAGGGGGGAATGAAGGAGTTCGATTTTGTGAACGTCTGAAGAATGAGACGACTGAAAACCTTTCAACTAACCATGCCAGCAGTGAAACGCACAGCCATCTTGAATGTATTAACATTTGAAACGCAAACGGCATGTAATACGTAGTGACGCAGTTACGTACTAACATTTAGTGGAACGTGACTCCATTTTGGAATAATAATTTGTATTGTATTAATACGATCGCCGCTATAAAATGTCTAACACGTCAATTAAATGACGAAACAATAGTCTGATCATAAGCTACACCTACTAGAGGACCACGCTAGCAATTGCTTGTTCAGCAGTTTGTAAATTGTTTGTTCAGCAGTTAGTAGAACGCATGTGTGAAAGATAAGAACTGTAAAGTGTATAAAAGTTTGCTCCTAAGGGGGCGTGGCATGCAGTTGTACTAAGCCCTTGTCTTAGCTGCATCTTGCTGGCAATAAAAGTCTATCTTTGCGGATCAGTTGTCTGGGCCTCCTTACTGACTTTTGGATACGGTAACAGTAGGGGGTGTTTCCACCAAAATAGTCCCTTTCTAGTAACTTCAGATGAGGTGAGCCAGAGTAAGGGGGTAGTGGTGCGTCTGCTACCCCACAAAGGGAGGTGTCAGCCTGCAGTGAGCCCACTTGGCTCTGGGTTCTTCAGAAGTTGTCTCTTTAAGGAAAAAGGCTCCCCTGTTTATTTCTTGTCCAGAGAGGGTGGCTGGGGGACCCAAAGGTGAAGTTCCCCCTAGGGGGTCAGGAAGATCTTGCCTTGGGGTCCAAGGGTGGGGGTCCTGAAATAGTTCAAAGAGAAAAGGTCTCAAAGAAGAGGAGAGCTAGTCCCATACTCCTCACCTGTCTGAGAGAGATTTCTTCAGTCTCTTGGAGAAAGTGGACTTTCTGAAGAGTAGCAGCAGGAATCCCAGTCTCCTACTGAGAAGGAGATTGCATCCAGTTTGCAGGTAATAGGGAAGAGTACCTACTGCCAGAGAATGCTGATTTACCAGTGACTGAGTCTATGATTTTATTCCGGAACATACTTTTTTCTGTGCACTATTCCATAATATTCCCTTATATGATTTTTCATCTGCTATCAAGATTTCAGTAAAAGGTTTTAATTTTGACGGCTGCTGTGTGCCTGCATGTTTTTTTTCTGCTGAACTATTGCAGAAGCTCCCCGAGACTCCCTAAGAGCCTGGAAAGAATTTTCCTTTCCTTCCTATCCGGAGAAGAACCCAGAAGCATGAGCCAACTTGTGGCCCCAGCCCGCCCCAGTGAGCCCTTGACTCCTGTAAGCCAGCAGGACAGGGGGTACATTTAAATGTTCATCTACCTAGTGATAGAGAGCCAGAGAAAGATGACTGGGAGAGCCAATTGTTCCGTACCTATCGACTTTACTATGTTATGTTTATTTATTAAACTCTGAGGGGCTAATACCTCTGCAGGGGTCAGCCTGGCCAACAAGGCAGCCTTCACAGCATCAGGTATTTGTTGTGTGTTTGCAGTCAGGGTTCTTGCATGCAATAAGTTTGCATGCAGTGCCTTGCAAAAGTCTTCACATCCGTGTGCATTTTTCACATTTGGATTTGGATTTTGGATTTAATTACTGGTCTTTTCCAAATCCAAGTTCTCAGCAAGTTACACTTCAGGTACTATAGTTAGTTCCCTCCCCAAGAGGACTTACCATGAGGCGATGGTGGGAAACAACATAAGATATGCCATGTTAAGTCAGACCAAAGGTCCATCGAACTCAGTATCTTCTCTGACACAAGCAGGGTCATTTTTTTGTCATTTTTTTTGTCATTTATTAAAATTTATTAATCGCCTAACACAAACAGGCCTAGGCGATGAACATCATAAACATACATAATACAAGCCAACCGGCTCCAGATTTTCAGGATAGGTTGATCCAGTCCTGGTTTTACTCCCCTGAATGCAGGTACTTATAGTCTTGATTTTCTGAGGAAATGCAATAGGTAAATCAGAATAAATCCCAGCATGCAGTGAAGTAAAAACAGGACTGGATCAACCTGCCTGAAAATCTGGAGCCAGTTGGCAACCCTAGAAACAAGTGCCCCGCAGATTCCAAAGATTAGATCCATTCCTTATTGCTTACTCTCAGGGATAAAACTGAGGTTTTCACCAACTCTACCTGGCTAATAATTGTCTATGGATTATTGGATTTTTCCTCCTTGAATTTGTCCAAACCCCTTTTAAACCCACTATGCTAGATACCTTGACCATATCCTCCGGCAACAAATTCCACAGCTTGACTGTGCATTGAGTGAAAAATTATTTTCTCCAATTTGTTTTAAATCTGCTACCTTCTAGTTTCATGGAGTGTCCCCGTGTCCTAGTGAAATTTGAAAGAGTAAATAACTATTTCCTATTTACCTGTTCACCCACTGATTTTGTAAACCTCTATCATATCCCCTTCCAGCCAGCTCTTCTCCAAGCTGAAGAGCCTTAACCTATTTAACCTTTCTTCACAGGGGAGCCATTTCATCTCTTTTATCATTTTTATTGCCCTTTTCTATCCCTTTTCTAATTCCACTATACCTTTCTTACGGCAAGGTGACCAGAATTACACACAATACTCCATGTGCAGTTGCACCACAGATTTATGCAGAGGCAATGTGATGTTCACAGTTTTATTCTCCAGTTCTTTCCAAATAATCCCTAACATTCTCCTTGTTTTTTCAACCATTGCAGCACACACTGAATTGAAGATTTCAATGCATTGTCCCAGTGACTCCAAGATCCTTTTCCTGGGTGGTTACTCCTAATTCGGAACCCAGCATCGTGCACCTATATTTATTTTTTCCTACATGCATCACTTGTGCACTTGTCCATGTTAAATTTCATCTGCCATTTAGGTGCCCAGTCCCCCAGTCTCGCACGGTCCTTCTGCATTTCCTCACAGTCTGTTTGCGTTTTAACTGTTTTAACTATTTTGTTGTCATCTGCAAATTTGATCATATGACTTGTTGGTCCCTTTTCCAGATCATTAAGGAATAAGTTGAACAACATAGGTCCCAGTAAAGATCCCTGGGACCAGGGACCAGCAAACTAGGGGACCAGCAAACTAGGTGATCGCCTAGGGTGCCTAGGGTGCCACAGGTTTGGGGGCGACCCAGCAGCCACCTACTGCTTCCATCGGACCTGCTCAGAATTGTGAAAACATTTTGTACTGATTCCCGACGCTGGTGGCAGCTGCAGGACCTCCTTCTTCCAGCCCTCAAGAACTGGAAGAGGAAATGTGTTGTGGGCCCGCGGGGGCAGGAAGAAGAATGCCCAGTCATCGTAGCTAGAAGGAGTGGCCGGAAGAAAAGACTGAGAGGGTCAATTGCAGCATCACCTGCACCGTGTAGCAGGAGAGAGGCAGCGATTGGCTGGGCCGTGCGGCAGGAGAGAGGCAGCATATCTGCTGAACGAGAGACAGTGGAGGCCTCCTGATGCCATGGAAGTCCAAGAAGAAAGCTGCTGCTGCTGCCTACACCTAGGATAGAGAGTAAAAAATATATAAAGGCGTGTGAGCATGTGTGAGTGCATGTGTATATGAGAGCATGTGGGGGAAAAAAGAGTATGTGTTTGTGAGAGAGAGCATGTGAGGAAGAGCGAGTGTGAGTGGGAGAGAGAGTATTTGTGTTTGAGAGAGCATGGGGGGGAGAATGTGTGTGTGTGTGTGTGTGTGTGTGTGCATGTAGGGGAGAGAGAGCAAGTGTATGTGTATGTGAGAGCCAGGGGCGGATTTCGGGTAAAGAGCGGCCCGGGGATTTTCCGCCCAGGCCGGCCCAGGAGATACCCCGTGGTCTGCTGAGAGCGGCTCTGTTGTGGCCGCGTTCGGCAGACCACATGACCAGAGCGACTGGCCCACTGGGGGATCCCTGATCCCCCGGTAGGCTAATCCGCCCCTGGTGAGAGCATATGGAGGAGAGAGAGCAAGTGTATGTGTATGTGAAAGCATGTGGGGGAGAGTGAGTGTGTGTATGAATATGTGTGAGTAAGGGAGTATGCTTGTGTTGGAGCGTGTGTATGTGAGAGAGAGGAGAAAGTCTTTGCATGGCAGCCACCGCCTCCTCCCATTAATCCATGACAAGCTCAGACTGAAAATCAAAAGTTCCCAGGTATGAGTGTGGGAGATTTTTTATCCTTATTTTTAATTATAGGGTGGTGTCTGTGTGTTTGCTGTTCTGAAATATTTTATTGGTGTTTGGGAAAGCTTTCAAAATTTGCATGAGTCTTTATTTATTGGATATTCTATTCATCTGCTGTTTTGAAATTATTTTATTAGTATGATTTTACTATTATGATTAATGATTTATATATCTTGATTTTATTGTTTGTTTCATGAAGAATGGTGAAATGTTTGTTTTCCATTGTTGCTCTGTATAGAGCAGGGGTCAGGAACCTTTTTGGCTGAGAGAGCCATAAACGCCACATATTTTAAAATGTAATTCCATGAGAGCCATACAATATGTTTAAAACTAAATACAAGTAAATGTGTGCATTTTATGTAAGATCACACTTTTAAAGTACAATAAGTCTCTGAAAATATTACACCAGGCCTTAAGACACCAATACATCTCCTATTAGGAAAACAGACCAAGTCAGGCTGCTATAGAGTCCTACACAGAAACTACACGCCAGCAGAAAACCTCACCTGAATCACGTGCTGTCCCTCACCTAACATAGAATAAAGAGACCAAAACGCATAACAAGAAGCATGCAGAAAAAACTGAATTGGAAACTGCAACAAGCCAGAGTCTCTGTATGCAGTGTAACAAAGGAAAAAAGAAACATCACCCATCCTTATAAAACAAATCAAAAAATATAAAATCATCAGCAGTAAAACTGTACTAACAAAAAGAACATATTTCGAAACAGCTGATGAGTGGAATATCCAATAATTAAAAACTCATATAAAACATTTCCAGATACCAACAAAATATTTCAAAATAGCAGACACAAAGATCCAGTAATGAAAAATAATAAGGATACAAAAATTTTTTTGCTCTGCATACCTGGGAACGTTTGATATCCAGGTGTCCTGAGATTGTTCTGAATTAGCAGGAGGTGGGGTGGTTTGCTTGGAACTTTCTCCTCTCTCAGTCACATACCAGCGCTCTCTCTCACACTGGCTCTCAATGACACACCTATACACACATGCTCTCAGTCACTCACATATACAAATGTTTTTTCTCTCTCACTTATATAGGCTCTTAATTACACATTTACACACATGCTGTCTATCTTTTCACGCTTACACACACACAGGCTTTCAATCACATAAATACATGCTGTCTTTTTCTCTCACACACAGACTCTCATTCACATGCTTACAAACATGTCCTCTCTTTCTCTCATTTACACACAGGCTCTCAATCACATACTCACATGCTCCCTCACCTAAATCAGCTCTCAATCACACACATACACACATGGTCTCTCTCTCTCATTTAAACACAGGCTCTCAATCACATACTCACATGCTCCCTCACCTAAATCAGCTCTCAATCACACAGACACACATGGTCTCGCTCTCTCATTTAAACACAGGCTCTCAATCACATACTCACATGCTCCATCACCTAAACCAGCTGTCAATCAGACACAGACACACATGATCTCTCTCTTACTTATACACACAGGCTCTTAATCATACATACACATGATCTCTCTCACACACAAAGGATCTCAATCATACACACATACTCTTTCAAACAAACAGGTTTTCAATTACAAACTTACACATACAGGTTCCCAATGGTAAAACTTACATTCATGCTCTCTCTCTCACAGGCAGGATCTCAATCACAGACATACTCTCTTTCACATATACAGGCTCTCAATCATTCACATACATGCAATCTCTCACTCACACACACAGGATCTCAAACACACATGCTTGCTCGCTCATTCATTCACTCTCTCTCTCCCCCCTCCCCCCCCCCCGGGAACTTGCGGCAGCAGCAGCCACCTCCCAACGCTAACCTCCTTCATTTTCAGCCCTCGCGGAGGCGAAGGCGGAGTCCCATCGGCCGCGGTTGAAGATTTTCATTTTCCTCCGAGCCGCGCTGCAGTCTTCTTCCCGTCGGACACTAGCGTGCGGCTCTCCACTTCCTCTTCCGGGCCGCGGGAAGAAGAGAGCACCGGCGTGCTCTCTTCTTCCCGCGGCCCGGAAGAGGAAAGCATCGGGTGCCTGCGCGGGAAGACCCGCGCAGGCACCCGATGACTCCAGCGCTGGCACCCGGCTGACACCCGATGACTCCCGCGCAGGCACCCGGATGACTCCAGTCGGCGTGCTCTCTTCTCCTCCCCCCCCGCGGCCCGGAAGAGGAAGTGGTGAGCATCGGGTGCCTGCGGGGAAGAAGAGACCACGCTAGTGTGGTCTCTTCTTCCCGCGCAGGCACCCGATGCTCTCCACTTCCTCTTCCGGGCCGCGGGGGGGGGGGGGGGGGAGAAGAGAGCACGCCGGTGCCGCTGACTCCAGCTGTCCTGCCGCGTTCCGCCCGGGCTGACAGCATTTTAAGCCCGGGCGGCGGAGGACCGGGGAGCAGCTGGGTCAGCGGGGAACTGCGAAGTATGGCGACACTTGTCTGCGAGCCAGATGCAGCCCTCAAAAGAGCCATATCTGGCTCGCGAGCCATGGGTTCCCGACCCCTGGTATAGAGTCTGGCGTGTTGCGTTTTACAATTCAGTTTTTGTCTGCACATTTCTATTTATACTTTATGTGGCTTTATTCTGTATTTGGTGAGAGTTTGTGTTCTGCATGCAAAGATTGAGATGAAGCATTCTGTTAGCATGTGGTTTCTCTGTAGGGATCTGTAGTAGCTTGGCCTGTTCTGTTTTCCTGATAGGAGGTGTATTGATATTTTAGATTCTGGTGTAATATTTGTGGTATTCCTTTTCATAGGTAGGGTTGCTACTGTATGAGTGTTGGCAGACAGTACTGTGTTGATACAAGGGGACCATGCCGATAAGAAACAAGTTACAATAAGTGTGATACCATATGAATTCCAAGTTGCAAGGTTTTCTTGTTGGCATTACAACAGTGCATGTAACTATCACAACAACGTGTATATTATTTTTACCTCAGAATGTCATTTTTCATGTAAAATCTGTTGTTATAAATGCATAATATTGTGTGTTGGGGAGGGGGCGCCAGGCTGTAAGGTTTGCTTGGGCGCCTAATATCCTTGCACCGGCCCTGCCTGAGACACACCACTATTTACCTTTCTCCAGTGGGAAAACTACTCTATGCTTCATATCTGTTAATCAGTTTCCAATCCATAATAAGTCATTGCCTCCTAATCCCATGATTTTTTAGGTTTCATGAGGGATTTTATGAAATGCCTTCTGAAAATCCAAATACAGTGTCTCACCATTACCCACATTTCTTGACACACTGATAAATCATTAGTAGTTAGGCCATCCTAACAAAATAGGTACCCTTTATCTTAGTCATATTCTAGATGCATAAGTGAGGATGCATGTACAAGTGTTTTATAAAAGTGCATGTGTACAATTTACATGCCAAATATTTCCCCACGTGTGCATGTAAATGACTGGAAATTAGGCACATGCAGATATTTTACATTTGTGGACATTCCCACTATAAGAACATAAGAACATGCCATGCTGGGTCAGACCAAGGGTCCATCAAGCCCAGCATCCTGTTATATGACCAGTAATTTTGTTCTTAAAAGATAGCGTCCACCATTTTACCAGGCACTGACGTGAGGCTTGCAGCTCTGTACTTATTGGTTCATCCTTGGATCATTTCTTGACAATTGGCATTAACATTTGCTATCCTCCAATCCTCAGGTACAGAGGCAGATTTGAATAAAAGATTATAGATTATCAGTAGTAGTTCTGCAATTTCATATTTGAGTTCCTTTAGAACTCTGGTATGGATACCATCGGGTTCTGGTGATTTGCTACTATTGCATTTGTCATTTTGTTCTAGCATGTCTTCCACATTCACACTGATTTGATTCAGTTCCTCTAAATCATCTACAAAGAATGGTTCAGGTATGGGCATTTCCAAACCTCCTCAGTAAAGACCAAAGCAAATAATTCATTTAGTTTTTCTACCATGGCCTTATCCTCTCTGAATGCCCCCTTTATCCCCAGATCATCTAACAACCCAACTGACTCGCTTGCAGGTTTCTTGTTTTTTATGTACTTGAAAACATTTTTATTAGCCTTTGCAAACCTCTCCTCAATTTCTCTCTTGGCCTGTTTTATATCTAATTTGGCAGTGCTTATGTCTTCCTGTTTTCCTCATTAGGCTCTGCATTCTAATTTTTAAAAGATGCCTTTTTGATTTTGATAGCCTCTTTCACAGCACCATTTAGCTATGCTGGCAGACACTTGTTCTTTTTTTAATCTTTTTTAATTTGTGAAATACATTTTATCTGGGCTTCTGTAATGGTGTTTGTAAACAGTCTCCAAGCCTCATGCAGACTTTTTACCCTTGTAACTGTTCCTTTTAGTTTCCTTCTAATTAGTTTCCTCATCTTATCGTAGTCTCCCTTTTTAAAGTTATATGTTATTGCAGTACTTTTTGTTATTTTCCCTCCAGTTATTATCTCAAATTTGATTGCAATACGATCATTATTGCCAAATGGTTCCACCACCGTGATCCTTTGCACCAGATCATGCATTCCAGTGAGATCTAGATCAAAAGTATCCCCCCCTCATCTCGTCTGTTTAAGGAGTGAAGCGCCATAAAGCAGTCAATTATGGTATCTAAAAATCTATCTTCCATGACATGCTGTGATGAAACATTCACCCAATCAATATTAGAGCAATTGAAATCTCCCATTATTATTGTGTGTCTAATCTTTGTTATCATTTCATAATGTGTTTTACCATCTTGATTGAATGAATGGTAGCAAACCGCCACTGCTATAGACCTCCATGTCGTGCATGGAATTTCTATCTGTAAAGATTTCGGATTGCCATTTGTTTCCTACAGAATCTGTATCTTATTTGATTCAATTGAATCTTTGATATATAATGCCATACCACCATCACTTCTATCTGTACCCTTGTATCACCATGTCCCTTTGAATGTCCTTTTTCCACCAGGTCTCTGAGATGCCTGTTCAGTGGCAGATTCACGAAGTCGGACCGGCCCGGGTATTCGCTGCCCAGGCTGGCCCAGGACACATCATGTGGTCTGCCGAGCGCGGCTCTGTCACGGCTGACCACGTGACTGGAGCGATCGGCCCACCGGGGGATGCCTGATCCCCCGATAGGCCAATCCGCTCCTGTGCCTGTTATGTCATTATCTTCATCTAGTGGCATATACTCAAAACTCTAAGGATGAAATGACTTGACCATTCTGCTGAATAAAAAATATAAATCAAAATGCATTAAAGTAGGAGTTTGTTTCCCTGATCTACACAATATACTTATGCTTTCATCATGAAAGAACAATTATAGAAATATTCCAAAAGGAATTAAGAATTTAAAAAAGTCTTCAATGTTTTAAATGTGCTACTTGCTAACTTCCTTGTATTATTTGAGAGAGTAAATACCCGATTTACATTTACCTGTTCAAGTCCTTTCATGATTTTGTAGATTTCTATTATATCCCCCCTTAGCTATCTCTTCTCCAAGCTGAATAGCCCAACCTCTTTAGCCTTTCCTCATAGGGGAGCCGTTCCATGCCCTTTATCATTTTGTTTGCCCTTCTCTGTACTTTCTCCAGTACAACTATATCTTTTTTGAGATGTGGTGACCAGAATTGCACACTGTATTCAAGGTGCAGTCTCACCATGGTACGATACAGAGGCATTATGACATCCTCCATTTTATTCACCATTCCCTTTCCTAATAATTGTTTCCTTTTTTGACCTCCACAGCACACTGAGCCAAAGATTTCAATGTAATATCAACTATGATGCCTAGATCTTTTTCCTGGATGATATCTCCTAAAATGGAACCTAACATGGTATAGCTACAGCAAGGGTTATTTTTCCCTTTATGCATCAACTTGTACTTGTCCACATTAAATTTCATCTGCCATTAGGATGCCCAATCTTCCAGTCTTGCAAGGTCCTCCTGTAATGTATCACAAGCCACTGGTGATTTAACTACTCTGAATAATTTTGTGTCATCTGCAGATTTGATCTCCTAACTCGTCGTATTCCTCTCCAGATCATTTAAAATATATTAAAAAGCACTGATCCCTGAGGCACTCCACTGTTAACCTTTTTCCTTTGTGAAAACAGACCATTTAACCCTACTCTCTGTTTCCTGTCTTTTAACCAGTTTGCCATCTAGAAAAGGACATCGCCTCCTATCCCATGACTGTTTATTTTTCTTAGAAACCTCTCATGAGGGACTTTGTCAAACGCCTTCTGACAATCCAAATACACCACATCTACCGGTTCACCTTTATCCATAGAAACATAGAAACATAGAAATGACGGCAGAAGAAGACCAAACGGCCCATCCAGTCTGCCCAGCAAGCCATGTATTTTTTTTTCCTTTCCTCTCTCTCTCATACTTGTTACGCTTGGCTTCTAGTACTCTCTAGTTCTATTTCCCCTCCACCCCACTATCAATGTAGAGAGCAGCACTGGAACTACATCAAACGAATATCCGGCTCAATTACCGTAGGGGTAGTAACCGCTGGAATAAGCAGGCCACACCCCTGCCCCTGTCCACCCAGACTATGCAATCCACATACAGATCCTCCCTTCCTCATTCCCCCTGCCGTTGAAGCAGAGAGCTACGCTGGACATGCATTGAAAGTAAAGTATCTGCCCAGCTACACCTCGCTTCCCTGTGAATACAAATTTTTTTTTTTTTTTAATTTTTCTTCCACATTACCTCTTGCCGTTGAAGCCCAGAGCAATGATGGAGTCACAACCGTGTGTATGTACACTGAACAAGGATATTATCTCCAGGTAGTAGCCCCCATTTCCGCGAGCCACATTAACAAATATTGAACAAGCCTAGTAATTGGCAATACCTATAGCCTATGACCTCACCGGTAATTTTACATACTCTTACCCACCCCTGTTTTTTTATTTTTTTTATTTTTTTTTAATATTTGGGAGATGGCAGCCCTCCATCCTTCCGCTCCGTGAAGGTGGTAATCCATTGGCATCCCGCTCCTTGAATGCCACTCCATCCTTGCGCTCCGTGAAGGTGAAACACCGATCATTGACCACTGGCATCCCGCTCCGTGAATGCCTCTGTGGCTACTGCCACTCTGTGCAGTGTTCTGCTGCCTCCTTCCACCCTTGGGCTTGTGGGCCCCGGTTGTTGATCCCTGTGTCTGCTACTTTTCATGGCTGTGACAACTCCCCCCCCCCCCCACACACACAACAAGACCTTTAATTAGGGCTTCAAGGGCTGCTGTTTCTCCCTTTTACTGCAACAGGCCTGAGGCGATCTCTAGCTCAGCCTTTCTGCGCACTTCGGCGGTGGCGGCGGCTGTGGCAGCGGTGGCTTCCTGTTCTTCTATTCTGAGCCCTTCTATCTTGAGGGCTGTTGCTTGTTCAGCATTCTGTATTCTCTTTATTCACGTCCTCTAGACTTGATGGATCCACAGTGTTTATCCCATGCCCCTTTGAAGTCCTTCACAGTTTTTGACTTCACCACTTCCTCCGGAAGGGCATTCCAGGCATCCACCACCCTTTCCGTGAAGAAATACTTCCTGACATTGGTTCTTAGTCTTCCCCCCTGGAGCCTCAGCTCGTGACCTCTGGTTCTGCTGATTTTTTTCTGATGGAAAAGGTTTGTCATTGTCTTAGGATCGTTAAAGCCTTTCAAGTATCTGAAAGTCTGAATCATATCACCCCTGCTCCTCCTTTCCTCCAGGGTGTACATATTTAGATTCTTCAATCTCTCCTCGTATGTCATTCGATGAAGACCCTCCACCTTTCTGGTCGCCCTTCTCTGGACCGCCTCCATCCTGTCTCTGTCCATTCGGAGATACGGTCTCCAGAACTGAACACAGTACTCCAGGTGAGGCCTCACCAAGGACCTGTAAAAGGGCATAATCTCTTCCCTTTTCTTACTCGATATTCCTCTCTCTATGCAGCCCAGCATTCTTCTGGCTTTTGCTATCGCCTTGTCGCATTGTTTCACAGACTTCATATCATTAGACACTATCACCCCAAAGTCTCTTTCCTGCTCCGTGCACATCAGCCTTTCCCCCCCCCCCCCCCCCAATCGAATACAGTTTTGTCATTGGATATGACACTGGATATGGCATTTTTGATGTGTCATTGTCATTGGATATGACATTGGATATGACATTTTTGATGGGGTGAATAAACATATGGATATGACATATCCATATATTTATTCACCCCATCAAAAAATGTAAATTTGTGAGGCATTTCTTCCCTTGGATAAATCCATGCCAGCTGTGTCCCATTAAATCATGTCTATCTAGAAGTTCTGTGATTTTATTCTTTATAATAGTATCCACGATTTTTCCCAGCACTGAAGTCAGGCTCAGTGGTTAGTAGTTTCTCTGATCACCCCTGGAGCCCTTTTTATATATCAGGTTTCATTGGTCACCTTCCAGTCTTCAGGTGCACCAGACGATTTTAAGGATAGGTTACAAATTACTTGTAATAGGTCTAAATTTTAATGTTTTAGTATTTTCAGAACCCTGGGATGTATACCAACCAGTCCAGCTTATTTGCTGCTCTTCAGTTTGTCAATCTGGCAAACTAGCTTTTTTGAACCAAATTAGTAGAGGTCTCTGGCTGAGACTGGGGAAAATGTTGACTGTTCAACAATTTAAAAGATTACTCCAAAAACATGGCATGTGTGGGAGGATCCAAAAAAGCAAACCGGAAACTGATCCAATATAGCAGTTGCGACCAAGACAAGAGGATCAGTGAACACCAGGAGTTCTTTATTTTGCACAAAACATCATAAAATGCCCGACTCAGGCCGAGTTTCGCTCTTTGACAAATAAAAAATGACAAAATATTTTTTATTTGTCATATTTTATATAATTTCAATATTTATGTAATGTGTATGTTTAAATTCACATTTACATGTTTTACGTGTTTGTATTTGTTTTGTTCCGATAGCCCCTGAAGCAGCTCAAAGAGCGAAACTCGGCCTGAGTCGGGCTTTTTATGATGTTTTGTGCAAAATAAAGAACTCCTGGTGTTCGCTGATCCTCATGTGTGGGAGGATGGCATGAAGGAATCCACTGAAGAAAAGCCGTAGGATGTGCTGCATAGCATTTGCAAAGAAACACTTAGGGGACACTGCACATTTTGGGGTAGATTTTAAAAGGTTGCGTGCGGGCGTACATGTGCGCGTGCTACCCGGCGCGTGCACATGTACGCCTGATTTTATAACTTGTGCGCGCAAGTTATAAAATCGGGTCGGCGCGCACAAAGGGGTGCACAATTGTCGCGCAGCCTTCCCCTGTTCCCTTCCCCCTAACCTGACCTTCCCACCCCTTCCCCTAACCTTCCCCCCTCCCCCCCCCAGCCATACTCTAACTGCACCCAAAATTTTTGTTTTACCTTTTGCTCCTGCCTCCGGGCAGTTGCGTGCGCCAGCCGACTGCCGGCACGCGATCCCCAGCACAGCGGCAAATATGACCGCTGTGCCGGGAGCCTGACCCCACCCCCTGACCTCCCCGCCCCTTTTTGCAAGCCCCGGGACTTACACGCATCCTGGGGCCTTACGTGCGCCGCCGGGCCTTTTTAAAATAATTGGCATTAACATAGGTTCTAGCTTTGTGGCTCCAGCAGGTGCTTGAGCACCCCCAATACTGAACAAATTCCTTCATAGTTTCTAGAGAGGGGTAATTTGCGTTGAGTTTAGCACCTCCAAGTCATTTTAAAAATTGGCTCTTATGTGCATGTGGGAGGTTTTGTGGTCTGAAGAGAGCAAAGTGTAACTTTCTGGTCTCTATGCTAAGCAATATGTGTGGTGTAAAACAAACACAGCCCATCACCCTGCTAACCCCATCCCTCCAGTAAAGGACGGTATTGGCAGCATTTTG
Source organism: Rhinatrema bivittatum (assembly GCF_901001135.1). NCBI lineage: Eukaryota > Metazoa > Chordata > Amphibia > Gymnophiona > Rhinatrematidae > Rhinatrema > Rhinatrema bivittatum. Next base: position 275,331,548 of record NC_042617.1, on the reverse strand, counting down.
TTGTGGGGATGCCTGGTAGCAGTGCGGACAGAGAATCTTGTAAAGATCGAGAGATGGATGGTACAAAGTACAGGCCAATCCTTGAGTAAAACCTGCAATAGACCCAGGACTGAGGAGAAGACTGATCTTTCAGCAGGACAATGGCCCTAAGCACAAAGAAAAAGCAACAATGGTGTAACTCAGCAAGAAGAAACTGAATGTGCTCGAGCGGCCCAATCCAAGCCCAGACCTGAATGCAGTAGAAAATCCGTGACAAGACTTGAAGACTGCAATCCACAGCTAACTTGGAGCAGTTTTTGAAATTCTGCCAAGAAGAATGTTCAAAAACTGCACCATCCTGCTGTGCAGAGCTGGTAGACACTTATCCTAAATGACTCTTGACTGCTACTGCTGAAAAATGGGCTTCTATCCAGTACTGCGTCAAGGAATGTAAAGACTTATGCAATTGCATCAAGGAGTGTGGAGACTCATGCAATTAAGAGTTTGGGTTTTTTTTAAATTCTTAATTACTTTTGGAATATTTCTACAATTGTTCTTTCACAATGAAAATGTAGAGGGGTAGATTTTAAAAGAAGCACGCGCATGTTTTAAAATCCGGGGTCGGCGCACGCAAGGGGGTGCAGAATTGTGCACCTTGCGCGCGCCGAGCCCACACTGAGCCGCACTGCCTTCCCCTGTTCCCTACCCCACCCCACCTTCCCTTCCCCTACCTCCCCCGCCCTTTCCCCCCTACCTTTGATGGCTTCTTTTTTTTTTATTTCGGCTGAAGTAAGTTGTGCATGCCGGCCAACTGCTGGCATGCGATCTTTGACACAGCGGCAGAGTATGTTGCGTAGACCAATGAAGCAAACTCCTACTATAATGCATTTTGCTTCATATTTTTAGATAGCAGAATGTGAAAAATGTACAAGGGTGTGAAGACCTTTGCAAGGCACTATGTATGCATTAAGGGACAGATTTTCAAAGGGGTCCGCACGTAAGATATGCGCGTAACCCCCGAAAAGCTGCCCCTTCCATGCCTATGTTGCAGAGGCTCGGTGGCGTGCGCAAGACCCGGAACGCGCGTAAGTCCCAGGGCTTTCCTGGGGGGGCGTGTCGCAGCGGCGCATCATCGAGGGGCATTCTGGGGGTGGGGCCGCGGACGTGGTTCCGGCCCGGGGGCATTTCGGGGCATGGCCGAGGCCTCAAACTGCTCCCAGGCCGGGGAATCGTGCGCCGGCAGCTGGCCGGCATGCACGAGTTACACCTGCCTCAGGCAGGCGTAACTTTTATAATAAAGGTGGGGGGGGGGGGGGGTTAGATAGGGCTGGGGGGGTGGGTTAGGTAGGGGAAGGTAGGGGGCACTGGAAAGAAAGTTCCCTCCGAGGCCGCTCCGATTTCGGAGCGGCCTCGGAGGGAACGGAGGCAGGCTGCACGGCTTGGCACGCGCAGGCTGCCAATTTTGCGCAGCCTTGCACGCGCCGACCCCACGTTTTAAAAGATACGCGCGGCTATGCGAGTATCTATTAAAATCCGGCGTACTCTTGTTTGCGCCAGGTGTGCAAACAAAAGTACGCGCGCATGTACTTTTTAAAAATCTGCCCCTAAAGGAAAGCCTGGGATGTCGACCCAGCCAGTCTCTCCTGCTTGCATGCCAGGCCCTGGATCGGTTTTAGATATTTAGTGGATTTCTCCACACTCTATCAGGAAACGCCCCTCTGCAGGTGGCAGCATGCCCTGCGCTGCAGTTCCCAGCTGGTGATGGAGGCTGCACTGTCACCCCCTGTAGACGTGGGCAAGCAAAGAAAATCAAACAACTTGGTTCTGCTGGTCTTTCCACCATATTCAGCTCCTGATTCCATTTGTATATGTGTGAGCCACCTGCTGGCTGCAGCAGAGGCTGTGTTCAGTTGTTTTAAGTCAGCCCACTCTTCGTCTTGTGTGCTGTACTGATTCCGGTTGCATACTGGGTGGGGGGACACAGATGCAACATACCTGAGACAGGATCTGGGACGGTCGTCCTCCTGTGTGCTATAAATATAAGGTACAAACTACTGGTGCTTTCTCGGATTCAAGTTTATTCTTTAGCGGGATAATAACAAAAGAAGCTGATTAATTAAATACGGTTCCTTAAGCTAACAATAATAATAATGATTTATAGAATAGCAAACTCAGGTTTATGTGTTGCAGCTGTTGTATAACACTTGGCTGTTGTGAGAGATATCAAAGCACAAAACATGGAGATTTGCTGAAAAATAGCAGTTCTGCCCAAACTTGTCAAGCAAAATTAAAAAAAAAAGGCAAAAACGGAAATAAATGCAGCGGCTGCTGACTGCCAGAATGCCGGCTACTGGGGGAGCGCAGATGGATTGAGCAAGGGAGCGGAGTGAAGCTGGAGTAAGGCTGCGCTGGGGGGGGCGGGTGGCAAGACAGAAGGCGGATGGGGGAAAGGAGCAGGGCTGATGCAAGGGTAAAAGAACCCAAGGTGAACCTTGTCCTTGCACCTGCTCTCCCTTCCCAATTAACTTACAGGCCCATATCCCCCCCCCCCCCTCACCTTGAGATTTGGATAATTAAATTCAACAGTTCCTGATGAGCCCACCAGCACCCCTCCTGTAAAAGCAGAGAACTGGACCCCAGGGTTATGCAGGTAAATACTGATTTATCCGGGCAAAATCATTTAAAAAAAATTTCTTACCTTAAATGCACCTAAAACTAAGCACAGTTCACAGGGAAAGTCAGCTTGTACTTTCCCTTTGAGAATTGGTTCAGAGGTGGCAGGTAAAGGTGCCTGAGGACGCCGCACCAAAACCCCTCATACTTTTAACTATTAAACTTTTGTATGTCTACGTACATAATACAAATATGTTTCAGAAGTCATGTCACCATGTCTGAATGCGTCATCTGTGATTTTTGGTGACAGATTGCAAAACGAATCATCCAAGAAATACATACAGTACATCAATTAAAAGAAATCCTTACCACGTTGGCTGAAGGTAATCTCTGAAATGATTGCCGGGCTGGGCTGAACAAGGATGTTTCCTCTTACTGCTCACCACACAAAATCATTTCAAATTCTTTCACCACCTCAATAACAATTCAGATTCCTTACCATACAATGTATAATATAAAAGTAAAAGGAACCAAACCTAATATCAATATTTATAAAAAAATATATTCCATTTTTATTTCTATAAATACATATGAATATGTAGGCACAATACATTTTTTATGGTGAATTTACATTTATTTATTTCAGGTTTTTATATACCGGCATTCGAGAACGCAGTCCCATCATGCTGGTTCACATATAACTTTCATACATACTACATATATATGCATAAACATTTATTATACTACTGTCTAATAATACAAATCATTATTTCTCAAATTAACCCACAATCATACCCCATACCCCGACAAAGGGCCCATTTGCTTCAGGGGGATGCGTGTTATTGTACCCCCCAACTTCCTCTATATCACTATGTTCAGAAAGGCTACAATTTTTCTCCAATTATTCTCTTATAATGCATGCAAATTAGATGTGACGTCAGCCATAACGATTTTATTGTTGTAATTTCTTGCCAGCAACCGCACGATAAAATCTAGCAGAGCTCAACTTGAATAACGACTTTGCACACATGAATTTCCTTAATACGCAGATGTGTAACCCTACCTAGGGTCACTAACAGAAAATTACTGGATGGTTCCTGCTGTCCAGAGTTGACCTAAATAAAGTTCAGGGAGTTCTGTTTAGGATGCAGAACAGATCATTTCAGCAAGATAATCTCCACAATAACAAAAGAATCTCTGATACCGTTTCAACCCTCCCCTGAGATGATATTTGCAGCCATCGACTGGAGAGATAAGAGGGTATTCATCTAGGAAAGTGGTAGCTTTTGCTAGGCCTTTGTGTGTGTGTGTGTGTGTGTGTGTATATATATATATATATATATATATAATATATATATATGTATGTATTTCCTTGTTAGCTGGGGAAGATTATTTATCTTGCTTATTTTGCTGATCTATAACCTGTTTTGTTTGTTATTGTCAAACATTCTTGTAAGCGCATGTTTGTGCATATATTATACAGAAAAATATAGCTTTTCATATTTTCATGAAAACCATAGTCAGGTGTCATTATTTTCTTAGTATGTTTGTGTGATCCAGACCACAAAGCAAAAACCCTCATCCTTACACCGCTTTGAAAACCAGTACATTGTATAGAATATTCAAAGGATATTTTCATTTATAGTAGACACCTTCTATATCTGGTTTGGTCCATACTCACGTTTACAACAGTTTATGGGATGGATGAATGGTAAGGATACCAATTTGAAATAGTTTAATTACCATCAGCATCAGATTGCATTTTTTTGATTTACAGATATGTAAGTTTGAGGACTGACAGGTGACCACTATACACAGAAGGGAAACAGAAATACTTTATTGCATTACTCCAATTTCTGCCCAAGGAATCTGAAGGAATGCATACCAAAAATTCAGCTTCTGCATCTCCAGAGATTATGTACTATAGTTAAGGAATACAAGAAAGGAGCAGGAGTGTTATCATTGTGTTTTGAAGAGTGAAGTTAAACTAATAGATCAATTAGAAAGGCAAACAAGAGAGCACTATATGCAAACCCAGAATATCAGTTCTGTGCTGGACAGAAGTTAGATATTTCCAGGTTTGTTTGTGCGATTCGTTTTCCAATCGCTCAACACAGATAAAAGCTATTGTACGCAAACATTGGCTTATTTTGATGGATGACCAAGTATTTATGGAATATCCGATTTTTTGCTTTACAAAAGAATCGACCATTGCAAGATCAATTAGTTATGACGGGTTTACCTTTAATAGAACAAGGATGCAGGAACAAATGGTCAATACAGGTGTGGGTCATGTTCAGTATGTCCTTATCTTTTGCAGATTTCACCATCCTTTAATTACCCATTAACGATACAAGAGTTTAAATTGCAGAGACATTTTAAACGTAATACAACTGAAGCAGTTTTTGCAATTCGTGTCCCTGTAATTTAATTTACATTGGGTCAGATGAAACACTCTATAAATGTATGTATAAGGGAACACTTGAGCTGTATTTGAACTAGTAAGACACAGGCACCATTGGTGGAACATTTTATGGCTTTTAAACATTCGATTGATGAATTAAGATTTTTTTTGGTTAAGCAAGGGAGAGACATTTCACGGTTGTTGATTCAAAAGGTACAACGATTCATTTTTAATTGGGATACCTTAGAACCTAACGCCCAAATTTTCAAAGCGCTGTGCGCGCAAATAACCAGGGGTTACATGCGTGGCTGGGCCATATGCAGAAGTGCCGGCCTGTCTGAAGGGGGCAGGCCGGGGGTGTGTGGTCTGGATGGGGTGGGGCGGGGGCCAGCGGTCATTAGGCCCTGTCCCGGGAAAGCGTGCTCACGTGGACACCTGCGTGTTTTGGTTTTTTTAATCAACCTTTTAGGAGGTAATTTTCAAAGGAATTACATCATAAATGTAATATGCATAGCAATTTTCAAAAGCCCACTTACTCGAGTAAATGCTTTTTAAAATCAGGCCTAAAGGGTTTAAATCGTGAAGTGGAAAGGGTGGCGTTTCTGAAGGTTTGTTGATTGGTTGATTGGAAAATGATTCATCGGTAGTTTAAAAACCGAAGGGGTGATCAATGCACATGCACCGCATCTTTGATTTCAAAATGGTGGAAGATTGCGCCATGTAGTATTGGTAAGTTAAAAATTTTTAGTGTTGGTTACAGGTTGATGAGGGAAATAGTAGTGGCTAAAATTTTTGTTTTTGATTATGTTTTTAGATGGTGTGAGAGATAAGCGTTTTTGTAGCGTGGTATGAGTACACAAGATGATATGCTTGACCGGTAAGCTTGATAATATGGGCACACGTGACCACACTCGCTCGTCTCCCTTCACTCACGTCTCAATAACTTACCAACAGACAGAGTCGGGTTAAATAAGGCCGCAGCTTTATTAAATACACAGGCCCGAGCCATCAATTAACAATAAACATTAAACATTGCCTCCGGGTTTCAGCATCCGAGTACCCCGACATCCGCTGCTCCCCGGCAGGACGGTCGCTACCTGCCGTCCGGCTCACTGATCCGGCCTCACACCCCCGGTTCTCGCTCCCGCCGCTTGTTTGCAAGGAGCCGAACCCGGGTGGGCTCCCGCCGCCAGTCTTGCAAGGAGCCAGGCCCCCAGGGTCTCCCGCCACCATTGCTAGCAAGGAGCCCCCAACGTTGACAACGGCCCCCTGTTGTCAACCTCCGTCCCGTACTAGCTGAAACCCCATAGTCTAACAACAACAACAGTCTGGCTCGGGCCAACCGCCCCCCCCCCCACTGTGACAACCAAAACAATGGCCCCACCCTTCTAACGCAGAGGGCGGGAGGGAGGGAACAAAATTCCCCAGCCACTCTCCGCCGCGCCGCCGCACGAGTCCGTTCGCCGCGCGCACGCCCCCTCGTTCCCCTAGCTTGTCCCCTCGTACGACTCCACCCCCCCCCCTGCCGACCCAGCCCCTCATCCCCCTGGCAACCCTCCGATGTCCAATCCCCTGCCCTTCTCCGGCGTCCTTCCTAACGCCCCCCCCCTCTCTGCCCGCATGCTGACCCTAACCTTATCGTGCCCCCGCTTACCCCCCCCCCCTTTTCCCTTTCCTTTCCTCGCCGTGGGCACGGGCCCACATTATCCCGCTCAACCGGAAACAAGTTCCGGTCGAGCTTCCAGAACGAGTATTTAGACGGCATTAGAGTGTCAGTTACATGAAAATGCTGACATTTATCATATATTTATTAGAAACATCTTTGTGTTAAGGAAATTCATGTGTGCAGAGACGTTATTCAAGTTGAGCTCTGCTAGATTTTATTGTGCGGTTGCTGGCAAGAAATTACAACAATAAAATCGCTATGGCTGACGTCACATCTAATTTGCATACATTATAAGAGAATAACTGGAGATAAATTGTAGCCCTTCTGAACATAGTGATATAGAGGACGTTGAGGGAACAATAACACGCATCCCCCTGAAGCAAATGGGCCCTTTGTCGGGGTATGGGGTATGATTGTGGGTTAATTTGAGAAATAATGATTTGTATTATTAGATAGTGGGTATGATTATTGGTTGTGCATATATATGCGGTATGTATGAAAGTTATGGGGTAGATTTTAAAAGGTTGCGCACGCGCAAGGTGCACAATTGTGCACCTTGTGCGTGCCGAGCCACGCTGCCTTCCCCCGTTCCCCCTAGCCTGACCTTCCCACCCCTTCCCCTAACCTTTCCCCCCCAGCCCTACTCTAACCCCCCCCCCAGCTTTATTTTACCTTTTGCGCCTGCCTCTGCACAGGTGCAAGTTGCGCGCGCCAGCCAACTGCCGGCGTGCGATCCCCGGCACAGCAACAAATATGGCCGCTGTGCTGGGAGCCTGCCCCCACCCCTTTAGTAAAGCCCCGGGGCTTACACGTATCCCGGGGCTTTACGCATGTCACCGGGCCTTTTGAAAATAGGCCCGGCGTGCGTAAGGCCGATTACGTGCGTAAATCCTCCAGATTTACGCGCGTAACCTTTTTAAAATCCGGCCCTATAAGTGGGGGTAAGAGTGTTTAACTCTATACATGTGTATGCATAGAAATATGTAATATGTGTAAAAAGATGTGATCTTAATATATGACGTACAGCTATATTTTTGTATGTAAATTCACTATGAAAAATGTGTTGTGCCAACAGTCATATTTATATGTATTTATAGAAATAAAAATAGAATATACTTTTGAAAAATATTGATATTAAGTTGTTATTTTTATTATTATATTATACCTCAATAATGAAGGGGTTCAATTTCGTGACCCCCCTGAAGTACGAACGAGCAGCTGAACATCCGACTAATCATGCCAGCAGTGAAACGCACAGCCATCTTGAACATACTAATATTTGCAACGCAAATGATACGTAATGCGTAGTGACGCAGTGACGCACTAATTTTTAGCGTAACGTAACGTAACTCCATTTTGGAATAATACTTTGTATTGTATTAATACGAATGACAATGTAAAATGTCTAACACGTCAATTAAATGACGAAACAATAGTCTGATCTTAAGCTACACCTACTAGAGACCACGCTAGCTATTGCTTGTTCAGCAGTTTGTAAATTGTTTGTTCAGCAGAAACCAGAACGCATGTGTGAAAGATAAGAACTGTAAAGTGCATAAAGGTTTGCTCCTAAGGGGGCGTGGCATGCAGTTGTACTGAGCCTTTGTCTTAGCTGCATCTTGCTGGCAATAAAAGTCTATCTTTACGGATCAGTTGTCTGGACCTCCTTACTGACTAAAAAGAGATGGTTACATTTGGCGAGCCAGCCAGGAGGTACCGGGGACGCTATTTTAGCCCCCCAGTGGGTCCGGTAGTTTGGTGGCGGAGCGATCCCCCAGACGCACCTGGTGAGTGGCCACCGCTGAGTTCAGCGATCAGGTTTCTGAGGGGACCGTTCCACAGAAATTCTTCTGAGACCTCTGGGCTGGTGATCTGGGAAGAAGGCTTTCGTGACGATCGGAAGAACCCTGCAGGCGAGTATTATGGGAATGATGGGAAAAGTGAAGAATAGCTAAAAGAGTAGCAAATAACCGGTCCATCCGTGAGGGGACCGAGGGGGCTTTGATCACACCCCAAGCGGTGGTTTGGTAGGAATTGCATTCCGAAAGCCACGCGCATAAAAAGAGGAAAAAAAAAAAGAAGAAGTAACGCGTACGATAGTGGGAATAGGTTTCTTGTTGTGTGAAAGAGAGTGAATGGCCTCGCAGTTCTAGACCGGGCGACCGCGTTCTAGTCGGGGCAATTGTGACCCTTTTGTGTCTGACGGATACGGACCCCTTACCTATCCGTCTTCCCTTCCCTCCTTTGTCTGTGAATTCTATCCTAATGGGAGGGGGCTATTCAACTCCACTAAAAGTTATGACGGAACACTATAGTGAAGTGTTCGATAAACGTAAATGTACGAAGCCCGGAATGGTTCAGCGATGCACCCATAGGTGGCCCGGTTTGTGTGTAAATTGGCCTCCGGAAGGAACTTTCAATTTCCAAACGGCCACAAGGGTCCTGAAAATAGTTGAGAAAGAAGAGAATCCGGGTTGCCCTGAGGATAAGCCATACATAACTGCTTGGATTGCAGTTATTGAGAATCCTCCGAAGTGGGCAAAGAAATTAGTGGAGGGAGCCGCCCTCATAATGGTGGCGCAAGTAAACAAAATGGGAGACCGGAAGTCCTCAAACCGGAAAAGAAAGGGAAGGGCGGCCATCTTAGGAATAAAGGACCATGCGTCATCTGCGGCGGCCATGTTTGTAGTGCAAGGGAACTCACGGACTCAAGAAAAAAAAATTAAACCCCTGCCGCCTGCAGTACTGCCTGACGCAGAAGATCTTCTGCCGCCACCCTATGCCCCTAGCTGCCCTCAATCGTATAATGCGCCACCAGATCCCCCAGTTCCCGCCGCTGCCCAAGTTGATCATGAAATAATGCCGATTCCCGAAGTACGGCTTGAAGCGGAAGCGGCGGCGGCAAAAGTTGAAGACGGCGGCGAGTCGTCCGTGTCCGGCGGCACTCGCAGTAAAACCCAAGCCGCAAGTTTGCAACTACCAATTAGAGAAACAACCACCGTAGTTCCCGTGGTCCCTACTGAAGAAAACGAGTATAATACTACGCAAACTATAAAGTTGTTTACTTACATACCTTTCACTTCCAGCGATCTTTTTAACTGGAAACAGCTCGGTCCCTCTTACGCTGATAATCCAGATCAGATGTTAGATTTTTTACGAGGAATTTTTGCAGCCCATAACCCCAACTGGGCTGACATTCGGCATCTCGCCTCCATCCTTTTTACCACCGAAGAACGCCGACAAATACAATTAAACATGGAAGAAGCAGCTCGGCTGGGAGCCGGGTCAGACAGTAATCCAGATGAAGTAGTGAGAGAGCATGCCCCTGTCGCCGATCCCAACTGGGATTTCCAGACGGCTGCAGGGCGAGCCCGCATTGCTGCATACCAAGTCGCCTTCCTCGGAGCTTTAAAGAAAGGAAAGCAGAAAGTCATGAATATGGGGAAGATCCACGACGTGGTGCAAGGAAAAGACGAGACTCCTGGAATCTTTTTGGAGAGATTGATGGATGCATATCGGCAATACAGTCCGTTCGACCCGGAGGACCCCAAGAGTCAGTCCGTCATAGTGATGAGCTTTGTCGGACAATCCTGTCCCGATATCCGCCGGAAGCTACAGAAATCAGAGGGATTTGAGGGAATGACTATTAGCCAGTTAAAAGCCATGGCTGACAGAGTTTATGTAAACCGAGAGCCGGACGGAGACAAGAAAGAAAAGAAAGAAAGTAGAAAGTTAAGAGAAAGTGTTAGTTTGTTAGCCGCAGCGCTGGAAGAAACGAATTTCGGAAACTCGGCCAGGCACTATCAGGGATATCCTGGGCCGAGAGGAAGGGGCAGGTCACCCTCGAGGGGACCGCCCAGAGGACGAGCTAGTAGAGGAGGATCGTTTAGGGGTGGAAGGATGCCGTTGGGAGCCAATCAATGTGCATTCTGTAGACAAGAAGGACACTGGAAGTCTGAATGCCCTGAGTCCCTGCAAATGAAGCAGGAAGGATATACTCCGTCCAAACCAAAGGAAGCTGAATGGCAGATGACTGTAGGAGAAATCTCTAGTGAAGACAGTAGTGAGGCATGACTAGAGAAGGGAATTCTTCCATTCGATCCCTTAGTAGAAATCAAAGTAGGAACTGAGACATTTAAGGGATTGTTAGATACCGGGGCACAAAGATCAGTCATGACTACTGCTATTACCACGCCCACTTCGAAAAACATTTCTATTGTAGGGGCCTCTGGAAAGCCACTTATCGCTCCCTTTCTTCAGAAACGACAAGTTCGAGTGGGAGGACAATTAGTATCTCATCAGTTTCTCTACGTCCCGGGATGCCCAGTTCCCCTTATAGGGAGAGACCTTCTTTGTAAGTTAAGGGCTAACTTACAATTCAAATCGACAGGAGAAATAAGAGCATCCTTCGCTGATAACCCAGTCTCTCTCATCTGTCCACTCCAAGAAGAATGGAGATTACATCTCCCCCTAGTCGAACATACTACTACGCACCGATATGGAGGAAACACCGTCCTCAACGAAAAGCGCAGACAGCTAATGGACAGTATACCTAAAGTATGGGCTGAACAAAACCCAGGAGGGATAGCCATCAGCGCTACCCCCATTTGGATCGAGATGAAACAGAATGCACAGGTGATAAATCAATCTCAATACCCCATTCCGTATATGGCCAGACAAGGAATTCAGATACACCTGCAAAGATTGTATGATTTGGGCATTCTCCGGCGAATCCGATCTGCTTGGAACACCCCTCTGTTGCCAGTAAAGAAGCCTGGATCAAATGACTATCGACCAGTACAAGACTTAAGAAAAGTGAATAGTCAAGTAGCAGATCTAGTAGCCCTCGTCCCAAATCCGTACTCAATCCTGGCTCAAGTCTCTCCTGCATCAAAGTGGTACAGTGTCATTGATCTCAAAGATGCCTTCTTCTCCGTCCCGGTGGCGGAGGAATGTCAAAAGATTTTTGCTTTCACATGGGAAGATGCAGATACTGGAGTAAAGCAGCAGTACACATGGACTAGGTTGCCTCAAGGGTTTAGGCACTCACCTACGCTGTTCGGTGAGCAACTGGCAAAAGATTTAAAGATGTATCAAGTAAAGTATGGGCCAGTCATACAATACGTGGATGACCTTCTGTTGTTTCGAGAGACGTACCTCGAATGTGCGGTATCCACTCTTCAGCTGCTAAAGACGTTGTACTCAAAAGGGTATCGTGCAAGTAAAAAGAAAGCGCAAATCTGTGAATTGGAAGTAGAGTATTTAGGCTTCCAAATACGTGGAGGAACCCGATGTCTGGGGATTTCTCGCACCAGTTCTATAAGAGATCAACCTGTACCCACTTGCAAGAAAGAGCTCCGGGCGTTCCTTGGAGCTGCAGGATACTGTAGGCTGTGGATTGCTAACTATGCAGTTATTGCCCAACCCCTGTACGACAAACTGCGGGGTAAAGAGGCAGAATCTCAACCCTTCCAATGGGAAGGAAACGAACTGGCAAGCTTACGTCAACTAAAAGAAGCCTTAATTGAACCACCTGCCTTAGGATTGCCAGATGTGATGAAACCATTCCATCTATTCGTCGACGAGAAAAAAGGCATGGCCATAGGGGTATTGACTCAAACCTTAGGCTCATGGGAACGACCTGTTGCATATCTGTCAAAAGGAATGGACAATGTGTCAAAAGGATGGCCGGGATGCCTCCGAAGCATTGCTGCTGCATGTCTACTGATACCCGAAGCTGTTAAGCTAACATTTGGACAAACTTTACAAGTAACAACTCCTCATACAATCCAAGGACTGCTGGAGACCCATGGACCAAAATGGATGACAAATTCACGTCTTGTAAAGTACCAAGCGTTATTATGTGAAACTCCAGAAATTCAAATACAGGACAGTAAAAACCTGAATCCTGCAACTCTACTCCCAACCCCCACTTCAGTTTCTCATAAATGTGGGGAAATTATGGCAACAGTACATTCCAGCCGACCCGACTTACGCGACCAACCCTGGCAAGGAGCATGGACTTTATTCACTGATGGAAGCAGCCAGGTCATAAATGGAATCAGGGTCGCTGGGTATGCTGTAGTCTCCGAAGACGACATTGTTGAAGCCGAGCCCCTACCCCCAGGGACATCAGCGCAAAAAGCTGAATTAATTGCGCTCACAAGGGCTCTGCAGTTGGCAGAAGGAAAAACTGTCAATATTTATACTGATTCAAAGTACGCTTTCCTTACGATCCAAGTACATGGAGCCTTATACAAGGAACGAGGATTCCTAACTGCAGAAGGGAAACAAATAGCTAATGCATCGGAGATACATCAATTGCTAGACTCTGTATGGGCACCAAAGAAGGTAGCTGTCATGCATTGTAAAGCCCATACAGGGAGAACTGATCCCATCGCCAAAGGAAACCAATGGGCTGATAAGACTGCGAAAGAAGCAGCACGTGTGCAATCACCACATACTTCAACTCCCACTTGCCCACTTCTGCAGTTCACGAATGAAACCCCCATTTATTCAGCGGAAGAAAATGATTGGGCACAAACCGAACAATTTCATCAGCAGGATGGGTGGTGGATTGTGCAAGAAGATAGGGTATGGATACCCGACGCCCTGGCATGGACTGTTGTCAGGGAAGCCCATAATAAAACCCATCTAGGTCGAGATGCATTAGCAACCCTGTTGGCAAAAACTTACTACATTAATAGACTCTTTCAGCTAACTAAATACGCTGTTAATCAATGTGTTACCTGTGCAAGGAACAATCCCAGAAATGGACCTGGTCCAACTCCTGGACATATATTGCGAGGAACAACTCCGTTTCAAGTTTGCCAAATCGACTTCACCCACATGACTGCTTCAAAAAGATACAAAGCAATGCTGGTAGCTGTCTGTACTTATACCGGATGGATCGAAGCCATACCAACTCGAACTGAGACTGCCAAGGAAGTAGTAACATTGCTTCTCCACAAAATTTTACCACGATATGGATTACCACGGCAGATAAATTCAGATAATGGACCAGCTTTCACCAGTGAAGTCACGCGACGCCTGAGTCAAATTCTAGGCATCCAATGGCACCTGCACTGCGCATGGAGACCTCAAAGTAGTGGAGCAGTTGAACGAGCTAACAGGACACTAAAAAATCAGCTCGCTAAATTGTGTCAGGAAACAAAGACTAAATGGCCAGACATCCTGCCATTAGCTCTACTACATGTCCGATGCACCCCACGAAAGTCGGGTTTAACACCTTATGAAATGATGTACGCAAGGCCTCCACCTCTTCCATCTTTTCCTGAATCGCTGCAAATACAAGGGGAAATGTCTCTCAGTAACCAACTCAAAGGACTATATAACACAGTTATTGCGATTCAAAAATACACCTGCGACACTGAACCATTAGTCCTGCTAAACCCAATTCATCCATACCAGATTGGGAATTCGGTGTGGATAAAAGACTGGGATGAACAATGACAGAAACGTCCTCCATTACCAGGCACATTGTGAAATAAAGTAACACAAACCCTGCAAAAAGTTATTCAGAACCTATAGAGCAGGGGTGGCAAACGCCGATCTTCAAACACCACAAAGAGGCCTGGTTTTCAGGATGTCCAAAATGAATATGCATGAGGTAGATTTGCATTCAGTGTGGATATCCTGAAAACCAGGCCTCTTTGTGGTGTTTGAAGATTGGCGTTTGCCACCCCTGCTCTATAGGTTCTGAATAACTTTTTGCAGGGTTTGTGTTACTTTATTTCACAATGTGCCTGGTAATGGAGGACGTTTCTGTCATTGTTATTGAGGTATAATATAATAATAAAAATAACAACTTAATATCAATATTTTTCAAAAGTATATTCTATTTTTATTTCTATAAATACATATAAATATGACTGTTGGCACAACTCTGGAGGACAGGGGTTGCCTTTTTGCAGGGTTTTGTGTTTACTTCATAATCTGCCTTGTAACGGAGGGAGTTGGCCTACCCTGCTACAGAGCAAACTTGCTCTCTTCTGGTATTTCAGGTTCCCACAGATTGTAAGCCTTTGGGGGCAGAGATGAATCACATCTGAATTATAAAAGTGATATAAGCCTCTTTGAGCATTATTTGGAAAGGCAGGCTAAAAATCCAAATTTATTATTAGCCACGCTGCTCCCGTTGGGACAACAAAACAAACTGGACTGCACAGGAGCTACCATGAGTAGAATATCTCATGGTGGTATCACGCACACAGAAAAACCCTCAGGTGATCACTAATGTATAAACAGAAACATGCAGACAAAACCCAAACTCTTGTCAGCTCCAGCCTCGCTTCCCTCCTCTCCTGTTCCCTGCAAAACAGGAGGGGAGGGGTTGCATTAAGGAATAGGGGTTCACCCACCACCACCACTTTGCTCTATTTATTCATTTTTTTTATTTACATTGGTTAATTGCCTTCTCTTTGTATACAACTCAGGGTGATTTACAATACCTAATAAAAATCAATATAATAAACCCATCCTTAAATCCATTATAGGTTAACTTCACCCTACTCTCCCCCTGTTCCTTGCACACTGCCTGGGAAGGGAGATGAGGGGCTGAAGCAGGAAGCAGAGCGCTGCTTTCTGCTGCCTGAGATACCGAGCACTGGTCAGTAGAATAATCTGGTAGAGCCCTGTGTGCTCATGCATAGTCCAGGGCCAGCAGATCACCTTTTTTTTGATTGGGAATGGCCAAGCTCTGCTCCCGCCCCACCCCGTCATTCTCTTCCCCCTGCTCCCCATCAGTCTCTCTCTTTCTCTCTCTCCCGCCCCTCCCTCTCTTCCCCACTCTCGCTCTCTCTTCCTCTTAGGATCTCTTTCTCCCCTCCCATGCTCAGCAGGAGGAGGAGAGCGGTGGTGCCTCAGATTGCTTTCTCTTCCTTCTCTGCTACCTGGCCCGACTAGTTCTTTGAACTATGCAGCTGTAGAGAGTCACGTGTTGCTCAAAGCAGCATTTTGACCCGGGGCAGATTGGCCTATGGGGGCTTTGGACATGCCCCGGTGGGCCCCTCAGCCCAACCACGTGGCTGGTATTGGTCACAGTGGCCCCCATGCCCGCGGAGCTGCTGTGCACAACACCAACCCGCAGCAGCGGCTGCGTGCTCCTTAGGGCCTGTTCCCTCCTCAATCAGCACAGGACACCTCCCCCCCCTCCCCCAGCCCCACGCAGCACCGTGACGGCTGGAAACAGTCCAGCCGCTTCCCCTCGCATCCTTCCTCTCGCTCTCTCTCTTGCCGGCGGGATGAAGAAAACAGCTGAGAGCCGCCGGTGGAGCAGAAAAAGGGAACTGCTCGCTGAGCACCACCGCTAGAGCTCAGGCCAGCGGGTCCAAAGACCGAAGCTGCAGGCTGCTACCAGAGTCCAGGCTGGCGGGGGCTGTAAAAACAGCTGTGGGCCCTCGGAAGAGCCAAAAAAAAAAAGGAGCTGCATATGAGCGAGTCAGATACCCACAATGGGCCGGTTTTGAAAAAAAAATCCCCCTGGCTGAAATTTTCCTGCAATCCGCCCCAGTTTGGGCCTAGAGTTGCACAGCTGCTCTCTTCCTCCTTCTGCCGCCAAACAACTGCTGCTTTACCCATGTGGCCTTGGATCTCCCACAGTGCTTCTGCGGGTGGGCCGGATTTTGGTCAGGCCATGGCCCTTACGGCCCACCAGGTTTCGACAATTATGGGGAAGACCCCCAAATTGCCGTGCTCTAGCCTATTGGCCATGCCTGCCTAATGAAGAGCCAGCTCTGGAAGGGATACTCTGGGTGAATCTGGCAAGGGAGGTCCAGAGAAGAGGAGGCAGGGGTTGCAAACAGGCAGTTGGTGGGAGGGAGAAAAGGAAGGCCTAATGTGTGACCCAGCAGGACTAAGGTTATGTTGGTCGTTTAGAGATTGTACTTGGACCCGGCCTCTCTGTCTCTTCACGCATTTTTTGTTAGCATAACTCGTCTTGGATGTATCCTAACAATCCTTCTGCAAAGCTTGTCTGGCTTCCACTTGTAATAATACCATAGCAGGACTGGGAAAGATTTTGTTCTGGCCAGGGCAGTGAGTGGGCGGGCTCTGAGCACCTGGCCCTGCTATGACAGGACTTTGTGGGCAGGTTTGGGTAGGGCCAATGCCAGGACAGCATCCACCAGAAAGGCAGGCATGTAGGAGGCGGGGATCCAGAGAAACTTTGCGTCCCAGCCTGGGCTGTAGCGGCTGCGAGGGTACCGGGCCTGCAGCGCATGCTCGATACACTTGGGGACTTTGGAGAGATCAGGGTCGCAGATGAAATCCATGATAACTCTTTGCACCTTCAGGTCTGAGGAAGAAAGAGAAGAAGGGTTAAGAGAAAGCTGAAACTCAAGGGGGGATCCTCTGGGTCCTGGAGCAGGTGATGCTCTGGGGGTTCCACGGCAGGAACAGGCTATGAGAGGAACACACTGGGCAAGCCATGATGGCTAAACTCCTGCCTCCATTCTTTCTTAGGGTGGGATTCCTGCTCTTGTCATAGGAAACATTGGAGTACAAATCCCAGAATCCTTTGTGGCTGAAGGCCTCGCCTCCCCCACCCCATTACAGATTCTGCCCTGCTCACCGATAAGACCTTGCAAGATCCTTCTCCTCAGCTCCTGTCTCTAGGGTTGCCAACCGGCTCCAGGTTTTCGGGACAGATTGATCTAGCCCTGACTTTATCCCCCTAGAGAGAGGCTGTGTTCACACCCAGCTCCTGCAGCAGAGATTTAAAAAAAACAAAACAAAAAACCACCCTATTTTCATTTCCTTAGCCTTCTAATTTTGATCTATTTGGCCCTGAGGCATTAGTCCTCACTTTTAGTTATGGTTTATTTCATTTAGACTTTAATTTATTTTGGAGGAACTGGATCCTAACTGCAGTCTCTCTTCCCTTCCCCCATATTGATTAAACCTTTTATTTCCAATTACACCCACACAAACACTTTTAAGGCATTAGGGTGAGTTTTATTTTAGGAAGGGTCAGTTTTTAGGGCACATTTTCTTTCAGCTTTGATTGATTTACATTTATTTGTGCTCTGCTCTTAACAGTCTCCCACAGGAGCTGAAGGGAGAGCTCTGGACTGACCGTTTGGTTTTATTTAGTTATGTAATTTCACCCTTCTCCCATAATTAATATTTCAAAACAGCAGATGAACAGAATAACATCCAATAATTAAAAACTCATATATTTTTTAAAATTTCCCAAACACTAATATAATATTTCAAAACAGCACACACATCAAAAACTGATTACGGTAATTAAAATCAATAAGGATTACTCACTCTCCTTACCTGGGAACTTTTGACTTCCAGTCAACCTGAGATTGTTGTGGAGTAGCAGGAGGGGAAGGGAGGTGCACAAACTTACTCCTAACTCATATACACACACGTTCATCCTCATGCTGTCACTGACACACATAAACACTCTTTCAAAATACACACATGCTCACAAACATACATAAGCTGGCTGGATCCCTCTCTCTCAGGCTCACAGGCACACTGACTCTACTCCCTCTCTTCCACACACACACATACACTGTCTCCACTCCCTCTCCTTCACTCACACACACTCAGGCACTGGCTCCATTTTCTCTCCTCCATTACACACAGGTTGGCTCCATTCCTTCCACACACACACACACACACACACACTGGCTCTACTCCCTCTCCTTCACTCACACACACACAGGCGCTGGCTCTCCTCCATTCACACCCAGGCTGGCTCCATTTCCTCTCCTTCATATATACACACACATGCTGGTTCCACTCTCTCTCCTTCACACACACACACCCGCTGGCTCCACTCCCTCTCCTTCACTCACACACACAAACAGGTGCTGGCTCCATTCTCTCTCCTCCATACACACAGCAGGCTGGCTTCATTCCTTCTTCATATATACACACATACACTGGTTCTAATCCCTCTCCTCCACACACACACATTCGCATGCTGACTTCAGTCCCTCTCCTCCACACAAACACATGCATAAGAACATGCCATACTGGGTCAGACCAAGAGTCCATCAAGCCCAGCATCCTTTTTCCAACAGTGGCCAATCCAGGCCATAAGAACCTGGCAAATACCCAAAAACTAAGTCTATTCCATGTTACCGTTGCTAGTAATAGCGGTGGTTATTATCTAAGTCAACTTAATTAATAGCAGATAATGGACTTCTCCTCCAAGAACTTATCCAATCCTTTTTTAAACACAGCTATACTAACTGCACTAACCACATCTTCTGGCAACAAATTCCAGAGTTTAATTGTGCATTGAGTGAAAAAGAACTTTCTCCGATTAGTTTTAAATGTGCCACATGCTAACTTCATGGATTGCCCCCTAGTCTTTCTATTATCCGAAAGAGTAAAAAAACGATTCATATCTACCGTTCTAGACCTCTCATGATTTTAAACACCTCTATCATATCCCCCCTCAGCCGTCTCTTGTCCAAGCTGAAAAGTCCTAACCTCTTTAGTCTTTCCTCATAGGGGAGCTGTTCCATTCCCTTTATCATTCTGGCAGCCCTTCTCTGTACCTTCTCCATCGCAATTATATCTTTTTTGAGATGCGGCGACCAGAATTGTACACAGTATTCAAGGTGTGGTCTCACCATGGAGCAATACAGAGGCATTATGACATTTTCAGTTTTATTAACCATTCCCTTCCAATAATTCCCAACATTCTGTTTGCTTTTTTGACTGCTGCAGCACACTGAACCGACGATTTCAATGTGTTATCCACTATGACGCCTAGATCTCTTTCTTGGGTAGGCTTTGGCTTCAGCTCCAGTCCTTTTCCTTCAGTTAGGCTGCAGGTCTCCTCCATCTCTGCCATCAGGTGGAATAGGCACCCCTGGCGGCTGTAGAGCCTTTTCTTTTTGGGTGGGATGGGATCTCCTGCCCCCTTGGCACCCCCCCTATAACCTGGCGCCCGGGAGCCTTGGCCTCCCCCCCCCTCACCACGCCACTGACTGGAAGACTAAAAATCTCCCAATTTCTGGCAGGTGCCCCAAAAGCTGAAGCAATGTCATCAGCTCAGCCAACCCCCCAGGCACTCCAAACTGCTGCACCCCATACGTGTTTAGATTCCACTCCAGCAGTGGCACATAATAATATCACTCCTGCTGCTGAGCACGCTATGACATCCCCTCTTTTGGGGGAATATTTGGTGGTGCCAGACACCATGACCATCCCCCTGCCTCAGCCCTATTCATAGCCAAGGCAGTTGCTCTGGCCGGCAGAACCCCTCCTTCCAACTGTGAGGTGGTTGCATCGCCGGCTAGAGAGCCAAGTGCGGAAGGCAGGAAGGCATGGAAAAAACATGAATCTGGGCCCCAGTTTCTCCCGTCATCACATCCACCTCTGCTGCAGTCAAACAGCTGCAAATTAGAGCTTATGTGGTGGCTGCATAAGAACATAAGAAGTTGCCATACTGGGTCAGACTAAGGGAGCATCAAGCCCAGCATCCTGTTTCCAACAATGGCCAATCCTTTAACATTAAATAGGCAAGTACCCAAACACTAAATAGACCCCATGCTATTAAAACTGATAATAAGCAGTGGCTATTCCCTAAGGGGCAGATCTTAAAACATACGCGCGGGCGTAGATTTGTTCGTGCAACCCGGCGCGAACAAATTTAGACCCGATTTATAACATGCACGAGCTGCCGCGCGCATGTTATAAAATCCGGGGTCGGCGCGCGCAAGGGGGTGCACACATGTGCACCTTGTGCGCGCCAAGCCCAAGGGGAGCCCCGATGGCTTTCCCCGTTCCCTTCAAGGCCGCTTCGAAATCAGAGCGGCCTTGAAGGGAACTGTTTTTCCGGCCCCCCCCCAGCTTCCCCTCCCTTCCCCTATCTAACCCACCCCCCATCCCTAACTAAATCCCCCCCTACCTTTGTTGAAAAAGTTACGCCTGCCCAAGGCAGGCGTAAGTTGCACGCGCCGGCAGTTAGCCGGCGCGCCATTCCCAGGGCCCAGGTGCTGCTTCGGAGGCCTCGGCCATGCTCCTGGAACGCCCCCGGGCCAGCACCACGCCCACGGCCCCGCCCAGGAATGCCCCTGAATACCGCGCCGCCCCTGACACGCCCAAGCAAAGCCCCGGGACTTACGCGCGTCCCGGGGCTTTGCGCGTGCCAGCAGCCTATGCAACATAGGTGCGCCGGCGCGCAGGGCTTTTAAAATTTATCCCTAAGTCTACTTGGTTAATGACAGTCTACAGACTTATCCTTCAGGAACTGCTCCAAACCTTTTTTAAACCCAGCTACACCAATACGGTTACTTTTAAAGAAGTGCGCGGGCACACATGCGCGAGTTCGTTGACCCGCACCCAGGGACGCAGCCATTTCATAACATACGCGCGTACATGGACGCATGTTATAACATAGCCTGAACACGCGCACATGTGTGCACAATTTAAGTGGACACGCCTATGCCACTTCTACCGCGTAAGTGTAATATGTACTATGTAATAATAGTAAAAAAATTAAAAAAAATTTTTTTTTACTATTATTACATATGTTTTCTCATATGTAATATGTAATATGTAATAATAGTAAAAATAGTAAACAAATTAAAAAAAAATTTTTTTTACTATTATTACATATGTTTTCTCATATGTAATATGTAATATGTAATAATAGTAAAAATAGTAAACAAATTAAAAAAATTTTTTTTTTACTATTATTACATATGTTTTCTCACTGTTTAGACTTAGGGTGGATGATAGGTGAGCTCCATGGCATTTTTTATGTGGTTTCCTTCTCTTTGGAGATGTGGAGGTTATGGAGGGGTAGAGGATGGGTGAGCAGGGGAAGGGGGGATTTTGAGATGGGGGATGGGGAGGTGGGTGGGGTGGGAAGTGGAGAAAGGAGGGTGTTCATTGGCTAATTTGAAGAGATTATGTAGGTTTCTTCCTGAAGGAGTTCAAGATACTTGGGATGTAGTTCTGTCTTTGTTTGGATTGATTGGAACTGGGGTCCATTCTAGGCTGGGGAGAGGGACCCTTTTTGTTGAAGGTCTATCAGGATGCAAGAATTGGTTCTCGTTGATGAATGACTAAAGAGGGAGTTTGAGTGGCATCCTGGAAAGTAGAGGGAGTGTGCTTCCCAATTAAGAGACGTAAGATATTGAAAGCTCTACTAAAACATAAAGCAGATATTGCAATGCTGCAAGAATCACATTTAAATAACAAGAAGAATGGCAAATTGGATAGATGGTGGGTAGGGGAAGCTTATTGGCCTTCCTCAGGTTCAAAGAAAGCAGGAGTGGCTATCCTGATCCACAAAACATTGATATTTCAAGTCCAGGAGCAAATCAGGGATCTGGGAAGCAGATACCGTTAAGTTGCACCAGTGTATAGGTCACACCTTTGCCGGCAAAATCTGTAGATAAGTCACACCGGTGGATAAGATGCACCTCTTCATCCCCTGTTTGACGGCTGCAGCAACAGCGGCTGCTGGCGCACTGGTGGATCATGCGTATGAGGCAGCGTTTGGCGGAGAACTGGAGAGAGAGAGAGAGAGAGAGAGAAAAGCAGAGGCCATTCCCTTCAGGAATGAGCCCTGCAGGCCCCCATCCTCGGCTGGTGGAGCTGGCTGTGGCAGAGGCTCACCTGGAACGTCACCCATACCAGCTCTTGTTCCCCTTGGGTTGAGCCCTTGGGTGCTGGGGCCGGCAGGTGGGGGCCTCTGCTGATGAGCAGGATATCTGTGGAGATGGTCAGGTCACAGGCCAGGGTCCGGGGCAGTCTGGGTTCAGGCGTAGTCGGAGGCAGGTGGTGGTCGAGGCGGGCAGCATTCGGACATGGTCGTGAGTCAGGCAGTGGTCAGTGGCAGGCAGAGTTCATGCGCAGTCATGAATCAAGCAGGCCAAAGTCAGAACCAGAGATCCATCCGAGGGAAGGCAGGAGCGACAGGCAAGCAGGGAGGTGAGGAGCAGCACAGGCAGGCAGGCGATGGCAAAGAAGACACTGAAAAACAAAAGTCTGACCACAAGGCAAGGAGCTGACAAAGAACCGAAGTCTTGACCACAGGACAAAGACGAAGACCAGGGTCTGAAGAGACGAAGACCAGGGACTGAAGAGATGAAGACCAGGAACACAGAAATGAAGACCAGGAAAATGCTGAGGCAACTAGCTCTTCTTACAGTAGTGGACCTATTGCCTCGGCACAGGTTGTAGGGAGGAAGGGCTTGAGGTCATCAAGAGGAGCTGCGGGGCTTTTCCCACCACGGTGCCTTTAAATTCAGCCGGGAGGCGCACTTGTGCGCCTAAAAAGGACACACCTCACCATGCAGCATCAGTGTCATCCCAGTTGCATGCACAGCAGCATTTCTGACTGGACTGGGGTAGAGGTGAGAGCAGTGGTCCATGAGGCTAGCCCACAGACCGCTGATTGTAACCCATATTCATTAAAAATATCCTGAAAACCTGGCTGACCGCGGTGGGTCCCATGGACCGGTTTGAGCACCCCTGTATTACAGTGCAGAGGAAGTGAGATGCTTCCTATGCTGGGAGGTGGGGCATACTGGTAAGGTATGACCTAAGGCAAAGAAAACCAAGTCTGCCACCCCCGAGCCTCCCTCCTCTGCAGCCTCATCAGCAGCTGCTGCCAACAGCCCTATAGCTGCAAAGCCGTCCACCCCAAAAGTCTCCTGTGCCTCTGGAGGCCAAGATCCTAGAATCCCTAACACCACCAGGGCAGGCACACCCCTCCACTCTTATCACAGTCACACAGCCAGCAGTGCCAAGAAACAGCAGGCCTTGACAGGGGGTCCTCCACTGTCAACTCAGATTTCCCCCAAGACTTCCAATAAAACAATGCCCTCTCAGGCAAGAGGAGAGTTTCCCACATGTGCTGAAAAAAGTGGCCAGGAAAACTAATAAGGTTATACCGGAGAGAGGCTGAGAGAGCAGTTTCTCCAGTTTCCATCTCGAGGTACCACTGAGGCAGCTAACCCTGCGCATACCACCCTGCAAGGGACTGCCTGTGACAAAAATGTGGCAGCAACCACAATGCGGCCAACATCAGCAGAGGCATCAACTTCCCTTCCAATTCCAGCAGAGAGGCAGAGACAGCGACAGCCTCTGGTAACTCGGCTGCTGCTGAGGAGGAAAAGGAGCAGGTTAAAGAGGCTGAACATCTTTTTTCTCTGTCGCTGTCTGCATCTCAGCCAACCCCAAGGAATAAACATTGACCCTCCCAACCCCTTTGATAACAGCTCTGCTGAGAGGAAGGGAGAAATAAAACAGAAGAAAAGGGAGAGAGAGGAGACATGGGAGTGGGTGTGGGGCAAACGTACAGGGGAGGAAAAACCTGCTCCCAAAGTCAGGAGGAGGATGCAGGTCTCTTGTGGGACAGGAGATCTGAGATCGGACCCAGAATATCTAGGCACAATTACAGCAAGGGTTGGGATCAGGGGCCTAAAGCATCAGATTCACGAGCAGTCACAACCTCTGAGGTCCGATTCCTGGAACATCAACTCTCTTGAGTAGAGAAGGTCCACCAGCAGATTTCCCTTGGGAAGATCCCCTCACCACTATCATGGATCAGGAGGGTGGAAAATCCTCATCTGGCAGGACAACTGAGGAAGCCTCTTGTCTCTCTCGTCAACCATCACTGGCTGGCTGGCAGACCCTCGAGCCTCGGGTAGCTAAAGAGGAGTGGGAGAGCCCATCTGAGTTACCACTTGACCAGGGTGGGGAGCCAGGTCTGACCCCAGTCATAGACACTGGAGTCAATATAATCAGCAGGGCAGATCCAGCCTTAGGAGGGGGTTCAGCCAGAGGAAATGGCTGGAGAAGGGGGTTTCTAGACTTTTAGAGACCCCTGACTTGGCTATGGAGACTGGCTTCATGGAAACATCCACTGCTGGAATGTCAGAGGGAGAGGAAGTGTCATCTCCTGAGGCCCCAGCACCAATGACCATAAACCCTACAGAGAAGTTTCTGGGGAGGGACCAGTCACATTGCTGGAGGATCTCTCCTCGGCTCTGGAGGCACCATGTCAAGTGCCTCCAGTTTCCATCGCTGGGGAGACTGCAGGTCCCTCACAATTAGAGACACCACCTCGGGGCAGTGAGGGACCGAATAAATTCAAACTGAGGAGGAAGTCTCTCCCTGAGGAGGAAGCCTCTCCCTGGGGAAAAGCTTCAAAATCCTCATCTGTGGGGAAGCAAGAGATGGTGATCAGTCAAATGACAAATCTTTAGGTAGTGCAGAACCTGCAGACTCTGAGGCACTTGTCAGCCCTAAGCAGGAGATCCTTTAGTTCCTGCAGGAGACCCTGCACCAAGAAGGAAGGCGCTCTTGGTGCTGGAGAAGTGGTCAGATGCAGAGTTGCTCTGGCAATCGGTCTGGGCCAAAGTGTATGGAAAGGATAAACATATCTGCCTCCATAATTTTACAATCATCTCAAGCTCCTCAAGTAAGGAATTGAGAATAACATCAGCAGAAGAAAGCTCTTAGCATACACACACTCAACATCAATGAGTGTAAGGATGGGCTCTGGAGGCTCCAGGTACTCAACTTCCTGTAAAGAGAGGGGTACGTTGTGAGTTTTCTCCAAGAGTCCCACACCACTCCAGCAGATGAGGCCAAATGGCTGCTAGAGTGACGCAGCAGTGTCTTCTTCAACCACTTCACTACTACATCTTGATGGGTGGTGACACTGTTTGCGGAGACATTTCAGCCTGAAGTCCTCTATGTGAAGGCTGCCATGCCAGGAAGACTGCTGCACTTCAGGGTCCAGCTCAGGAGTGGAATCATTATTTTCCTAAATGTGTACGCTTTGAGACAGCTGTTCTTCAGAAAGACATCAATCTACCTTTACAGCTTGAAGGTCCACGAGGGTATGGTGCTTGAGGGTAATTTTAACTGCACCCTCGAGGCTCTGAAAGAAACAACAAGAAGTCACACCTAGCCTCTTCAGCT
The DNA here is from genome assembly GCF_901001135.1 of Rhinatrema bivittatum. NCBI lineage: Eukaryota > Metazoa > Chordata > Amphibia > Gymnophiona > Rhinatrematidae > Rhinatrema > Rhinatrema bivittatum. Next base: position 275,305,950 of record NC_042617.1, on the reverse strand, counting down.
AAACTGAGGGAGTTGGTCTGCCACTTCTTCCTGGTTGACATCTGGCAGGTCCCAAAAAGCAAGAAGGTAGGCGATCTAAGAAAGCCGACAGGAAAACAACAAGGGTTAGATGCCACGGTCTTTTTCAAAACTTTATTACAGTGGAGACGTATATATTTTCTTATAGCCCAACTCTGGCCGAGTTTCGCCGTTAACAGAACGGCTGCCTCAGGAGCTTGCGCTTCACATCCGAATCCTCGTCTCCGAGGCAAGTACATGGTGTACTGTAAATGCCCTGAAGCAGCATGAACGCGAAACGGTCAGTGTCGGCTCATTGGCATTGATTTATTACCCTTCGGTTAATTTTCAGCCTGTTTTTACACTTGGATAAGATTTGATCAAAAAAACAAGATAAGTGTTCTAGTTGTATTTACAGTACACCATGTATACACCTTTAACATCATAAGACTGGACTGAAAAAAATGACAAGCACAAAAGTGGTACCATTGCATTAAGTGCATACGCTGTATCTAAATTACATTCTTCCATTTTTCTCCACTCGAATCAGGAGAATTTATGGATGGTCTTCCCTTTTTTTTTATATGATATCTTTATTCATTTTATATAACCAAATATGTATAGCAGTACATACAAGTCCAGTACATTCCAAACACAATGGTACATAAAATAGTAGAAAACCAACATTCAGAACCCCAATATGGTCTTCCATTTTTTAATGAAAAAAAAGTTTTTCAAAAAATATATTAAAAAAGCATTTTCTAAAAAATGAATATATCATAAAGATTTTTTTTTCAATATAAATGTAAGGGAGGTGGAGGTTTTTGACCAATGATTGAACCAGTCCATATGCTTTAAGCTTTTGCTCATTTGAATGTGTGAACTCTGAAGTCTTTTTTTTTCTCTTTCTTTGCTATAAGCCCATTCTTCTTTGTCACAGAATCCATTTTATGGTGGAATTTTTTTTTTGTGCTGTTTGTATTTATATGCCTGCTCTCTGATTTCGGATGACCAAGATGTTCAAAAAGCCTTTATTAAACTCCTAGTATTGAAGCATTGCTCCTTGTTTTGAAGTTGATTGGCAAATCGAATACTTGCATAGGTGATGCACCTTGCAACTGTTGATATATGATTAGCGTGTGTCCCACGTCCTCTCCACTATTAGCCTGGTAATTTTGAATAGCTACCCTATAATTTCTACATATTTTAGTTTAGTTTGTGTGGAGGGTCCATTCCTCATCTTTATTCCGAGTTTATTTCATGTATTTAGACTTTTATTTTATTTGTGTTTATTTAGGGGGAAGGCAGCTCCTTTGCCTTCCTCTGTTTCCAACTACAGCCTTTTTCTCCCTTCCCCATATTGGTTTGTCCACTTTTTTTTTTTAATTTCTAATTACACCCACACATGTTGGTAGGGTTTTAGTTTTTAGGGTGAGTTTTATTTTAGGGCACTTTATTTCTGATTAGCCTCAGACATTCAGGGCAAGGGTCAGCGTCTAGGGCACTTTTCTTTCTTTTGTGCTCTACTCTTAAGCCTCCCACTGAAGTGAAAGGGAGAGCCCTGTCTCTACTGTTTTGTTTTATTTAGTTATTTAATGTTACCCTTCCCCCATAATTTCCTTTTGTAATTTTGTTTCAGATTTATCATTTAAGGAAGCAATCTCTGACCTTTTATTTTTTTTTTGTGTATGCATTGAAGCTCCTGAAGGGGGACTTAAGTCATCCAGCTGGGTCTGTCACAAGCCCTGAAGCCCGGCTGAGCTAATCAGACATCTGCTACAGCCCTTCCTGGTGAAGCTAAAGAGCCCAGCACATTTTCAGTTTTTCACTGCTCCATCCTCTGAGCACTCCCTGATTCTTTTTTTGTTTGCAGAGCACAGGTTTACTTTCCTTTAGGGATTCACAAATATTTTATTTATTTGTTACATATTAAAAAAAAAAAATTTACACTTAGGGCCTCATTTACAAATATCACATTAGGGGGCATTGCAAATGAGGAGAGAGAGAGAGAGAGAGAGAGAGAGAGAGAGAGAGAGAGAGAGAGAGAGAGAGAGAGAGAGAGAGAGAGAGAGAGAGAGAGAGAGAGAGACTTACTATAGTGCCTATGCCCTAGACAGGTATTTGAATCCCTATGGGAGGGCCACCTACTAACTCGGGGTGGGGATTAGGCATGAGTGTCGGGGGTTGGGGGCCACTTTCGCATTCCACATGAGACGTACGGACAGAACAGTGGTCTCTAGTGCAGATTTGTTGGCCGTCGGAGTGAGGACGCTCACTCCAAGAAGTGGTTTGGGCAACGTTCTCTCCACCTAGCTTGATGGACACTCTACCTGGGCAACAACAAGCTAGGTGGAGAGAATGTTGCCCAAATCTCTTCTTGGAGTGAGTTTCCTCACTCCGACGGCCAGCAAATCTGCACTAGAGACCACTGTTCTGTCCGTACGTCTCATGTGGAATGCGAAAGTGGCCCCCAAACCCCCGACACTCATGCCTAATCCCCACCCCGAGTTAGTAGGTGGCCCTCCCATAGGGATTCAAATACCTGTCTAGGGCATAGGCACTATAGTAAGGTTCTCTCTCTCTCTCTCTCTCTCTCCTCTCTCTCTCTCTCTCTCCTCTCTCTCTCTCTCTCTCTCTCTCTCCTCTCTCTCTCTCTCTCTCTCTCAGGTGCCAGCTGGAAGTTTATGCTTAAATTGAATCAAAAAGCTGTAGATACAATAGTTACCCCATATATAAGGAGAACCTTAGAAAAACACAACCACACATATAAGTCTTGATTTTTTCACCTATTGCGCCCACTTTAGCATGTCTTTATGTGGCAGCATTTGAACAACGAGTAGTTTATTCCTCAAACTGGTATACACAGGTTCTTTGGTGGGGGAGATATATAGATGACGTTTTTGTGGTTTGGAGGGGAGAAGTTGAGGATCTGAAAAAATTTTTTCAAGTTAATTAATTGTGGTGATCCAAACTTGAAATTCTCAGTAACTATGGACAAACATGTTGTTTCTTTTTTAGATATGAAGGTATCTTTACAGAATTTTTAGATTATGACCACTGTATACAGGAAACCCACCGATAAAAATACGCTTTTGCATTCTCGTAGTTTTCATCCGCTGCAATTGAAGAACAACATACCAGTGGGACAGTTCCTTAGATATAGGCGTTTATGTACCTCCACCGATGAATTTAAAATACAATCTGAAAAATTGAATACCAGATTTAAGAACCGGGGTTATTCAAATTCTGTTTTAAAAAAGGCATATAAACGTGCCTTGTTTTCAAACAGAGATAACTTGTTGATTAATTCGCAGAAGGAGCCTCTTTCTAGAATGGTTTGTACCATCCCTTATTCAACCAAGGCTTTTTCAATTAAAGAGATTGTTAAAAGTACTGGCATGTATTATCCCCGTTGAACATTTTTGTTGATGAACCTATTTTCTCTTTGAAAAAACGGAAGAACTTGTGGGACAATTTAAAGTTTCAGTGGGAGTCAGTATAGCGAAGTAGATTCTGAACGGGGGTCAATTTGCTTGTGGATCATGTTCCGTTTGTGAGCATGTTTTACCATTGAAAGTGTTTTATCATTCTAATTTGAGTCAGCCTCATGTGATTCCTGAAAGGTTTACTTGCACTTCTAATGGCGTGATTTATGCAATCATTTGTCCATGTCAGCTTATTTATATTGGGCAAACTGCTAGAGCTATTAAATTACGCATTGGGGAACACAGAAGTAGGATTCGGTCATGTGTTGAGAATGCCCCATTGGTCAAACACTGGAGTGATTAAATGTCACTCGATAGAGGAACTAAAATTTTTTATTATTAAAAAGATCAAGCTCGAGTTTGGGGGTGACTTATCATCAATTTAAGACGGGTTGAACAACGTTACATTTTCAACTGGAATACTGTGAGCCCACATGGACTCAATGGTCCAATTGAGTGGGGCGCTTTCATTAAATAATTGTATGGATGGAAGTTTAATTCTTGTTGTAATCTGTTGGTTACTCTTTGGAGGGGTTTGGAACAGATTTATTACGATTGTTTGATTGGTGATTGTGTGGTCATCATAAGTATCTGTAGCATCGGATTATTGGTGATGAGCGGATTTATTATGTTCTTCAATTGGTAGATGAGGTGGTTGAGGACTATATATTGAGTAGGCAATGTACGAGGTGCGTAGAAAGGAGATCCTTGTAGAAAGGAAGTGATGATGTCACTTCCGCTTTTTGAAGGTATGTGGTGGTAGCGTTTGTTCGAGGAGTATGCTGTCTTTCATCTTTTTGTTTAAATTTTGATGATTGAGAATATTGTTTGTGGTTGCAGTTTCGTGACCAAATTGATGAATTGAGATAAAGCTTTGAAGAAGTTGAAGTGAATTAAATTTTTGGAGAAATTCATGACTTGGATACAAATTTTTGTGCGGTCCCTTGTTGGACACACATGGTAAGGATTTATAGTTAAAGTGATATGTAGTCATTGGTTTTATGTGGGATGTGGTAAATGGTGTTGTTTTTGGTTTATAGGGATATTAGAAGTTTCCCCTGAGGAAGCCTGCTTGGCAGGTGAAACGGAGATCTTCGTCGGGAGTAGTAGTCGGGCAGTACTCAAGTGAATTACATTACGGCAGTGACCAATGGAGGAAAGTTGTGGAGTTGAAAACTACGAGAATCTGCACTTATAAGCACTTTAGTATAATATATGTGAAGATTCAGTTGAATGATATACTGTTTATGATTATATTATATTTATAAATATTCACTGCCTATATGATATTCATGTTCGTGATGTTTTTAAATGTGTGGTTGTACATGTATTTAGTGTGGTTGTATTAGGATGTGTCTTTCTTAATAAATGTGTGTTTTAAAATTATTTATGTTTATATTACTTAAGGTTCTCCTTATATATGGGGTAAATGGTATGTTGGGGAACCAATATTAATTATTTTCCCTCAGTTATTGTATGCAGATACAATAGTAGCTGTTCCCCAGCAACACCAACTTGAGCAGCCTCAGCCCCAGCAGTGGCTCAAATTAAACCACTCCTGCCCCTGCTGAGCTTGCTACTCCCCACCCCAAGCACTGTCAACTGCTGGGGCAGAGACACCTCTTTTGAGGGATCCTCAGTAGCTGGCACTACATTGCCAACCATGTGAATACCATTCTGGCTGCTCAGCTCCATCCACTGCTAGGGTGGGTCACTATAGCTGGCAAGACACCCTCCTTATACTTTGGAGGTGACTGCATCACCAGTCAGAGAACAGGTGAGCATCATTATGGTATGTCTACTATCCCCTACCACAGTCTTACCTAGAGCCAGGGGGTCAGGTGCCCCAGCTATGGGAGGGGCAAATGTCAAGGCCCACATAATAGTACTGGCCAAAGTAGTGGATCCTGCAGCCATTGTGTTGGCCAACAAGATGTATGGAAAAATAGTATTTTCCCTTCGTACTCTTGTCTGCCACGCATGTGAGTGGCATATTTATTTATTTATTTATTTAGTTAGTTAGTTAGAACAATTGTATAGCCTGCATTCTCCAAAATTCGCAGCGGGTAACTACAGTACATACATAATAGATATAAACAAAAATTAAAAGACTATAACCCCCCGGCAATCAATAGTAAATATAAAAACAAAACAGGGGACTGTGGCTATAAGATACACAACATAAGTTATGTAGGAGAGCGAAGGGACATCAAGGAAGGCACAGGCAGCAGTGCGAAGTGATCTGATTGGTTGCTAAAGCCGAAGGATGGAGCTCAAAGAGGAAGTGGTTTCAGCATGAATTACCTTATGAATTATAGTGGTGGAGGGAGTATTTGTACCGACAGAGCCTCTGGAGGTCCTCAGAAATAGGATAGTGACGTTTAATGTATCACCCTATATATACCCGAGGCAGTGCTGATGGGGAACCCAAGCCCTCTGGGGAAAGTCCGCTCTCCCATCATTGTGATAGCCCTGGGGTGCAAGGACAGGACCATACGCCATGTCCTGTCCTACAGCTTGCAGGTCACCATGAAGCTGCCTCAGAGAAGGGAGGAGGTGGAAGACTCATTCATCATACCACACGAGAGAAGCTTGCATACAGTAACACTATAGTACAGAGGAGGTGAGATCCCGCCTGTGCTGGGAAAAATGGGACATACTTGTATGTTGTTGCTTCAAGGAGAAGAAAATCAACACGTCTTCCACCCCCGGAGCCTCCATCCTCTGCAGCCCCCTTCATCTGCAGCTGCTGCCAACACCCTGATAGCTGCAAAGCCCTCCACCTCAAAATCCACCTGTGCCTCTGAGGGCCAAGGTCCTAGCATCCCTAACACCACTGCTAGGACCTACCCAGCTGACACCAACAGGACGCACTCCACTACCATTACAATCAGTCGCCCACCAAGCAAAAGCAATGCCAAGGAACAGCAACAGGAGGGACCTCCATTGTCATCTCTGAGGCCTCCAAGACCATCAGTGACTCAACCCAGTACTGCTGAACCTGGTGGGCAAGAGAGTCCCTAAAGCATGCAAAGAAAGCAGCCAGAAAAACTAACAAAGCGAGCTGGAGGGAGGATGAGTAAGCAGTTTCTCAAGTTCCCACCTCAAAGAGAATTACCCCCTCCCTCCAGGTACGGCCGAGGCTGCTACCCCTGCAAACTCCACCTTGCAGGGAAATGCCTCTGATAAAGAACACAGCCACAGCCTCAGTGCTGCCAGCAGAGGGAGCAGCGATAGCATTCCGGTAACTCTGCTGCTGCCAAGGTGGGAAAGGGAGCAAGTTAGAGAGGCTGAAAAAACCGTCCTCCCTATTGATGCCCTCGCCTCACCCAACCCCCATGGAAGAAACTCAGACTCTCCCAACCCCTTCCCTGTTTCCTCTCCCCTTGACATACCTCTATGGAGAAGAGGTAAAGCATGGGAAGAGGGAGAGGGAGGAGCAGGGGTGGAGTAGGTGTGAGGCAAGCACACTATGCAAAACTCTCATGCATATTCATTACAGATACCCTGAAAACTACACCAGTGCAATGTGCCTCCAGGATAGGATCGGGAAACAGGTGTTCTAAGAAAAGCAAGACTACAAGTCCCTGCATGCGATCAGATGTGCGTTGAAAGTCGGTGCTCGTATTGAGCGCCTGTTTTCATAAAGTGCACGCAGCCATGTCCCCTGGGCGCCCGATGCAGTATTTAAATGAGGGGCTGCGTAAAAAAGGACACGCTGGGGGAGAATTGTGTGTCCCTGGCGTTCAAAGGCGTCAGGCACCCACAATTGCAGCAGGCGCTCAATGCGAGCGTCCGTTTTTTTTATCCCCCCGCTTCTTCTGGCCGATTTTGCTGAGGTTGCTGAAGATGACCATAGCTAAGCGCCCCTTGCTTTGGGCGTCTAAATTGTGCGTCCAGAGTAAATGTAAGTGTCACGGTGATCCTAAGTAGGAGGAGCCACAGAGGACCGTAATTTTAAATTTCTCACCAGGCCCTTGACTCACAGATTGACTTTATGCCACCTCCCAGGCTGGAGTTAGATTGCCACATAAAAAATGTGCGATGGGCGCCCAGCAATATTTTGCATGGAGGAGTAATAGCTAATAGCCTCATCCACATGGAATTTACATGTGATGGGCGCTATTGGCTACGGATTTGTTTGGGCGCATGTTCTGGACACGCTAATCTCCTTATTTCATCTGGTGCTAGTCTAGCACAACTAAAACACGCGTCCAACCGCATGTAAACCTTTGCGCTAGGCTGGGTGCGCTTTATCGCATTGGCCCGTAAGTGGGGTAAAGCCAGGACCGCATCAGCCTGTCCTGAAAATCTGGAGCCAGTCGGTAACCCTATTTATCTCCTCTGCTGGTTTTTATTACATTTCAGGTTTTGAAAGTTAAGAAACTCTTATGTACCCAAACATGAAACTATTCTTGTACTTTGAAAGTCTAATAGGATCCCAAAGAAAACAGAAAGGCTCTTGGAAGCCAGGCATTTTTACACTCATTTCTGGAGGATCTTACGTATTTTGAGACGTAAGAAAAAAAAAAACCCTCCAAAGTTGGGTGATGAGCAGCCTGGAGTTTTTTGGTGCTGCTGGCCTCAGCAGGAGTGAATGAGGAAAGCTACAGAACCTGCCCTGAGCAGTTTTACCTCTTGCTAAAGTGCATCACTTAATAGCTCACAGCCTGAGCAATCTATACATTCTCACCTTTTCCAAAACTGGCTTCTGCTAGAGCTGTACCCTGGGGTGAAGGGGGCATCAGGAAGGAAAAGGAGAAGAGAAGGGGAGAGAAGAAGCGATGGGGAAATGCAGGAGGAGAATAAGGGGGAAAAGAGAAGGAGAGGCTATGGGGGGAGAGGAGGGAAGAGATGTGGGAGCAGCAGAATGGGGAAGATACAAGGAATGTAGAGGCAGGAGGAGAAGATGTTGAGGTCCAAGCAGAGTGCAGCTCTTGTGCAGGCCTTAGGATTGCCAGCTGAATTCCTATCATGTGCACAGACTGAGCCAGTCCAGGTTTTACACCTTCACAACTGTGTTCTTGTAGTTATGATTTTAGTTAAAGTCCATAGATGAAATGGGATAAAACCAGGACTGGACCAGGTGGACTAACTGACATGGAACCAGTTGGTAGCTACCTAGGAAACAGATTTGGATGTAGCTCTGGAACGTACAGTTCTTGAAGTATGTGTCCCCATAGCTCTCCCTCGTCTCTGGAGACATCTGGTCCCAACGCTGCTGTAGGGCCGCCTCAATCGTGTCCAAGTTGGTCACAGCTGTCTTAAAGAATCCTGGCTCAATAATGCTGACCTTCACCCCAAAGTGGTACATATCTCTCCTACAGGATACAAGCAGACAAAGGCCATGCCATTAGTGATGGACCAGACTCCTGTAGTCGACTTGGAAGGGGAATATTTCTGCAGAGTCAGGGGCTGAGAGATTCAAGGAGGGTGCAACAGAAACAGTAAAAGTCTATCTAATTCCTCTAGACTTATATAAGTTATAACTAACGTGCACTGCCTGCAAAAATATTAAAGAAGATATTAATAAGTGGCCAGATTTACTGATTTCCTGGATAGGGAGATGTAATCTATTAAAAATGAATATATTACCTCGATTACTATATCAATTTCAATATCTTCTGCGTATGGTCCCCGCTGTGGTGGTGTTTAATGAGTTGTGCAGGATAATGGCCACATTTCTATGGAATACTAAACCAGCTAGGATTTCACTGAGACAATTGCGGATGCCTAAATGTCAGGGTGGTTTAGCTCTGCCTAATTTAAGGGTATATTATTGGGCAGCTAAGTTAGTATGCCTTAAGGCTGGTTCAACAAAGGGAGGCATGGTTGCCATTGGAAAAAGGGGGTGGAGGTGGGGGTGGTTGAATTATCGACCTTCTTAATGCTGCCTGTTAGTAATTATCTGAGCTGACTGGCTTGCAGGACCAGCCCGATTCTTGCTCATACAGTGGGATCTGGAAGCAGGTGTCTCGGTTTTTGGGCCTTAGAGTGGCGTGGAGAGTTTTCTCTCTTAGCACATATCTATAAGAATCCACTATATATAGCCCCATGCAGTTTTCGACCAATTTTTTGCAACCTAGAGGGACAAGGGACTTTTTGCTTTGACACAACTTCAGGATGATGAGGGGTTTAAGTCATTTTCAATGCTTCGGGGAGGAATATGGAACTAGATGAACAATCTCAAGCAGCCTATAATAGGTAAAGGGAGGTGTTGGGTGCTTCTCTTGACTTACATAGACCTATAAGACAACTCACTGGTTTTGAGGATTTCCTCAGTAATACATACGTCACTAAAAAAAAGGGGGAATCTCTCACATTTACTGGGGTATACTTCAGGCCAGATGTGGAACAGTAACGGTTCCTGATGCTATTAGGAATGGAATGAGGACCTAGGGGCTACTTTTGATGAGAAAGTGTGGGAAGTAATTTGGAAAGCCTCCCATGGTTGTTCGATTTGCACCGCTAGGGACAGAAGTTTCTATCAAATTGTTGCCTAGAACATGCTGGACCCCGGATTATTTGTTTATTTATTTTTATTTACTTCTTTTTACTATCCCGACGTTCGGGACAAAGTCATATCACACCGGTTTACATCACAACATGGGAAAGCTACATATAACAAGGGAGTAATAAAGATAACTTCAGGATCACCTGGTATACAGGTAACTCAGAACTTAACTCAGATCTTAAGGAAGGACAGGGCTGCCAGGGAAGGGGAGCTAGGAGAGGTAGGGGTGGGAGGATTAAAGCAACTAAGTGACAATGGTAACAGGAAAGTAGTACTTAAGCGCAAATTGACTTGAAGAGAGAGGGAGACTGGGGCCTGGCGAAGGGGAGAGGGAAAAGCGGGGGGGGGGGGGGATGGGGGGGTGGGGTGTTACAGGAATAGTGATAGCGATTACAGCATACGTCTGAAACCGATAACTGCATCGAGAGTCAGATTACTTTGCCAGATTGCTGTGGGAAGTGAGGCACATATGTGGTGGCGCTGACCTAGGATATGTGTAGTCTGGGGATAGGTCACATAAGAAATTTCAGATATTATTAATTTGCCTTTACATCTGACACCATCGTTTGGGATTTACTTGGGAGAGGGATCATTACGGTAATTCCATCCAAACAAAGATTCCTGGTTGCGCAACTTCTTCCTGCAGTGTGACTTACCTTCTGGAAATTTTCCCCCCTGCTTTGACTACTGGAAAAAGCAATGTCATGTTGATTCTGATCTCAAACACTTCATTGTGCCCTGAAGGGGGAATTGTTATAAGAGATATATTGGATTGGGAGGTGTCTAAATTATGTGTGTCTCTGTTTGCTGCTTGGCTCTTTGTCTACGGTGGGAACTTATTTTAAATTCTGTTTTGTCTTAGCTTTCCCAGCCAACTTGTACTCTACAGTAAGGTTGTTAATATTAAGTTGATGCTATACCTGTATTTACAGATGTTTTGCATGCTGTGCCACATTGTAATTTATTTTACTGTGTTTTCAAAATAAAGAGTTTAAAAAAAAAAAAGAAACAGTAAAAGTCCAGAGCCAACCCCCAATAATCTAGTGCCTGTGAAAAGAATGCTGGTGGGCCCAGGTACGGGTTATTAGTGCAGTGCATGAGTAGGCAACTCCCATCCTCGAGTGCCACAAGCTGCTTGAGTTTTTATCCACACTGAACCCTCATGAGATGCTGTTTGCATGCACTGCCTCCATTGTAGCTGTCCTGAACATCCAACCAGCTTGCGGCACCAGGACTGGAGTTGCCTATCCCTTCTCTAATGTATAGACCTCTGATGCAGGAAGGAAAGGCCATGCTAAGCACAGGAGTGGGGTTGGCGTGAATCATAAGGGGCAGTGTCAGGCATTCTGGTGTAATTTGTGTTATTTTAGGACAAGTCAGAGGCCAAATGCAACCTTTTAGATCATGAAAATCTTCTTGTGCTGTTCCAGATTCTATACAGGGTAGGGTTTGGTGGCTCTGGGACAGTATTGAACAATTTGGCTGTATGCTGCACTCTCTTTATATGGAAGTTCCCCTCATTGCTTTCTCAGAACCTGGTGTATATCCATCCCCAGCACCAAAGGCTCATCTTCCCCATGAAGGTTTTGGGTTGGGATGCTGCATACCTTAGACTGTCGGAGAATGCTTCCACTGCATATTTGGAGACGCAGTATCCACCCTCCATTGGGCCGATAGTCTCCCCAAGATGCTGGCTATGTTCACCACCCGACCTTTGGCCTTTTGATGAGGGGAAGGAAATTCAGTGTCACTTCGATTAATCCTGTCGCGTTGACAGACATCACTCTGTGATAGTCCCCGATCGTCATCCATTCAGTGGGGCCTATGGGGTTGGCTATACCTGCATTATTAACCAATCCATAGAGACCTGGGAACAAAGTAGTACTAGATGTAAACAAATGAGAATTGTGACCTACACATTTGCTTGTTATATCAAACCCTCATCAGCCAGTCAGTGTCACAGCTGTACAGACTGTCAAGCAGAGTTTACTGCTCAGCTATCATCTGGGGCAGTCTCTGCTCACCAGCATTTCCTATTGCAGGAATCTGGGAGGACCTCCGTGGCCAGAGCCTCAAACCATCATTTACAGCAGCCCCTCTTGGCAGACTGGAATTGCAGAGCACACTCGTCCAACATGCCCTATCGTGGTTCCTCTTGGGAGAGGCTGGGATCTGGCAATGTGCTTACTCTTCCTGTCAGCACCCTCTCTCGGCAAGATCTCGGACTATAATAGCGGCAAGCTGTACACCCAACGCACAGACAGACCTTGCCCCAGTCTGATCAACCCTCCAGTTCTAATCAGAAAACTGAGCCTCCAAGCAGCCACTTCTCTGACCCCGGAATTCTCACCTTTCGCTCCCACCTCAGTCCTCACCCATTCCACAGCTTTCTTGATGCTGTCCGTGCTGGTAACATCTAGCAAGGTGGTTTTCAGGCTGGGGGAAGTGGTGCTCCGCAAACTGTCTGCTCCCTTCTGCGTGAGACACCCAGCTAGCACTTTGAAGCCCTTCCTGTCCAGCCTTTTGGCCAGCAGGTTTCCAAAGCCGGTGTCACAGCCTGTTATGAAGACACGTTTGTCCTGGAAACTTCTGATGGTTTGACGGTCTCTGAAGAACCATCCTAGAGCCCATGCAAGGATAAAGGCCAGTAGGTAACACCACATATGGCCACACAAAGAGACCTACAGACTGAATGAAATAAAGAAAATGGATATTAGGGATGTTTGCCTTGTACGGAGCTGGCACCCATAAGAAGTCCCGCTCCAGCCCTCCCTGACCTGCCTGCCTCACAAACAGGGCAAATCTGAGCATGCTCTTAAAAAAGCAAAGTCCAACTAAACACGTTTTCTGCTCATGGGGGCTGCTGCAGGACTCCGAGATGAGAGAAGGGGCTGCTGTCTAGTCACACATGCAAACCTGAGCCTGTTGACTGTTGTCAGTGACCCCAGAGTAATCCCTTGGCAGGGCCGGTGTTTCCACTGGGCAAAGTAAGCAGTTGCCTAAAGTGCCAGAGCTCTGGGAGCAGCAAAATCCGGCCAGTGCGAGGCCCAGAAGGATGTTGTGCCAAAGCCCAATATTGCCAAAGGGAGCTCTGTGCTGGTGCCTTCAGTAGGAGGGGGCGCTGGGCCGGCGCTGCCACCGATAGATAAGTTGAGGGAGGGGGGGGGTTCATCACTAAAGATTCTCCTAAGGCACCAGATACCCTTGCATCGGCCCTGCCTGTTGGAGAGTGGCTGGGGGGTTACCTGACGGAACTGGCTGTGTGTGCTTCCCAGAGAGCTGTGTCCTGAGCTGTGTATTTCCAGAAGCACCACAGCTCCAGGGAAGGAAAGTATGGACCTGACGTATCTCCCCAGGCTCCCTTCTAGCAGGCTTGCAGCCCCTGTTTCTGGGGGCGGGGGGTGACTGTCAGCGAGGCAGCCTCTCTCTGAACTAGGCCTGTGTTCAGTGTCATGAGGAAGGCCCCCCCTAAACTGGATTACTAGGGGATCTTGGCTTAAGTACAATTGCCATCCTCCCTCTGGAGTTAGTGGAAATGTCTCTCTCCACCCACTGCTTGGCACAGGGTGTGGGGGAGGAAGGGGAAGGGGATTTCCAGAGTTTTCTTTCATCTCGCTCCCTGAGATGCCATCAAAGGACACTGAGGATCAAAGAGGGTTGAGGGAGGGATCAGTCATTAAGACTAAGAAACCATTTTAAGAGCATAACTACTGCCGGTTCTGACTCCCATGAGGTGAGCTTTTAGATTTTGGGTGCCTTTGTGTTCTGGGCCTTTCTGGGAGACAGACCTAGCACTGGGGCTCCGGATACTGCCGAGTGCCGAGTCACAGATCTCATGGGAGTGACAGACTGAGCTTTCTGGTGATGGCACCGTGCGAAAGATCTTGTGCAACCAGCATTGTGCACAAACAGTACCATAAAGCTGCTAATTATTATAATATTCCAGCAGGAAGAGGTTAAGGAAGGAAGTGGAAAATGTTTTTTCACTTGATAGTTGCTCTATCTGAATAAGCCTCAGCATGGGAAGAGGTTGGGAGGACCTGGGGAGAGAAGGAGAGAGTTGGAAATTTAGAAGTGCTGAGGTTCCTCCCAGTTCTTCAAGTGCTGAACGAAGCCTGTGAAGGTTTTAACTAACAAACAGACCGATACAGTAAAAAACGCAGGAGAGCGGGCGAGCGCCCGCTCTCCCAGCGCGAGCAAAGGACGCTCTCCTGTGCGAGTGATACAGTAAATAAATGTATTTAAATTAGGCCCAGCGGTAAAAAGAGGCGCTAGGGACACTAGCGCGTCCCTAGCGCCTCTTTTCGGACAGGAGCGTCGGCTGTCAGCGGGTTTGACAGCTGACGCTCAATTTTGCCGGCATCAGTTCTCGAGCCCGCTGCCAGCCACGGGTTCAGAAAATTGAGCGTCCGGTTTTCAACCCGCGAGCCAATTTCAAATTTTATTTTATTTTTTTTACTTTTTTAAACTTTCGGGACCTCCGACTTAATATCGCCATGATATTAAGTCGGAGGGTAGGTGCTAATTTCTGAAAGTAAAATGTGTGGCTTGGCTGCACATTTTACTTACTGAATCGCGAGGGAATGACTAATAGGGCCATCAACATGCATTTGCATGTTGCGGGCGTTATTAGGTTCGGGGGGGTTGGACGCGCGTTTTGGATGCACTATTACCCCTTACTGAATAAGGGGTAAAGCGTTGGAGCGCACTATACTGTATTGGCCTGAAAAGGATTTGAGAGTTGCTGTGTTCTCCCTGATTCTCCTTGAATCAAAACACTGTATCCTGAGAGAGAGGCTTCCTTTTTTAGGTTTTATAGCTAGTTACATTATTGCATGCAATAACACTTATCTTAGCCCAAGGCTTCTGGGTCCTGGTTTTCACAAAATCTGCAGTTAATTTGCATGAGATAAGCATACCTGAGAACTTCTGAGATGTGGTCACTCTGAGATTGCTGTTGATTAGTGTTGGGGTGGGGGATGGGGAGGTAGGAGGAAGGAATAATGCGGATCATACAAACATGACGGCCTATCTAGTCTGCCCAACCATACAATACCTACCACTCCCTCAGAGATCCCCTGTGCTTGTCCCATGCTTTCATGAATTCAGATACTGTACTGGTCTCCACCACCTCCATGGGAAGGCTGTTCCATGCATCCACAACCCTTTCTATAAAGAAATATTTCCTTAGATTACTCCTCAGTCTACCCCGTTACACCCTCATCCCATCAACTTTCTCTGTTCTAATCCCTCTCTGCTAATCCACATTCTCCCTCCCTGACCCCAGCACGCTCCTTGCTCCGAACTAGGGTTGCCAACTGTCCAGTTTTGGACTGGACAGCCAGGTTTTCAGGCATTCTGTACTGTGTCCAATCAGAAGTACCGACTGGACGCTAAATGTCCAGTTTTGCAGGTGGATCCTTCTTTTCCCCTCACAGCTTCTTAGAGGAAGAGAACAGCAGGTCGGAGCCTATCGGAGGAGAGCTGTGCTGTATCCTGCCTCCTTTCCCATGCTGTGATTGGATAGCACAGCCCTCAGCTCCCAGTGGCTCTGCAGATACATAGAGACACTGTTTAAGCAGTTCACTGGCAGGATCTAAAATTTATGCAAATGAGGGGGGTACCATTCCCCCACCCCACCCCCTGGTCCTCAAGTGTTCAGTCCTGGTCTATGGAAAAGTTGGCAACCCTACTCATAGCTCACAAACTTGAGCACACTTTACCTCAGCTGAGTCCTAAGCCCTGGAATCACAGCTGCAGCTTCTTCCCACATACTGCCTGCAGTATCTGTGCTTAGGCCTCATGCACTTGCACAGGGAGGTGGTGGTGGTGGCCTGGAGGCCACAGTCAAGTGGAGGCAGCAGGTCATCCGCTGATCCAAACCACCTGGGCAGCCCAGAAAAGTGGCATCCACGGGCCATGAAGAAGACAAAGCCCCGGGACTGCCCAGTGGATCCCAACCACTCGGGCAGCGGAGATAAAGAGGAGATTCTGAGCTGCGAGGATGACGAGGCCTCCCGGCAGATCCCAACTCACCGGAAAGCTGAGATAAAGAGGAAGCTACAGAGAAGTCAATGTTGATTGCGTCTCATGGTGGAAATCAGATCACAGGTTGCATGGCAGATCCTAACTGCCAGGTGGCTGACATAAAGGGGAGGACACGGGGCTGGTGGTAGATCCCAACCTGTCGGCTGCTGAAGTGAGGAGGAGGGCCTGGGGCTGACGCCGACCACAAACAAAGAAGAGCTGGAGGGGCCAGGTGTGTGTGTGTCTGTGTGTGAGACAAGTATGTGAGGCAGAATGTGTGTGACAGTATGTGTGTGAGATACGGAGTGTGTGTGTGTGAGCATGTATGAGAACAAGTGAGCATGCATGTGTGTGAAAGCATATGTGTGAGTAAAGGAATATGTGTGTGGGTGTGTGTATGTGTATGAGAAGGAGCATGACTGTGAGTGAGGAAATGTGTGTTAGAGAAGAAACATGTATGTGTGTGTTTGTGTGAGAGCACATAATTGAGTGAGGGAGCATGTGTATGTGTGAGAGTATGTGTGTGAATGAGGGAGCGTCTGTGTGTGCATATTTGTGAGCAAGGTAGTGTGTGGTTGTATATGAGCATGTGTGTGAGCAAGGGAGTGTGTGTGTGTCTGTGTGACAGCATGTCAGTAATCTACAGCACTCTCAAGGTGACTGGAAATCAAAAGTTCCCAGATATGGAGAACATGAATTTTTGGATGTTTTTTGATGTGTCTGCTGTTTTGAAATATTTTATTAGTGTTTGGGAAAAATAAAAAAAATTGTATATGAGTTTTTAATTATTTAATCTTCTATTCATAAGCTGTTTTGGAAATATTCTTTTTATTAGTTTGTTTTTACTATGATAATTATTTATTAAATTTCTTGATTTTATTGTTTGATGTTTTGAGGAATGGTGATGGTTCTGTTTTCCATTGTTGCACTGCATCCAGTTTGGCTTGTTGCGATTTCCAGTTCAAATTTTGCCTGTATATTTCTATTTATACTTTATGGTTGCTCTATTCTGCATTCGGTGAGGGTCTGTTTGTGTTCTGCATGTGTGACTGAGGTTAGGTATTCTCCTAATAGGTGTATTGGTGTTTTAGAGCCTGATATAATATTTGCAGTGTTGCTTTTCCATAGGTGGGGTTAATACTGTTTGAGTACTGGCAATTGATGTTGTTTTGGTATGGGAGGTTTATTATATTGGAGAAATCACTTACCTGATAATTTTGTTTTCCTTAGTTTAGACAGATGGACTCAGGACCAGTGGGTTATGCTCCCCTGCCAGCAAGTGGAGACTGAGCAAGCTGATGTCACAGTATATATATACTCCTGCAGTGATCCCAGCTTGCCAGTATTCTCTTCAAAAGCAACTGTGAACAGACTAGCAAAAAACTTGATTAAACACTGGCAACCATAACTGTACTCAACCAACAAGAAAACACTGAACTCACATAAGAATCTAGGGACTGGATGAACCTTTACCTTATTCCCTTGGGATTCGTTTCCCACAGTAGGACCCTGAACACAAGCAGTTGGCAGCTGAGGGCGGGAAGCTGAGTCCATCTGTCTACACTAAGGAAAACAAAATTATCAGGTAAGTAATTTCTCCATTTCCTAGCGTGTGGACAGATGGACTCAGGACCAGTGGGAAGTACCAAAGCTACACCTGAGCAGGGCGTGAGGCTGCCCGCAGTCCAGGCAACATCGCACTTGCAAAGGCTGCGACCTCCCGGGCCTGCACATCCGGACGATAAAACCTGGAAAAAATGTGTAAGGAGGACCACGTCGCAGCTCGGCAGGTCTCAACAGGAGACAACAAACGAACCTCCGCCCATGACACTGCCTGAGCCCCTAGTGGAATGAGCCCTAACCTGAGCAGGCAATGGCTTCTCAGCATCCACACCACGCGGCCGTGATCACCTCCTTAATCCAGCGAGCTATCGTAGCCCACGGAGCTGGTTCGCTTGCTTCCTTCCACCATGAAGGACAAACAGGCGATCTGACCTCCAAAAAGAAACCTCTAGATAGCGCACAACAAGCCTCTTAACATCCAAGAAATGCAGAAGGCTATACTCCTCCGCGTTCCTGACCTTATCCAGAGCTGGCAAGGAAATGGACTGATTCAGATGAAATTCTGAAACCACCTTAGGCAAGAAGGATGGAACAGTACGCAGCTGCAAGTCACTCAAATGAAAGGCTCCCGGCAAGACAAGGCCTGCACCTCAGAAAAATGACGCGCAGAACGTACAGCCACCAGGAACACTGTTTTCAGGGTCAATAACCGCAAGGAAAGGTTGTGCAGTGGTTGAAACGCAGGGCCTGCTAAAAAATCCAGCACCAGGTTAAGACTCCAGAACGGAACTGGCAACCGCAAGGGAGGCCGAAGGTGCTTTACCTCTTTCAAGAAGCGGGCCACATCAGGATGGAATGACAAGGTGACACCATTCACCATGCCTCTGCAAGATGTAGGAGCCACAACTTGAACCTTCAAGGAATTAAGGGTCAATCCTTTAGTCAACCCATCCTGCAAAAAGTCCAAAATAAGCGGGATCTTAACTGACTGAGGAAGAACACCACGCTCCTCGCATCAAGCCTCGAACACTCTCCAGACCCGCACATACGCTAGAGAAGTGGAGAACTTCTAAGCGTGGAGCACGATAGCAATTACCGCAGAAGAATATCCATGCTTCAACAGGCGAGCCCTTTCAAGGGATGAACCATAAGACAGAAGTGAGCTGGATCCTGGTGAATAAACCGCCCCTGCTGCAGCAGATCCATGTGCTGTGAAAGACGAAGAGGGTCCTCCACCAGGAGTCTTCAGAAGTCCGCATAGCACAGATGCCTGGGCCAATCCAGAGCCACCAGGTGTACTAGTCCCCTGTGAACCTCAATTCTGCGAATGACCAGACTCAGCAAGGGCCATGGAGGAAAGACATAAAGTAACTCGTCTTCCAGCCAAATCTGTATGACAGCACCAATCTCTTCTGTGACTGAAGAAGCGAGGAACATTCGCATTGTGAGAAGTCGCCAGCAGGTCTAGGGACAGAAGGTCCCAGCGATCCACTATCAGCTGAAATGCCTCTGCAGACAACACTCATTCTCCTGGGTCCAGACTCTCCCTGCTAAGAACTTCTGCTCTTATGTTGTCTTTTTCTGCTATGTGGGAGGCTGAGATTATCTGAAGATGTCCTTCCACCCATCCCATAAGTTGGTCTATTTCCTGTGACACTTGCTGGCTCTTAGTTCCTCCCTGACGATTGATGTAGGCCACCATTGTGGCATTGTCTGACATCATGTGGACTGCCTGTTCCAGAAGCCTGTGACTGAACTGCAAGCATGCCAACCTGACCACCCAGGTTTCCAGGAGATTGATGTTGCAGAGAGCCTCTTCAGCCGTCCAGTGCCCCTGGGCCTTTAGTACCCGACAGTGAGCTCCCCAACTTTGAATACTCATATCTGTCCTGAGAAGCAACCAGTGTGGGGAGAACAAGGACACTCCCCGCCTCAGATGAACTTCCTGCATACACTACTGGAGGTGACAACAGATCTCCATCAGCAAATGGAGGCGAACTGAACAGTCCTGAGACTGTGGGTTTCAGTAAGCGCTGAAGAGGACGCATATATGCCCTCACTCACGGTACCACTTCCAGATTTGCCGCCTTCAAACCGAGCACCTGTAGATAGCTCCACACTGTCAGGCGGATAGTGTTCACCAACTGACGTACCTGAGACATCGACTTTTGTATCCGTGTGTCTGGCAGAAAGACCTTGCCTGGCCTCATGTCGAATTGAATTCCCAGATACTCCAACAACTGAGAAGGTCTGAGGCTGCTCTTGGTCAGGTTCACCACTCAACTGAGCTCCCGCAACAGGGAGATCACCTTGTTGGTCACCAGCTGTTCTCTCCCAAAGACTTGGCTCGAATCAGCCAGTCATCCAAGTGTGGGTGCACCAGGATTCCATCTCTTCTCAATGCCACCGCAATGACCACCATGACCTTGGAAAATGTTCTTGGGGTGGTGGCCAGACCAAAGGGCAGCACCCGAAACTGATAATGGTGACCCCAGCATCACAAAGTGCAGAAAATGTAACTGTACAATCACAGGTGGCTCTGACTTTTATTAACCTCAATACTTAAAGCATGTTTTATGTTTTTAGTATTTATTGGTTTAATATTTATGGCTTCACACATTATTTTATTAAGATATCTTTTATTCCTACTTGTTAAATTTTACCTTCTATTATTATTATTGTTTGTAATTTTCTTTTATTGTATTTTATTGCTATGTTAACCGCTGTGAAGGCTACGCCGAGACGATATATAAGCACAAATAAACCTTAAACCTTAAAATGTTGGTGTTCCAAATGGATGGGAATATAAAGGTAAGCCTCGGACAGATCCAGGGAGGTCAGAAATTCTCCCAACTGTACGGCCATTATCACAGAGCGTAAGGTTTCCACCCGCAGATGACAATTGACACTCTTGAGGTCCAGGATGGGACAAAAGGAACCTTCCTTCTTGGGCACCACAAAATAAACGGAATAGCACCCCATATTTTCCTGAGACGCAGGCACGGGAACCACAGCTCACAGCCGCAGGAGCCTCAGAAACGTAGACTCCACCGCTTGCTTCTTCTGCAGGGAGTGACAAGGAGACACCATGAACACGTCCTGAGGAATGCTGCGAAATTCCAATGTATAGCCTTCCCATATTACTTCCCGGACCCATTGATCCGACGTGATCTCAACCCACCTCTGATAAAAGAGAGATAGGCATCCTCCTAACTCCTCCTCCTGAAGGTGGATCAGTAAACCTTCATTGAGAAACTTGGGAGTGGCCACCGCCCAAGCCTGGTCTTCTCTTGGACTGATGGGGACAAAAGTACTGAGACCTAAAAAAAGGCCGAGTCCTCTGAAAAGTAGTTTCCTGTAAGGACAAAAACGCTTTGAGCCTCTGAGACGACCCCTCACAGAAAAGGGGGCGCTGTAATTGCTTCTTATCCTCCAATAACTGGGGTACTGAAGATTCACACCACTTACTGGCCAACTTTTCCAGCTCGTTCCCAAAGAAGAGTGAGCCATTAAAGGCCATTTTCATAAGATTAGCCTTGGAGATTGCGTTAGCTGACCAATTCTGCAACCACAGATGACAACTGACTGCTACTACCGAAGCCACTCCTCTGGCCGAGGTATGGACAAAATCACAGCCTGCTTCTGCCAAAAAGGCGGTGTGGGTTCTATAACTGCTCTGAAATGCACCATTGAATCATCCACCTCCTGAGAGAGAAGCAAGCAAGAACGTGTCACAAGAGCACAACTTGCAGCAATCTGCAAGGACTTAGCCACTGCATCAAAGACCTGCTTAAGGATAGACTCAATCCACCTATTATGCACATCCTTCAAGGCCACTCTTCCCTCCACGGGGATAGTCATTCATTTAGAGACGGTGCAGACAAGTGCATCCACTTTGGGAAAATGTAAATGTTCCAACATAGCTGGATCCAGAGGGTGTAGGCCTTCCAATACCTCTGGGGTATCCCATTCAAGATCAATCAATTCTTGAATGGCCTCCATAACAAGAAAAAGCAAGAGGCTTTACGAAAGGAAACCAAAATGGGATTCTTTCTTGGCTCTGACATAGACTCTGCCCCAGGGACTCCCAGAATCTTCAAGGTCTGGGAAATCAGGGCCGGTAGTTCATCTTTATGAAAGAACTGCAATATGGTTTGATACAGCTCCAAACCAGGAGGAATTTCCCCATTTTCCAAAGAATCCGGATCCGCCTCATCATCTGTGCCAACCGGGTCCCCACCTGGGATACCTGTGGTGAACCGAGGTGTGCCACGGCGCTTAACCATAGGATTTGAAGAGGAAGGGGCCACTGGCTGAGGGTTCGACCTGACAGAAGTGGGCAAAGTGGAGGACTGCACCTGTACAAAGGCTTGTAAACCCTGAAAAAACTCCACACACAAAAAAGCAGCCGGGTCCAGACCAAACCCAAAAGGTACTGGAGCAGACCCAACTGACCTGCCAGCTTCTGCAGAAGAGAACCAGTCTGGGAGTACCAAGATCTGGCGCACTTATAGCCGACACCGGAACCAGGCATCATCAGAGTGGAAAGATCCAGGCTTAGCAAAATCCGAGGAAGACAACTCTCTCTGCGCATCCAAACAGCGCTGACACATGTTAGAAGACAGGTCGGGCTGAGAAGCCCTAATATGACAGGCTTATTTACCGGCACCATGAGCAGCAGTAACTATGCGTTCAAATGGCTCGCGTTTGAAAAATTGCGCGCACAAATTTCAGGCGCCCCTGAAGTAAGCGCGGAAAGGCACCCGCCAACTAGTGCGCCTAGCTAGAGTGGATTACCATGCTCAAAGAAGTTATGCGTACAAAAGTCACGCCTAACATGGCATGCACAATCTGTGTGCAGAGCCGATGCATTGCGCACACTGACCTGTAGAGGGTAGTAAGACATGCACAGGAGCACGCGAAAATTCTGCCACGGCCTACCACTTGGTGCACAGAGAAAAGCCTGAATGCGGGGCCTAGTCCATCAGAAACGCTCAACCCGCCAGGCTACCCAGGTCCCTTAACTCCAATGGGAGCAGGAACAACTTCGGTATGGCGAGCTGAGCAGAGACTGAAGGAAGGCCTAAAACCCCCTAGCTTTATCTGTAAGTAAAACTTCTGGTTTTTTTTTTTGTTTTCTGTTTGTTTGTTTTTTAATTTACAGGAGCTCAGTGCTTACCAGGTGAGTACAGAGACGGTCTCTGGCTGCGGGGGGAGAGGGCAATTGTTGTCACCGCTGCATTTGGCCTCCTGCACCCGCTGCCTTTCAGTTGCACAAGCAGCTAAGTCCACACCGGGAACCAACTACTGGACCAAGGCACACCTCTGAGGGACCATGGAAATCACCTCAGGAATTTCTCAACTGGGGGAGGGACCTTTAGGTATCACCGTAGGAGAGCGGGGGCTTTTGTTTCTCAATTTAAAATTCTCCTTCCAAAATTCACAGCAATCCCCACAGGGAGATGCACATCCACCATCTGCTGGAGATGGAGAATACTGGCAAGCTGGGGTCACTGCAGGGTTATATATATACTGTGATGTCAGCTTGCTCTGTCTCCATCTGCTGACAGGAGAGCATAACCCACTGGTCCTGAGTCCATCTGTCTACACGCTAGGAAATGCATTTTTAACTCAGTTTACTCATGGCTTTCTGGAGGTCAAGCACATATCTAACACACTTTTAATAGGCCTAATACCATATGGGTTCCAAGTATCTCTTTTGAAGAGATTTCTGGTTGGCACTACAGCAGTGCATGTAAATATAAGTGATATTTTTACCTCAGAAGACTGTACTTTGTTCTTTTTCACATAAAATCTATTATAAATACATGATTCTTAACTGTGTATGTGGAGAGGGCCAAGGTGAGGGTGTGAGCACAAGGCTATAAGGTTCACCTAGGGCACCTAATTACCCTTGCACCGGCCAGAGGTTCCTGGGGAGGTGGTGAAAAGCTGGGGGGTGGGGAGATGTCAGTTTTGAAAGTTTACATTGCTGGAGGGAGCTGTTTGTTTTTTTTTTGGTGGGCCTGGGAGAGAGACTGAATAAATGGTGGGGAGGAAGGCAGCACAGTAATTGTTCGCCTAGGGCAGCAAAAAAGCTAGCACCCGCCATCTGTGCTCCCCTATCTGCTAGCTTACTGAAGGGGATTGGCTGGAGAAGTAAACAGAATCTGGGAACTTTTCAGTGTTTCCCTGGAGACCAAATAATTGATGCAAATTTCCAGAGTTGATGGGGTGGGGGTGCAGGGTTGGGGAGGCATCCGGAGAGTTCCCAGGTATGGATCGCCTACATTGGAGACCCAGTATATTCAAATTTACCAGGTGCATATTCCTTGCAAATAACCTGAAAACCAGACTAGCTGTAGGGTTCACAGGACAGGTTCGGGCAGCCTTGCCGTAGCCACTGGTGAGCTTTGACCACGAGGAGCAGCTCAGAGCCACAGACTTGCTCTCCTCAGAAACAACCCCTGAAGGCCTGGGAGGAGGGTCTCTGCTCCCTCTGAAGAACCTTGTGCTTTTGAAAGTAAGGAGGCTCTTATTTACCCCTTAGGTGTAAAATGAGAGGAAGTCTTCCCAAGTCTGGCAAGACACACAGCCATGTACCATGGGACTCCTGCATAACCCCTGTTTTCAAACCCTCTGAAATCCAGCATACCCGGACTGAGGATGTCTTTGATGTTGCCAGTGCAGCTGGCTAAGTATTTTAAGCTGGGTAAAAAGTTGTCAACTAAGTTTGTTTTCTTTTTATATCTAAAAGAAGAAAGGAACGGAGTGGTAGAATAAGGTAAGGAAACCAGCTCTCGGGTAGAGAAACTAAGCCTCTTCCACCTTTGTTTTAGAGTAGCCTAGTGATTAGAGCAGCGGGCTACAAACCAGGGAAGCCAGGATTCAAATCCCATTGCCACTCCTTGAGACCTTGGGCAAATCACTTCATCCTCCATTGCCTCAAGTACAAATTTAGATTATGAGCCCTCTAGGGACAGGGAAGCACCTCCAGTACCTGAATGTAATTCACTTTGAAGTGCCTGAAAGGTGGAATAAAAATTTAAAAAAAACCAACCAAACTTTCCTACTCGCTGCTCACTGCTGACTTCCCCTCTGGACATTCAGCCAGAGCTGGTGGGGCAGACATAATCTCAGACTCTCAGCAGGTGAAATCTGAGGGGCATGGGCAGGCATTAGCAGGTCTTTACTTACTATCCAAATCTCGGCTTCTACATTAGCTCTGGAGCAATTCCAATACAAAATTTGCAGAGCCAGGGGTGCAACCAAAGATTGTCTTGTAATCCCTAGATTTCTCATTTTCTCTGATTAAGAGAAACAGGCCAATACAGTAAGGCGCGCTCAGCTGAGCGCACTGTTTAACGTGCAGTTGGACGTGCGTTTTGGATGTGCATCTACAACCCCTTAATATTGTGGCGATATTAAGTTGGAGGAGCCAAAAGGTTAAAAATAATTTTTTTAAAAAGTTTAAAAAAAAAGTGCCTGCAGTCAGGTTAGGAAAAGGGATGCTCAGCTAGCGAGCGTACATTTTCCTAACCCATGGCTGTGCATCGGTTAGGAAAACGGACGCTCGTAAAATCGAGCATCCCGTTTTCCTAACCCGCTGACAGCCACCTCCCCTCGCCACCCACTGCCGAGGAGGCGCTAGGGGTGCGCAATTGTCCCTAGCGCCTCCTTTTAGCGTGACCCCTCATTTAAATATTCCATCGCGCGTCCAGGAGAGGTGGCTGGGCGCGCGATAGGAAAGCGGGCCCTCAACACTGAGCGCCCCTTTTCCGCGCAACTTTACAGTATCGGCCTGAAAGTGAGAAAATGGACCAAAACTAATTAGCATTTTTGGAAGCTGGTAGAAAATTTGTCAAGATTTCAATTTAACATGAGATCAAATTGATCAAAACTTGTTGAGAAATAGCTGGAAGTTTCTTTAAGTAATGAAGAGGATACAGGGCTTGGTGGATGAATGCCCTGCCTTGTGAAGTCCCAGCCACCATCCCTGGTTTAAGAAAAATACCCTTCAGCTTGCAGCCGCCAGCAGAGAGTTATCAGGAAAGGCAGGCTGCACACTCTAACCAGCAGGGAAACAAGCCCAGCTTTCTCTCACCACTTTCCTTGGAGTTTACTTCCCCCCTATTTTTTTTTTTTTTTGTGAAGCGACAAACACTGGAATTCTGCTTCCTGGTGTAATTTTCCCATGCACTGCAGCTGACGCCTCCATCCTGAAGAAAAAGAAGCGTTAATTGTGCAGCTCATCAGGAGTCTCCTGGAGTGAGAGCTTCTCACAGGAGATCTAAGTGCAGACTCTCTGTGCTTACCTCAGAGCTCTTTCTCCCTGTGTGCCTGAGAGCCTGAAATCACACTGCAGATAGGGTCAGTCCTCTTGGGGATCTCAGCCTGTCCAGAAAGGCTTCTGGGTTTGGTTGTTTTATTTTTGTAGTCTTGTCTCTTTTAATTGCCTTTTGTGCCTCAGCATAGAGGGTGGGAAATAATCTGTTTTCAACCAAAGTCCAGGAGAGTGAGAGCAGAGATTTCAGCAAACCAGTTATAGTATGGGAGCGGGAGGCGGAGACTGAGTGTTAACACTTTATTCTACTCGCAGGCCTTGGCAGCAGGATCCAGGTTAACTGCAATTGCCACTGGGACAAATCCTCTGCTTGCGAGCAGGGCTGGATTTAGGCACAGGCAACACAGGCACATGTCCAAGGCACCAAATTCTGAAAGTGCCCGAAAACTTGGATTCCCCAGCTGCCCTCTGATTTCCTGGGGCAAAAACCCCCCCAACCCCCACTTCTCTGCCTACGGGCACCGTAATCTTAAATCTGGTCCTGCCCAAGGGAGGCTTCCTGTCAGCTACTGCACCCCTGCCTTCAAGGTGGAGTTACTCTGCTCTCATACAGGGACTGACGTAATAGGAAACATTGGGGCAGATTTTAAAAGCCCTGCGTGCGTAAATCCAGCTGGATTACGCACACAGGGGACTTGCATAGGACGCCGGCGCGCGCAAAGCCCTGGGACGCGCGCAAGTCCCGGGGCTTTGCTTGGGGGGCATGTCTGGGTGTGTCGGGTGTGTCGGGGGCGGTGCGGCATTTGGGGGTGTTCTGGGTGTGGGGCCGTGGTGCCAGCCCGGGGGCGTGACCGAGGCATCTGAACCAGCCCCTGGGCTGGAGAATGGCGCGCCGGCAGGCTGCCGGCGCGTGCAAGTTAGGCAGGCGTAACTTTCTGCACAAAAGTAGGGGGGGGATTTAGTTAGGGCTGGGGGTTGGGTTAGGAGGGGAAGGGAGGGGAAGGTGGGGGGGGGGGGGGGCCGGAAAAATAGTTCCCTCCGAGGCCTGTTTCGGCAGGTACGCTTTCTGCAGAGGATCTTCCTGCGCCATTCCCCAGCCCGGAGGCTGGTTCGGATGCCTCGGTCACGCCCCCAGGCTGGCCAACTAATTAAAAAGTGCTTGCCCATGGGCTGGCCTGGTGGCAGTGCTGAGTTCTGGCATGTGGAAGGTCCCTGGTTTATCATAAATGATGGCAGATAAAGACGAAAAGGTCCATCCAGTCCACCCAGCAAGGTGTTGAGAGCTGTAACTGCTGCTTAGTGCATAAACGTAACACCAAAATTACCACCAGTCACTTCAGTTCTTTATTTTCTTCCTGTAGCCACTAAGGATCCTCTGTGTTTAACCCACAGCCCGTAATTCTGTTACCATTTTTGTCCTCACCACCTCTTCTGGAAGGGCCTTCCAGGCATCCACTATCCTTTCTGTGATGAAGTATTTCCTGACATTGTTCCAGTCTTCCCCCCTTGGAGCTTCCTATCATGTGAGCTCTCTGGGGACAGGGAAATAATTGTAGTGATTAAATGTGATCCACTGTGAAGTGCCTGAAAGATGGAATATAAATAGAAAATAAATAAAATAACCCCTAGTCCTGTGCATTTTCTTCCACTGGTTTATGTGAATAATTGACCTTTCAGGGATGTAGAAGACTGTATCATATCCCCCTCTCTTCTAGGGCACAGATGTGCCTTCAGACCTGAGCAGGTGTAACATGGAAAAATCAATACTGCCTGATGCTCAGATCCAGGCCAGCATCTGGGCTCTGCCCTCAGCGTGCCTCACTGCAACAAGAAACACCAGCAGTGGCTCTTAAACATGCTGGAGCTCCTTTCCGAGAACACGTGTAATCAATAATCATGCCTGCCTCTTTTTCCTAACCATAGCATGAGCCCCTGAGTGCCATAATTAATGGGCAGCATGCAGGGCATGGATAGCTTAGCCCACACTTTGTGCAGCAGCACACACTGCACCTCCTCATCTTCCTCTTTTGAGTTCTTCCAGCCCCTGTCTTATCCCCAGCTTCAGCAAGACAGGGAGAGAGTGCGCCCAGGGCTGGGTGTGACTCACTCAGAGTATCAGAAGCAGCAGCAGTGGAGGAGCTCTGGCAGCCAGATGCAGCAGCCAAAGAAATTAACTGAGCCAGCTGCTCCTATCACACTGCCATCTCCCTTCTCCTGCCCTTCTGTATAGAAGGAACTGCTCCATTGTGATAAGTTCCTGTGTGTCTCTGTCCCTTCTCTCCCTTTGTTTTAAGATTTGGCAGAGAGACTGGTGGGGCTTTTATTTTAGGAAATACCTATTGTATCTGAAAGTAACTCACCTGGAGCTATCATTAATAAGGCATGAGTTAAATAAAAGTTAAAAAAAAAAAAAAAAAAAATTTTAGTGCTTTTCTAACTCTTCTTTTGACCATATGATTCCTCTCAATTCCCACATTGCCTGTACCATGGAGGCTGATGTGCCACACATCATTTTTGTTAATGGAGGCATCCCTTGGGCTTGAAAAAGTTGGGACATATTGCTCTAAGGAATATATATTTAGGTCCTCAAGTCTCATCTCATGTCTTTTAGCGCAGATCCCACACCATTTTGGTTGCCTTTCACAGGACAGCTTCTGTCTTGTCTCTCTCCTTTCTGAGATACGGCCTCCGAAACTGAACACAGTATTCCAGGTGAGGCCTCACCAATGCCTGCTCAAGGGCACCACCACCTCCTTTTTCCTGCTGGTTATGCTTCTCTCTGTGCAGCCCAGAGTATAACTGTCAAGTGCGCAGGCCAATATAGGTCAGAGGGCATCCACCTATGGATATGTTTATCATCTCACTGCAAATGGCCACAGAAACACTGGTGGAATAAGGGAATGCATGTGTGGGGGGTGTCAGCACCAAATAAGGAGTTACTGGTTCTTCCTATGGCAGTTCTCACCAACACAAAAAAGGGAAACACACCTGTATAGAAACGTGCAGGTGCCAGTGAAGAAAGAGGGCTCCTGGGCCATTTGGTAAGTTAGAATAAGATTCCTCTAGTTGGGTCTTCCACTACATGGGTCAACTGCAATTGGGGATGTTGCAGAAGTAGTGTCCACAGCCTTTGGCAGGAAGGAAATCATGCTCATTGCTCAAGAGCAACACCTAGTGGCCAGATTCACGCTCAGTGCCTGCAGCGTTCCAGAAGGAGCCCTGGTGCATGGCCCCCACCCCAGGAACATCACTGCAATGTTCTGACTACGTACATTATTGGGGGGGGTGGTGTGTGTGTGGAAGGGCAGGGAATATAAAATAGGGACAAAATATTCCTGAGTAGAGGTGAATGAAGACTCATGGTGCCAGCTATCAGCCTTGATTCTGATTGAGCTGGAAGCACCACATAGCAGGAGGAAACTTCCAGGTGAAGAAAAAAAAATTGTTTTCTTCTACCGCACCCACCCTCTTCTTCAGCAGTCCCACACCACCCTGGGCTCTTTGCAAGAGCACCACCATTCCTGTCCATCTGTAGCTTGGTTTAACCTCTTGCGCTCCCTGATTATATCAGGGACACAAGACAACCCCCAGTTTAGATCTACTGCTGCAAAATCATGCTAGAAGAGGAGCTGGATACCCTTAAAATGTAGAGAGGCCCTTAAAAGAAGTGTTCATATTATGGATTTACCCCGATATAGTTAAAAGTACTCAACAACGAAGGAAGGAATTCCTAGTTATGAAACAGAGGGTACTTAATTTAGGTGCCCAGTTTGTATTAAAATTTCCTTGTAAGTGCTGCATAAGTTATAAAGGGAATAATTATGTTTTCTTTGACCCTATTCAGTTGAGGGATTTCTTGGTAGGACACCCCGTAGAAAATCTTGCAGAGTAACTGACTAAATTTAAGTGCTTTGCTCACCTACCTAATTCCTATTTTAATGTAGTAAAATATGTCTATTTTCGTTCATCTTACTTACTTGCCCTGAATTCTTATATTTAGGAATGTATATGAAAGGTAATTTGTTTTCCAAATAGAATTGTGTGCTACATTATATATATGTTGTATTCCAGAATATGTACCGTATTTCATTAATGAATAGTTTCATGATGTAATTTTGTGAAAATCTGAAAATAGAAAAAAAAAAAAAAAAAAGAAGTGTTCACATAATAGAGTTCCTGCTGTGCTTGCAGTAGCCTAGCTAGAATGAAGGGGAGAGGGCACAGCTGCTTTAGTACATGTGCTATATTATGGATTAATAGGCATACGGTCTGTGGATGAACTACTACATGAAGAAACAGATTTAAATTGTTTAAAAGTAAAAGGTTCTTTTGTTTAGGCAACACAAAGGATTCTTAGAATTGGATTTGAGGGCTAAAAAGGATTTTCACAAATCTTGTGCCAGCTGTATGTAGGTCTGGATTAAAGGGGCAGCACTGAACAGTCTGCAGTTCTGTCACTATCCCCCACAAAGAGAAAAGGGAGAGTAAGACCGTTGGTCACAGGACCGAGCAATGCCATAAGCCTTATGCTACCCTCTTCCAGCACCATCCTCTGGGAGAAGCTGAGACTGCAGGAGCTATGAGCTCCCCCACTAGCAGCACTTCTACACCATTTCTCACAGCACCTCCTGCTAAGAGAAGTTGAAAATGCAGAAGCTTCCCCCCCCCAAATGCCCTAGAGCAGCTCCTGCTGGGAGAGGGTAGAACTGCAGAAATTGTGAGCTCTTCCACAACTAGCATCTTGTGCAAGGAGAGATTAAGCAAGTTTGCCTACTGTAAACCGTGGTTTCCATAGATAGCAGGATGAATTAGCCATGCTATGTGAGTGACGTCATCACGACAGGGCTCTGGCAGACATCCACATCTCCAAGCTAGTTTTTGAACTGCTGTTCCTGTGTGGTGCTTCCTGCGCAAAGCGCGAGCCTGGTCTCTTCAGTTAGTGAGAAAGCTAGAAGACAGCAGAAAAATGGAAAAGCTGTGACAGGAGACATGTCCAGGGAGGAGGGAGGCTAATTCATCCTACTATCTACGGAAAACACAGTTTACTGTAAGCAAACTTGCTTTTTTTCCGTCAATAAGCAGGCTGAAGTAGCCATGGTATTTGGGAGTCCCAAACCCAAAGGAAAAAAGAAAACTTGGCTTGAGTTGGTTTTTTTTTCCCCTACTTCCCCGTGGATATGTCTCATCGGCCAAGCATACTTGATATAACTGCTCTTCCAAGACCACTGTCTGAAGCTGATAGTTGGTCAAGGCACTAATGTGCGGTAAAGGTGTGTACTGATGACCAAGTAGCCGCTTTACAGATGTCTTCTATAGAAACATTACAGAGATGCACCCCAGAGGATATTGTGGCCCGCCCCTGATAAGCAGTGACTGAAGTGGATAAGGGTAGTTGTGCTGAGGAGTGACAGAAAATGCAATTCGTGATCCAGTTGGAGATTATTCTCTTTGAAACTGCCACTCCTAGCGAGTTAGGGTTGAATGAGACCAACAGTTGTGAGGCTGATGGTGAGGCAGAGTTCTTTGTTTATAGTAAGCCAAAGCTCTTTTACAGTCCAAAGTATGGAGCAGTGATTCTCTTCTGTTCCTGTGAGGTTTGAGAAAGAAGATGGGTAATGAAATGTCTTGATTAATGTGAGAAGCTGAAACTACTTTAGGCAGAAACCAGGGATGAGTCCTGAGTACGAATTTGCCATGGTAAAACTGCAAGTAGGGAGAAAAGTGAACTAATGTCCACAGCTCACGGACTCTTCGGGCTGAGGTGACTGCTATGAGAAAAACCACTTTCTAAGTGAGATACTTCAAATGCAGAGACTGAAGTGGTTCGAAAGGGGCTCACATTAGAGCAGATAAGACCCCATTCAAATCCCAGGGCACTGAAGGTTTGCAAATTCGAGGATGAAGATTAAAAAGTCCTTTCATAAAACATGAAACTAATGGATGAGAAGCTAATGAAGTGTCTTTGATCCTTTTGTGATAAGCAGCAATAGCACTTAGATGAACTCTAATTGATGATATTGCTAACCCCACGTTAGACAGATGTAGTAAGTAGGAAAGGATTTCTATGGGTGCAGAGGAGAAAGGGCTAATGTATCAACTCTGACACCAGTCAGCATATCTTCTCCATTTAAAGGAATAATTGCATCTGGTTGATGGTTTCTTGCTGCTATGATAACTCACTGGCTATCTGCTGAAAGTGTTAAACTTTGTAAAGCCTCAGGCTCAACATCTAGGCTATCAGGTGGAGGGAGGAGTGAAGAGGGTGCAGAAGAGATCCTCCCTCCTGAGTCAAGAGATCCGAGTTTTGACCGAGATCTAAGGGATCGGTCTCAGACGACTGCACTAGATAAGCAAACCAGGGTTGTCTCGGCCACGTGGCTGCTATGAGTATTATATGAGCTTTGTCTCGTATCATTTCCTGAACTGTTCTTGAGATGAGAGGAAGCGGAGGAAACACATAAAGGAGACCTATTGACCATGACATTGGAAAGGCATCTTGTGTCCTCCTCAGATGGCTTGGCCGTATGGAACAAAACTGAGGAACCTTCTGGGTTTGTTCTGTGGGAAAAAGATCTAGCCAAGGCCGACCCCAGTATAGAAAGATTTGGTCTGCTACTGATGGCTTGAGAAACCATTCATGGGGATGAAACCTGCTGCTGAAATAGTGGGCTAAGATGTTCACTATTCCTGCTAAGTATGTGGCTCTCAAGGTTATTGAATTGAGGGTCCATTCCCAGATCCATACTGCCTCTCTGCACAGAACCCAGTAACCTGACCATCCTTGCTTGTTTACATAAAACATGGCAACTTGATTGCTTGTGTGAATCATGACAGTATGACCTCGTAGGAGATGTGTAAAGGTCATTAAGACATATCTCATGGGCTTGAGTTCCAACAGATTTATTTGGGAAGCAAGTTCATCTTTCGACCATTGACCCTGTGTCTTGTAATGGAGTAGATGCGCTCCCCAACCTTGAGTGGAACCGTCTGTGGTTAATATGAGAGTGTGGGTGGGATCTCGAAGAGGTGAGGCAATGGTTAAGACTTCTGGATTTAACCACCAATTAATATCCTCCTTCATGGAGTTTGATATGGTTATCTGAGTGGACATTGGTTGAAGATATTGGGTCCATTGCGCTTTTAGTCCCCTTTGTAGACGGCGCATGTGAAGACAAGTGTGAGATAGTACATGGATAGCTGCTGCCATGTGACCTAGCAATACTAGTACTTGATGGGCCATGATCCTTGAATTGAGGAGCAAGTCCGTGCAGAAGTGATGAAGATGATTGCTCCTTTCTTGCGGAAAGAAGACTTGAGCTTGGATCGAGTCTATTCTGGCTCCTATAAATTGCAAAATCTGAGTCAATTTGAGTATTGATTTCTTGTAGGTGATGAAGAATGCCAGGGTCTCCAGGCAGGAGATTATAGATTCTAGATGGTGACACAAGACACTAGATGGTGACACAAGAGATAAGAAAATAGGCGTATCCCCTGATGCCTTAGGGGAGCCACAGCCAGTCACGTGGTAAAGACTCTGGGAGCCAAGGATAGACCAAAGGGTAGAACTTTGCATTGGTAGTGTCTGGAATGCACTTGGAAGCACAGGAATCACCAACAGGAGGGGTGTATTGGAATGTGGGTGTAAGCATCCTTGAGGTCTAAAAGCACATCCAGTTGTTCTCCTGAATGAAAGGGAGTACAAGTTTGAGGGAAGTCATCTTGAATTTCTTTTTCTGAAGATATTTGTTTAGGTAGTGTAGATCAAGAATTGGGCAGAGAGCCCCTGAGCGTTTTGGAATGAGGAAGTAGTGGGGAGTAGTAACCCGTATTTGTCTGGTACTTGGGCCCCAAGTGAATGGCCTTTTAAATTAGAAGGGCATGTATCTCTTGTTCCAGAAGAGGTGACTGAGAAGAATCTTTGAAATGGTTTATAAGTCATGGAAGAGGAGGATGGGATAGGAAAGTCCATTGATAATGCTCACGGACAATATGAAGGACCCATTGGTCCGAGATGATGTGACTCCATTGCATGGCAAAGGCTGATATCCTGCCCCCCCCCCCCCCCCTGGAAGATGAGGCTGTGGCTTGGTGTTCTTTAAAAAGACAATGGAGTTTTTTTGAAGTGAGGGTTGGGATGATTTTGTTGTTTTCTATCCCTTGGATGGTTTCTACAAGGAGCTGGTTGAGTCCGGGTACGTGGCTGCTGGAATAGTTGAAACTGCTGTGGTTTGTAATGCGGAAAATATTTGTATGGTTTCCTGTACTGCTGCTAGTAGCGTCTTGAAGAGTGAGAATCAGAAATTGCTAAAAGAGACTGAACAGCTTCGTTCTGTTCTTTTAATTGGGCCACCATATCCTTAAGCTTCTCACTGAACAAGTTGTCTGGAAAGCATGGAAGATTGGCTAGCTTCTCATGTACATCTTCTCTGATTGAGCTAGAGTGGAGCCAGGCCGTTTGATGAGCCACTATAGCAGTAGCTATGTTCAGAAATTTCCAAAGGATTCATATACTGCCCTGAGGAGATGGCATAGACCTTCCTGCAGGTCATAGAATGGCCAAGGTGTAACCGATTAGCCTGATTCAGAGCGTAAAAATGGCTTCAGCAGTTGTAAGGTCTCATCGAGATACTGCACAATATAAAATTGGTGCTGTTGAATTCTTGACATTAAAATAGTACTCTGAAAAATGTTCTTGGCATAGTTATCTAGGATTTTATGCTCTTTCAACGGGAAGACTAGAAGCATGCAGTCTAGACTTCTTCGCCTGCTTCATTGCTGACTCCACAACAACTGATTGATGAGGAAGCTGAACAACACAGTATGTGGCCGACTTCTGTAATCTAAATTTTAAATCTAACTTCCTGGAGACTGGAAGAATTGACTGAGGGGGTCTCCCACATCTTGGATAGGACCAAGGCCAGCAGCTTATGTGATGGAAGAGCTGATGGTTCAGCGAGTACATCTAGAATCTTTATTAACCGGAACACTACTTCCCAAGGATCAGGGATCTTATGGACCTCTACTCCCAGTAGATTGCCCAGTTTTTCCACACATTTTGAGTAGGTGAGATTGTCTGAAGAAGAGGAATGGTCTGGAGGCTTCTCTGGGGGATCAGAGGGAATTCCTGTTCAGCTGTCTGGGGATTGATCACGTGGAGAGTAATCCCACGGAGAACCGTAGTCACTGACTAGTGGACAATGTTGGACCGTATGAGGATGATCCTCTGGAGCTGGAGATGGTTGCTCCCCAGGAGAAAGATTGGATGGTGGATTTGCATCCCCACTTGGACCAGGAAGATGTGGAGGAGACATCTATGGATGCAACGTTGAGAATAGATTCTTAATGATAGAGATCTGGTCTATGGCTTGTTGAGATCGAATGGGTTGTGAAGTAGATTTCCTATGGTGTCATTTTCCCTGAGGCTAAAGTTCCGCAGCTAAAATTTCAGTAGATGGTTGTAGCTTCCAAGATCCCCATTCTCAGTCAGGAAGTCTAGCTTTTGGTAAAAGAGCCTCCTGAAGAATAAAGCGTTGTAGGTGTGAACAGGATGACAAGCCATAACATATGGATTGGGCCTCAGGTGATGACACTGATCTACAGCTAATCAGCATAGGAGGCTGCGATTCTCAGGGAGGCTGAAAAAGAATCTCCTGGAAGGGATCACTCGAGAGGATCGGAGATTAGTTTGATTCAACTATCAGTCAAGTGTAGAATTTGGCTGGGTGCAGGTGTTTCGTGTGTTGAAAGCTGCATCGATGTCAAAGGATGCATCCATGCTCCGTGTGTAGAGGGTCACTTTGATGGTCATGCGCCGATGGCTGTGTATCGATGGGTTGCGCCTATCAGCGTGCTTCTTTTCAGACACTTTCTTTGATGGTTCCGATGCATCTTGTTCTTTAGTCTGGCGTCTTTGTTCCAATGGCGCTTTCGACGTCTCTTTTTCAGGAGCTTTCGAAATTGAATCTGATATAGTTTTTTTAGGTGCTGAGGCGACCTCTACTCCTGGAGGAATCAGGTGTTTCTTATCCCTAGGCTCTTCCGATGAGGATCTCCTGGACACCTCATACATCACGTTGCATCCCAGGGAGGAATGAACCGAGTGCCTTGGAGAGTGCACATAACTGCCAGACAATGAAGCACCTTACCGCTCCTGGAAGCTAGCGATCTTCACTGCTCTCTGTCTCCTTGCCCTAGGAGACATGCAACCACAGTCCCTACATTTTCCCTGGTCATGATCTGGACTTAGGCAAATGTAGCCGTAATTATGGTTGTCAGTGATGGACATTATGTGTCCGCACGGAAAGTACTTAAACCCCATTTTTTTGGGTTTGACATCGTAGCACTCAAAAGTGCTGTTTGGGGAATAGCTAATGCGACAAAAAAAAAAAAAAAAGAGATAAGAATATGAAGAGACACGGAGAGATTGAGAGATGTCTGTGCCTGAACATGGAAAAAAAAACTAACTAAAGAGCACAGGCTCGCACTTCACGCGGGAAGCAGCGCAGAGGTACAGCAGTGCTTAGAGATGTGGATGACAGTCAGAGCGCCGTTGTGATGATGTCACCTAAATAGCATGGCTAATTCAGCCTGCTTATTGATGGAAAAAAGTTCTTCTACACCTGTGCATACCCACAGTGCCTCATGCAAACAAGTCCAGGGTTGCCAGAGCTGAAAAATGCACCTTCTTCCTAGTGATTAAAGAAAATAAAAGTGTAGAATTGCTGGATAAAGAAAATGTAACAGTAGAAAAACTCATATCCAAATTACTGTGATTAGTACAGCAATGTAGTGGACATTTTGCTGTAGGGTGCTAACCCCCTCCCCCCCAAAAAAACTAAAGCCACAACAAATCATTTTATCACATTCTTTTAATTCAGACAAATGCTAGAACTGGAGAGTTCTCGTCATCACTTAAGTTTCTTTTCATTTGGCAGCTGTTTGCAAGAAGCAGAAACTATTATAAAGATTTTAACAACCTTGTATATCAGAGCAGGCAGTGCACATCATCCATACCAGGGGAGGGATTGCTCTGCGCTCAGGACTCTCAGCCATGAATTGAATCCTGTGTGTCATCACTTTTTCCAGGGAAGAGAGAAGTAAGCAGGAGGAGCAGGTATGATAATGAAGACAGTAAAAATCTTTTATTTTTTTTTAGTTTGCTTTTAAAATCTTAAACTCTGGCTCTTTCCGATCAGAGCCTTGTCAGTTTTAACCATTTTTACTATAATGAACACATTTCCTGAAAGCTCATCTGGGTGTTGGACTA
This sequence comes from Rhinatrema bivittatum, assembly GCF_901001135.1. NCBI lineage: Eukaryota > Metazoa > Chordata > Amphibia > Gymnophiona > Rhinatrematidae > Rhinatrema > Rhinatrema bivittatum. The sequence goes on along the minus strand of NC_042617.1, from coordinate 275,268,814 downwards.
CACTGTAAGCTCCATAGAGCAGTGACCATCTTGTGTGTCTATCAGTAGCCCTCTAGCAATAAGCAATGCTAGTAATTAACAGGGGAGAAAGGGATGAAAGCTTGTCCAGACAGCAACTTTAATGACATTCCATAATGCAGATGGCAAGGAGCTGGTTTCTAATCCTCAGCAGTACCGCTGGCCAGGTCAGCTCTGGCACTAGTCAAGTGCAGCGACAACAAGCTGTGGGCTCTGTCAGGAAAAGGCTTATTGCTGCGCTGGCTGCAGTGGGTTTGCGCAGTAGAGGCAGGGAGTAGAGTTAGCTCAAGAGGTCGAGGGCTGCAGGTGACCCTTGTGAACGTACTCCAGAGCTGTGGCTATTGTTCGCATGTCCAGCTCAATGCTTCTTGCCCAGTTCTCCACATCACCAATTTCCTATCAGAGAGAAGAAAGTAATATAGTGGCCATGTTAGTCTACATTAATACATAGAACTAAAATGTCAACCAATAAATGGTAGGTGATACCTTTTTATTACACTAATGAAAGCTAGTCAAAGCCATGTTACAAGTGCACTGATCTGATGAAGGGAATATAGCTAATGAAAGTTAGTCACAATTGTATTGAGTCCAGCATAGTTTTGGTGGTCCGTACTACTAAAGAGAACCAGAGAAGGCAGCTAAATCTTATTTATAATCACAGACATTTTATCCCCTTAGGGGATTATTCTCAGCTGACTACTTAAAAAAACCATTTGGGAAGACACAATTATTTCTGTCACTGTGCATTTCTTCTGGTAACCAGCAGGTGGCACCCCAGCATGTCTAAGTGCAACAGTAGCATCTCCAGTCAGACATAGTGAAAGAGGCAAAAGGAAGGCAAGCCAACTCAACGTTTCTGCTCATCAAGGCCATCTCTATGTTACAGTACTCTCCTGCAGGCAGTATAGGCACTTGCTATGTTGTATCATTCCTGCTAGGGACATAGAAAGGGATTCTGAAGCTCAGGACAAGCTGTCAGAGAGATGGTCCCCTTTATCATCCCTTCTTTGTATCTCCCGCCTCCCCCTAAGACTCCAGGGTGCTAGCTGCCTCCCCCTGCCCAGACTGGGCTCCACCCACCCACTTCCTAGTCTTTCCCCAAGAGCTGAAGAACCTCTGCTATGCTTCCTCAGCCCTTCCTCCTCTCTCTCATCCTTTCCCCTCCTTCAGACAGTTCAAGTTTAGATGGACTTCAGGGAGACTCTGGGGGGAAGGGTATATAGAGGCTGATACAATAAAGTGGTTAAAACCAATTATGTGCTAAAATGTAACACACATTTCCTTTACTACTGCTACAATAAGCTATTTGGATAAAAGCTGCTCAGTAATAAAAAAAAAAAAAAAAAAAGTGACCTAAAATTGGTAGGGCCTGATATTCAAACACGTTTAGTGCTATTTAGCAAGATAAATGGGACTTAGCCGTATAAGTGGTAGCCGCTCAACATAGGGATATATTCAGCAGCGGCTACTTAGCTGCAAAAGTCCCTTTTATAGCTAAACGTTACACACACAAAACTGGGCAGACTGGGGGTGGCGTGAGTTAGCCGTTTAACTCATATAGCTACCAGTATTTGGAGTTAGCCACATAAGTATTTGTCTAAGTTTAGACACCCATAGAGGAGGTCTCAACTGGGTAGACTTATCTGGCTAAGTGTGTATATGTACGCGTATATTCAATGGCCTCGCCATGTCGCTGAATATACATCGTAACTTAGCCAGATAAGTTCTAACCAGGCTAAGTTACTTACACGGCCAGCTTTGACTAACTACCCCATAGTAAAGTAAAAAAAAAAACCATCTTTCCTGTAAAATGGCTCCTCCAGTCTTCCCTGCCAACCGTTTTTAAACTGGCACCGGTTCAGCTGAAGTCAGTGATCTGAACTGAATTGATGGCATTTGAAAACTGGCCAGAAGGAGAGAGATTTGTTCTCTCCAAAGATATAGCAAAATTAGAAAAAGAACAAAGAAGGGTGACCAAAATGATAAAGGGGATGTGACAATTCCCCTATAAGAAAGGCTAAAGGGGTTAGGGCTTGGAGAAGAGGCGGCTAAGAGGAAATATGATAGAGGAATATAAAATCATGAGTGGAGTGGAACAAGTAAATGTGAATCTGTTTATTCCTTTCAAAAAAGTACAGACTAGGGGACACAAAGTTACTAGGTGATACACTTAAAACTAATATGAGAAAACATTTTTTTTTACTCAATGCATAATTAAGCTCTGGAATTCATTGCCAGAGGATGTGGCGAAAGCTTTTAGTGTAGCTGCATTTAAAAAAGGTATGGATAAGTTCCTGGAGGAAAAGTCCATAAACTATTATCAACCAGGTAGACTTGAGGAATAACCACTTCTTATCCCTGGGATAAGCAGCATGGAATCAAATCTACCCCTTGCAACCTGCCAAGTACTTGTGACTTGGATTGGCCACTCTGGAAACTAGATACTGGTGTTTGATGGACCTTTGGTCTGATCCAGTACGGCAAGTCTTATGTTCTCCTAACTGAGATGTTACCAAAGAGGAAAAACAAAGCTGACAGGAAAAAATCAAAGCAAAAGTGTTTCTCGCAATCAAATTATTAGTGAAGTCCCAAACTATCATACTAGGCACTACCAGCAAAGCATGCCTTCATTGCCTTATACTTAATCATTGATCAGATGATTTTCCTCTATTTTGCAAATAAAAAAAGAGCACTTATCTGGGCATTCAGGCAAATTCTTAGAATCGCGTTGCAGATATCTCAAAGCGCCATAATAGATGTAACTACCACCACTTATCTGGATAATGTTCTGAACTTTTTTTTCTCTCTCCCTTTTTTTGTGCCAGTGCAGTAGTGCTGAAACTTAACTTCAGCTCTGGCAATGGGTTAAATTTCTAATGCTAAAAAGGTGCACTGGACAGATGCAGTCTCTGCATCAGGGAGTAGGCTTAATGTCCTCATTTGCATGGGATTTTCATGGGAGAGTGCTAAGCAGTATTTCCTTTTAGGGACGCACATTTTCTGCATGCAAAAAAAAACAACTTTGCTGCATCGACAGTAAGTTTTGCACGCAGAAAATGTGTGCGTAAGCGCAGGCAGAAAGGTGTGTTTGGCTGAACATACTCTTCTGGCACGGCCTGCCAGGGTGCGAGAGAAGAGTGATCCTGTCAGGAAGGGAGCTTGCTTGCAGGATACTGGCTTCGTTGTGTTTAGGACAGTGGTTGTATGTCTCACCACATCCACAAACGGCTCGATACTGTAAGGCCGCGGTAGAAACAGTGCGGCAGTGTCAGGCGCACCCTTCCTCCCCGCACGCACAGTTCTCTTCACTAACTCCCCGATACTCTCCTCTAATCGCATGCAAATGCATGCCGCGGCTTTAAAGCGGTAGGGAAGGGTTATGCCCGCGCAACCCATTTTACTGTATAGGCGCTTAATACAGCGCCTATACAGTAACCTGGGTGCGCTGGTACCTGTCATTTCAAATGTCATTTCAAATGACAGGCACCAGGAAGTGTAAAAAACAAAATTTTTAAATACCTGTCGGAGGGCCGCGTGTTAAATCTAGGCCGCGGGCGGGTGTGCGCCTGTTCCAGGCGGCGGCGGGGGCGGGTGAACGCGCGTTAGTTTCAGACGGCCGGCGGCGGGAGCCGGGGGGCTGGTGGTCGCGTGTTAAATCTAGGCCGGGTCGCACAGACGCGCATTCATCCAGGCGGAGGAGCCGGCGACGAAAGCACCCGGCTCCTCCGCCTGGATGAATGAATGCGCGCCTGTGCGACCCCTGCGATTCGGTGCTCAAGGCGTGACGTCACGACGCCCGACGTCACGGCATGTGACTGCCTTGAGCACCGAATCGCAGGGGTCGCACAGGCGCGCATTCATCCAGGCGGAGGAGCCGGCTGCTTTCGTCGCCGGCTCCTCCGCCTGGATGAATGCGCGTCTGTGCAACCCAGCCTAGATTTAACACGCGACCACCCGCCCCCCGGCTCCCGCCGCCGGCTGTCTGAAACTAACGCGTGTCCACCCGCCCCCGCCGCCGCCTGGAACAGGCGCACACCCGCCCGCGGCCTAGATTTAACACGTGACCACCCGCCTCCCGGATCCCGCCGCCCGCCGGCCGCCTGGACCCACGCTGCCCTCCGACAGGTATTTAAAAAATTTTATTTTTTTTTCTGACAGGTTTTATGTGTCCCACAGCATTACATTTTCTCGATCATCTCTGTATCGCTTTTTTCTTTATTGTGTTTTATTGTTTTTGAGTATCTTAAGCGGTGTCGATGGATTTGTTACTAGACTCACAGTCCTAACACCTACTAGGGGGAGGTGGTAAACTAACACGTTAAGGCCGCGGCAAAACAGCGGGTTACTAAGGAGATAATATCAGCGCCCGTTACAGTATCGGAGGGGAATAGCTAATTCCTTCATTATACAGCTAATTCGTTCATTTACACATCATATACATGCTGCGTGTGGAAAGGGTTATGTGTCTATTTTATGAAGCGCTAAGGACGCGTGAAACTGGAGACTGTATCGCTGGATCGCCTTACTCGTCTGTATTGTGCGCTCCCAGCACGTTACAGACGGGGAATCTTTAACCGCACGTTACTGTATCGACCTGATAGTGAACCTGCTAACACCACACTGGAGCAATAAGCATTAGAGACGTTTGGTCTTTGAGCACTTTTTGCACCATTCTGGCTATCTATGGGATCGGTGAAAAAGCATACATGAGATCTGTATTCAGAAAAGCATCCTGAGCAGATCTGAGATTGGTGGGAAGAACTGAGCAAGTAAGTTTGCTTACTATAAAAAGTATTTCCCATAGATAGTAGGATGAATTAGTCATAACATGGGGGTGATGTCATCCAGCAGCACCAGACTCATCTCTGCTAGCTAATAGAGCTTTTAGCTCTACAGAGCATGCACGGCAGTTCCCACACGCAAGGCCTGCGTGAGGATTAGGCGGTCGCCTAGGGCACCGGAAATGGCCGGGGCGCCATTTGTTAAATACATGAGAGAGATTGTGGTTTGTAAACGATTCGGGTGTGCAGAAGACAAGTAGGACAGAGAACGGCAGAATGTGAGAGAGAGCGTGGGTCATGTGACTCTGAAGTCATCACCTAGGGTGGCTGGAGACTCTCGCACTGGCGCTGATCACATGATCATTGCCTCTTGAACCTCCTCAGTCCATCCCAGAGCTAACTGAGCCAGGTAGTCAGCTTTCTACGGCGGTGATTGGGATATAAGTATGACTAATTCATTCTTCTATCTATGGAAAACACCATTTGCTTACCATAAACTTGCTTTTTCTATTGATAAGCAGGCTGAATTGGCCGTATCTTATGGGGAATCCCAAGCTGAGAGTTGCAACCTGGACCCCACTGTAGAGAGATGACTGTGTGAAAAGAGGCTACGCAAAACTGTTGCCCAACTTGACTGTCAGTCTTTGAGAGATTCTCCAGACAGTAGTGGGAAATAAACTTGTGTACTGATGACCACGTGGCAGCTTTGCAAATGTCAAGTGGCACCTCATCAAAATAAGCAACTGAAGAGGCCCATAGCTTGCACCTGATGAGCCTTGAATGGGTCAGAGATTTGAAGGCCTGTGAGCACATAGGCCTGCGATCCAACTGGATAAAGTGCAATTAGCAAGCGCTGCGCCCAGCACAAAGTTGCAAAGTTTGACGATGCCTCTCTAGTCTCCTTTTATAGTAGGCCAAAGCACGTTTGCAATCCAGAGTATGGAGGTATTTCTCCCCCCTCATGTGCATGCAGCCTTGGGAAGAAAGTAGCCAGCACAATGGACTGATTGAGATGAAAAGCTGAGACAACCTTTGGCAGGCACTCTGGATGTATACGAAGTACTTCTGTGATGTGGAATAATTGCAAGTAGGGAGAACAGTGAACCAGGGCTTGCAGTTCAAGGACTCTCTGTGCCAACATCACTGTGACCAGGAACAGCACTTTCCGCATCAGGAATTTCAATGAAGTGGATTCCAACAGTTCAGAAAGGCTGTTTCAACATGCTGGATGAGAACAATGTTTAAATCCCTAAGAGCTGACAGTTTTCGCATGGCAGGCTTAATCTGCAACAAGCCCTTCATAAACTTTGACACCAATAGGTGGCTTGAGATGGACTTGTTGCCCACTGCAGCATGGTAGGCTGCTATGGTGCTGAGATGTACTCTTACAGAGGATGTAGCCAGACTGGAATAGGAGAGATAATGTAGATAGACCAGCAGCTGAGTTGGCTCACAAGAGAAGGGATCCAAGGACCTCAGTTGGCACCAGATCTCAAACCACCTCCATTTGGGCTGAAACTATGATGTCTTTAATTTCCTTGGGCAGGGAATGTTCTATTATTGCATGCTCAACTTCCAGGCCATCAGATGAAAGGAACAAAGCACAGAATGGGACAGCCCGCTTCCTGAGCTAACAACTATGATTCCAATCCCAGAAGAATTGGACATCTGCTGGACATTTGTATGAGATATGGCCTAGGCCACGCAAGCATTATAAGAATCAACTGGGCTTTTGGACCGTCCTGGCTTTCAAGGGCACAGGTAGAAAGGCATAAATGAATTCTATGCTCCAGTTGAGAAGAAAAGGCAATTGGAGCCAACTGGAGGTTGATGGGCAAGATTGAAGAAAGCAAAAAACTTTTCCAGCTTTGTGTTCTGCTCTGATGCAAACAGATTGACCGCTGGTAGACCTCCACAACTCAAACAGACCTTCCACCATAGACTGACAAAGACCACTTGCGAGATCTAAACACCATGCTGAAGCAATCCACCAGGGTATTGGATAGTCCCGGGAAGTATGAAACCTGGCTGCTCATCAATAGATTATCAGTATTTCCCGGCAGAGGGGACACAATCCTGTTCCTCCTTTCTTGTTGAGATAGAACATGGTCACCTAGATGTCAGTTTGAATCAAGATTCTTTGTCCCTGGATAGCGTGTTAGAAGACTGAGAGCATCTCTCATCACCCTCAATTCTAACAGATTTATCTGGAGGGGGACTTTCCTCAGGGGCCTATGTGCCCTGAGATCAAAGTGAATCAATATGGGTGCCCCTTTCTTTTTGTAGAGGCGTACATCATCAAGATGATCTGAGGCACCAGGGTACGATGAAGACCCGCTCACTGAAGAAGTAGTGGCTGTAACCACCAATGGAGGTCCTGGGACATGCTTTCAGAAATATGGATCACTACGGACAGAGCCTTTAGTAGTTAGTCCCACTGGCAATAGAGATCCCAGTGCAGATGTCACAAGTGACTTCGGCAAGTGGAGACATGTCAGCAGGGCCACATGAACTGCTGCCATGTAGCCTAAAACCAACAAGATGCTCTTGTCAAGGATACTCTTATGGCCGGCAACTTGTGTATGACATACACTAGTGTAGAAGCTCTGTCCAGTAGCAGTAAAGCCCACACCAAGAGGAGGCAGAGCCAACACATCCTCCTCACCACCGGGTCTCGGTTGAGGGCGAGGAGTTGGGCCAATCTAGACATGCCATATTCTGGAGCCAAATGCACCAACCGATGCATTGGCGTCAATGCCATTGGCACCAGCATCCCTTGTGCGGAATGCTTAGAATAGTGTGAAGAGGACTTCTTTGAATGCACCAATGAGCTCCTCGCCAAAGATTTGATGGAGGGAGGTGCTGAGTGGGACTGCACCGGAACAGGCTGCAACAATGAAACAGGAGATTGGAGCACAGAAGCAACCCCACTGCCAGTGGACTCAGTGGTTTGCACCGAGTGTGTCAAGGGAGGAGAAGCAACCCTCAACGGAAGTGGAGGTTGTGATGCTGACAGTGTCGATAATGCAATGTGCTTCAAGGTGGCCTTCGGTGCACCAATGCATCGACAGCGATGCATCACTTCTTAACTGCACCAATGTACAGTGTGTAAAAGGTATTGATGCAGTGCATGCCGCTGGCACTGGTGCATCATGTGTCAATGCAACATGCTTTGTATGGTGCCGTGCATGGAGATACATCAGTGTTTATGCATCTCCATGCACCCTACATGTTGATGCCTCAGGGTCAGCCGAATGACTGGTTTCCTCAATGCAGACTGGCTCCTGCTTTTTGACCCCAGCCCAATGCTCCAACAGGGGAGTTTTGGAAGAGCTCCGGCTCATTCCCTTTACCTGAGACGATGCTGCACTGTGGGCAAAGGAGTGATTTAGACTCCTGAAAGACTTATATAGCTCCTCTATGTGATGGGCCCTGAACTGCTGGGAATGCAGGGACATCCTCCCACAGGAACAGCAGTTCACTTGGTCATGCTTTGGGCAGAGACAAATACAACAAAACTCTGTCCATTAGTGATGGATATGATCTTACACACATGCAGCTTTTGAACTTGCTCAGGGCACCCTTCTTCTTGTCAGACATTCCCAGAGCAAGGCAGCATTATCTCTAAATCTTCCTTCTTATTTACATTTTTAAGTAGCCCTCATAAGTGATGTTGTGAGACTGTTGAGGCAGCAAGACAACAGAAAAGTTGAAAATTTAGAGATTAGGGAAAAATTGAACTAAAAGATAGTAACTGTCCGTGCAATACTTTGACAAAATATTACTGAGGAGGCTCAAAAGACAATGCCTACGCAGGAAATCCTGCTCATGCTCAGTAGAGCTAAAAGCTCTACTAGCTAGGAGAGCCAAGTCCATTCAGTGCCATTGGATAACATCACCCAAGCGTTATTGCATGGCACTGCGCATGCCAAGTAGTACCACAGGAGACAAAAAGCACAGAAGCAGTAGTCTCAGGCGCACCTCAAAAGGTGAATGAAATTTTCTGCCAAACCCAGGTCCGCTGCCAAGGATAACAGTGTAGGCCTTGTCCCTGGGAGGATCACAGCCTAGTGTAGCTGGACACAAGGAAAGGAAATTAACAGGTAAGACTCTATTTCAACATCCTTATTCTGCTACACTAGTCAAGATTAGTGGGACATACCCAAGCCCATTCCAACATGGGTGGGAAGAAGACAGGGCTGCTCCGAGAATGCCTGCCCCACGGCAGTATCTCCCTCGGTTCAAACATCTAATCCGTAGTGTCTACGAGAGACTGTAAAAACCAAAAGGCTGCCTTATAGATGTCCTCCAGATCAGGTGCTGCAGACCTTCAACAAAGGTTGAGGGCTACCCTCAAAAACATGTGGGTAACCCCCACAGAGCAGCAGTTACTACTTTTTCTGCATTACTATGTTACTATATATCGGTTTGATTTATAAGAGTAATAAGGATTCTAAAGCTGCCTCCCGTGTGAGGTCTGTTTAATAAAGTTCTATCAATTAGCAGAAAGGGATTAGTGATTTTTTAAATACCTGAGGAAAGTTCAAGAATCTTTAATATGAGGAGAGATTACCTTTACCATTACATTCCCCTTTACGGGACACTGAAAGAGATATGGCCTGTTTACTGAAGGCAAAAACTACCTTGGATAAAAGTGAACTACTCTGTAGAAAGACTAGTCTGGGCATCATCCTAGACTCTAAGCTCAGCATGGAAGTTACCAAAACTGCTTTTTTCCCCACTTGCACCAACTTCGGCATCTTCAACAAATGTTTAAGGCCCCTGCCTATGTCATTATCATGCAAGCCTGTGTTATCTTCCGACTAGACTATTGCAACTCCCTCTATAATGGACTCCCCAAAAAACTCATTCACTGTCTGCAACTCATCCAGGTTGCTGCAGCATGAACCTTGCTCAACGACAGCAAATTTGATTCAGTCACTCCTCTACTGAAAATGACTGGTTTTAAATCCTGGTCCTGGTCTTCAAAGCCCTGAATAGCCTGGCTCCACCCTACCAAGCCAATCGACTTTCCCTATATAACCTGGCTCACCTTCTACACATACAATCAAACATCCACCTGGATAGTCCTTGCCCCTAAGGAAATCTGACTCATCTACACTAGGAAAAGGATCTTTGTTGGCTCAGTCCCAACCCTTTCGAACTCCCTGCCTCTGCATATAAAATGCTCTCTGGACCTGATGACCTACAGGAAGAATCTGAAAATCTGGTTGTTCACAGAAGTCTTTGGTCCTTAGCAGAAGGGTGCTCCACCCTCCTTGCTTGACTTAGATCTGCACTCCTAATTACCTACACTCTAGAATTTAACCTCTTGCTAAGTTTAGCCTCCCCCCACCTTTGTTTCTCATATGATTGCTTCTTGGGTGGTGTTCTCAGATGATGTTCTGTTGATGTTTGTTCCGCTTCTTTGCTCTCTCTCTAATAGATGACTAGCATTGCATCCCCGTTATATGTATAATATTTGATATCATCAGTGCAGACCCTTCTCTGCAGCACTAAAACACATTTTAATCTCATCTGCTGTAAGAGCCTGTAATAAATAAACGCTTGATGGCATGATAGGAGGGATCACTGACAATTAAGGTCTGCAACTCTGGGCATAGGCCACAAGGGAGACAACTTAAGGAAGAGCCTTAAGCATCTCAAAAGAAGTAGACTAGAGTTTTAAGAACCAGATCCAGATTCTATTGGTGCACTGGTGCCCTAAGGGGAGGGCAAATATGCTTAAGACCAAACTCCTTGAATTCCCAGGTAATTAAGAGCTCAGCACTTGCCCCAAACTCTTTTGCAAGAAGGTCAGCAGGGATGGAATATTCATCCGCCAGGGTAAATGGCCAGAGATTTGAATGAAGCCTCAAATCTAATGAGATTTCAGCAGAACGTCACTGCTGAAGAATTTCCCTCTCTGAGCTATTCCACTCTCAAAGGTTAGACTGATAAGACAAAAAAACAAACCGGTTCCTGGCATACCAGGCTGTGAGAAATCATTGAGTTCCTTTTTTTTTTGATAGCCGAATGTTGTTGGCAGTAGAAACTTGCGATTTGTTATCAGATTCAAATATGAGGGATCCCCATAAGAGTCTGTTCTGGAAAGCTTACTGTCTAGGCCCACACACTTTGGGGACCGCTTATTCCTGTTGAGAAAAATCAGTTTAAACATGTGCTACCTTTGCAATGTAAACTGCTAAAAGCCACAGTAAGTTCTGCTTTGCCCACCAAAACACCTTGCTTGCTTTCTGGGCTACTGCTGGTCGCAAAGCGTCCTCTTGCCCATTCTCATCAGCAACCATTAAGGGCAGGATCTTCAACCAGGCCAGACCAACAGCCTTGGGCCTGGATTTATCAAAATGCACTAAATATCGCTTGTGATAGGAAAAAGGTCGTGTTTTATGGTAATAGCAGTTTATCGCAAAGTGCGCTATCTTAGCACTTTGCATAGATATTACCGCAAACTGCAATAACTTTTTCACACTTTGCAATAAGTGCCAGAATTGTTGTATTTCCTACGTACAACCACTGGGGGGACCATTTTAAGCTCCTGGAAAGCCAGCCTAGCTATCAAGGCCCTTCTACAACCAGAGGGAGAGAGAGACTAGCCATAAAGCCCTCATACCAGGTAGGTATTTATACCCCTATATGAGGCCTACCCTAGTCACTCGAGGTGAGATTTAGGTATTAGTGTAGGGGGTTAGGGGCCACTTTGACATTCAAAGTGAGACATACGAATAGAACAGTGCTCTCTTGTGAAGATTTGATGACCTTCAGAGTGAGGAAACAAACAAAGATGAGATTTGTGCAATGTTCTCTCAACCTAGCTTGATGGACTCTCTACCTGGGTAACCTCAAGCTAGGTTGAGGTTATCATCAGTGCAGTATCAAGAAAGCCCCCCTCCCCAGTAAGCCCAGAGACTGGGAAGGTGCCAGGCTTCTTGTGCAGCTCACCACTCAGCCTAAGACTCTGAGGACCTGAGCCCCATTTGCACCAGTCCAGAATATGTCCATCTGCTGGAGCCAGAGAAATACAGACTATTGCCAATGCAGCACCAGCTTATGTACCAAGTGATGATGATATTGAAAAAAAAAAAAAAGTGTCCTGAGTCTCTATCTGCTAGTAGGCGGAGATATCCCATTAGTCTGGACTGGTGCAACAGGATGATAAGGAATAAGCGTTAAAAGTGAAGTAACAGTACGCTAATTTTTAGCACACTTTCCTATATTTGAAGTAATTCCACATGCAAGTCATTTGCAGGCATTAACTCAGATTAGCGCACATTTTATTACATCAGCCTCAAAAGAGTAACTTTAGTGCACTACCTTTAAAAAAAAAAAATAAAATTGCTCAATATTACTAACAAGTGTTGAAAAATGCCACATGCCACTTAGATACATTTAAAAATAAAATACACAAATTAAATATTTATGATAATTTTTGAAAATTAAAAACTTTAAATATTTACACATTGATGAAAATAACTTTCTGGGCTGGCCCAGCTGTGTCCTAGAGTCAGATCTTCCGCTCTCTGGGCTGGCTGGCAATAGGGCCTGCTGCGGAGCAGTGTTCACAGCCTCTGGGAAGGGAGGGAACCAGGATTGTTGCTTAAGGGTGACATCTAGAGGCCTGATTCACAGCCCAGGATAGCAAGGTTCTGGAAGGAGAGTACGACTACTTTATATTTGCATACCCCCAAAACAGGTCACGAAACATGAGGCCTGTGTCAGGTAGACAACAAAGTTGGGACAATGCAGTAGAAATCTCACCGAGTTAAGTACTCCTTCAACATAATATTTTAAGTGCAAGTGAAATTTTCTTGAAAAATATTGGATAGTAGTAACGGCAAGTACTCATCAAGACCAAGGATTATAAAAAAAGAGCTCCGTCATGTCGTATGGTGACATTCAAACTCTTTATTATAAAATTAGTGTGTTTCACTAGTGGTAGTATCTCGTGTTGCACATAAAAACAGTGCCAGTGCCAGCCAGTTCAGGACTGTCTTTAGGCAGATGTGAATGGTACGACCATACAGGCCTAAAGATGATCATGTAGCACAGGCCAACAGGCAGGAGGAGGTTCCTGGGTCAAGTGCATCGGCCCCCCCACCTCCACCGTTTCCTCTAAGGCGCATGTGTGGCCACAAAGCCTTTTCTAGAGGTCGTGCATGCAGCATTCAGCCCGCGCGGGACTTGGTAGGAGGAGCAGAAGGAGTATGTCCCATGGCTGCCAAGTGCTCTGCTGAATCTATGCCAACACCACAAGCAACTTCAGAACTCATGGGCAGCACTTTGTGCTGCGGATCTCACAAGCTGCCAGGCTCCCACTGTTCAATTGGCTTCTAACTGCCACGATCCCCAACACCACAGCTCTCAGCACTGCACGTCAAGGCCCAATTAAATAAAAAAAATACAATGAGCTATGAGCTCCCTGCATCACAGCTGCAGATTCCCAGTCCCCTTAAAGGGCCAGCACCATGGACCACAAATTAGTAAGTTTAACTGTTATTTATTTATTTAAAAATCTCTGGTTACACTATCGAGGCAGAGGACACAACAGGCAAGGAGACAAAGAGGAGAGAGGGGCCAAGAGAAATTGGGAGAACCAAGAAATGGGGAGAGGGTGGTGCAGATGCTGCAGATGCTAAAGAAGATTTGGAAAGGGATGGGGAGGATGGCAAGAGACAAGCAGATGATCGGGAATGGGGGAGAAGTAAGAGGAACTCTGCTGCTGAGGTTGCATACCGAAGGGGGAAGATGGGACAGGAGGGCAGATACTAGGGAAGACAAAAATGGCAAGGGGTAAGAATGGAAAAGGAGGCATAAGGACGAAGGATAATGTAGAGGTGGAAGGGATGGGAGACAAAGCAAAGGAATGGAAGTAGAGAAGAGAGGAAAATGGAGTGGAGAGCAGAAACATGAGGAGTAAGAAAAGAAATGGTAATGAAGAGAAAAGAGATGGCAACAAAGAAAAGAAAGATGGAGAAAGTCACAGTTTGGGGCCCTGGTGGCAGCAGTAAATGCTGGTGCTATGGTACAAATTGCTTAAAAGGTGGGAGGTGGGGGGGGGAAGAGCGAGATCTGTCCTCTCCTGCCGCTCATTTGCAAATATCGTGTGCCCAACCGTCAGGCACACCAGCACACGCAGCACAGGAAGAATCAGAGGCGGCACTACCTACCTTCTTTCTACATCAGCCTTCTCATGGGCTTGACTGCTGGGGGATCATGGTGGAAGCAGGCTGTCACCAAGCACGGAGGCTATGAAAAGGGCTGCATTTCACTACCACACCAGGCCCTGTATTTGGATTTTCAGAAGGCATTTGAGAGCCTTCTAAGAAAATTAAAAAGCCATGGCATAGGAGGCGATATACTTTGTGGATTGCAAACTGGTTAAAAGATAGGAAACAGAGAGTAGGATTAAATGGTCAGCTTTCTCAGTGGAAAGGGGTAAACAGTGGAGTGCCTCAGGGATCTGTACATGGACCAGTGCTTTTCAATATATTTATAAATGATCTGGAAAGGAATACGACGAGTGAGGTTATCAAATTTGCAGATGAGGCAAAATTATTCAGAGTAGTTAAATCACAAGCAGATTGTGATACATTACAGGAGGACCTTGCAAGACTGGAAGATTGGGCATCCAAATGGCAGATGAAATTTAATGTGGACAAGTGCAAGGTGATGCACACAGGGAAAAATAACCCATGCTATAGTTACACGATGTTAGGTTCCATAGTAGGAGCTACCACCCAGGAAAAAGATCTAGGCATCATAGTGGATAATACTTTAAAATCATCGGCTCAGTGTGCTGCAGCAGTCAAAAAAGCAAACAGAATGTTAGGAATTAGGAAGGGAATGGTTAATAAAACAAAAAATGTCATAATACCTCTGTATCGCTCCATGGCAAGACCACACCTTGAGAACTGTGTGCAATTCTGGATGCTACATATATAAAAAAAAAAAAAAAAAAAAAAGAGAAGAGCTACAGATGCACTGGAGAAGGTACAGAGAAGGGCGACCAAAATGATAAAGGGGATGGAAAGCTCCCCTATGAGGCAGGCTAAAGAGATTAGGGCTGTTCAGCTTGGAGAAGAGACAGCTCAGGGGAGTTACGATGGATGTCAACAAAATCATGAGAGGACTAGAACAGGTAAAAGTGAATCGGTTATTTACTTTTTCAGATAATAAAAAGACTAGGGGGCACTCTAATATGTTACCTGCTAACTTCATAAAAACAAAACAAATTGGGATAAAATCCTTTTTCACTTAATGCACAATTAAGCTCTGGAATTCGTTGCCAAAAAATGTGGTTAAGGCAGTTAGCTTAGCTAGGTTTAAAAAAAAAGGTTTGGACAAATTCCTAGACAAGTCCATATACTGCTATTAGTCAAGGTGACTTAGGGAATAGCCATTGCTTATTATTGGCATTAGTAGCATAGGATTTATTTACTGTTTGGGTACTTGCCAGGTACTTGTATCCTGGATTGGCCATTGTTGGAAACAGGATGCTGGGCTTGATGGATTCTCAGTCTGACCCACTATGGCAACTTATGTTCTTCAGCTCCAGCCTAAAGACAATTGCCATGGGAGTGGGAGCAGGAGCATACAGGGGATGCTCTCATCTGCCTTTCCTATTTGGGAAGTGCCATCAGCTTAGGGGAGACTGAAGCAGCAGCAGAGAGGGAGAGAAACATTTCCTGCATGCCCCCACTCCTGTTGAGCTGCAATTATGCTGCCAACCTGGCACTGTTTTTAAATAGGCGGCATATGTTTGAAGGAAGGGGGGACCAGACACACACACACAGACCCCCCCCTCCTCATAATCCCTCCCAGGGCAATGCTTATGAGTGAATATTAGGGATGGCCACCTGATCCAGCTCACCTTTAACAGCTCAGACCTTGCTGCCCAAAACCAAACCCAAAACTTCAGGATGATCAGACAGACATCACTGGTGATTACTCCTGGCTTGCGGCAGTATTTACAGCAGCATCCATCATAAATGCTTTCTCCGAGTACACAAGAGTGGCTTGGAGCTGTTTATCCTACTGATGCTTGGAGGCTGAGTTTTATTTTCTACTCATTGGTTTAAAAATCAAAATGATAAGAGAGTTTAGCAAAACATTAAAAACATCTGTAATCTGACTGCTATGCTAGAAGGATTACAGCTTCTGGTAGCAGCCCCAAGAGAATCGGGGGAGGGGGGGGGGGTGTCCAGTGGCACCAGCTAGTGAGAGCCCCATGGCTCTGTTTGCAATCCTGCCTTTTCAGCAAAGCCTCCAACCCTTTAAAGGGATTTTGTCCCACCACTGCATTGCCAAGATCCTGTAACCCATCCCTGCATTCTCCAAGGACATGCACAGGTTATGTATCTGAAATGAGCTGCACAGCTCCCAAATCTCTCACTTTCCTTTGAAAGTCAAGGGGGAGGAGACCTACTATCACCAAAAACTATTTTTCTTGAGTAAACTTGCACAGCTTCTGAAAGTCTGCCAGAGCATTTCATTGCCAGAACTCAGCAGTGCCAGCCAGAGGGCGACCTCAGCTCTGGGGCAGCAGACTTCTCTGCCAAACCCTCACTGGGCAGTTTTGGGATGCCTAAAACATCTGTCCAGGTTCCTCCATAGCAGGAATAAAGGGTCAGTGACAAGAGTATGTAGGGCACAGCAGTCCCATAGCAGATGCTACAGAGAGGGAGTGTTTTAGGCCTTTTGCAGAACACAATGTTTGGTAAATAAGAGACAGGTGGTTTGGATTCTGTACCGGGTGCAAACTTTTATCATACTGCTAACAAACAAAATAAAAAAAAAAAGAGCCAGACCCCCCAACTACTTAGGGTTGAGAGTATAGAACAGGGGTGGCCAATTCTGGTCCTTGAGAGACAAAAAAAAAATAAGCGTGGTTTTCAGGATATCCTCCATGAATATGCATGAGAAAGATTTGCATGCATTCCTTCCATTGTATGCAAATATCTCTCATGCATATTCATGGAGGATATCCTGAAAACCAGGCCTGTTTGTGGCTCTCAGGGACCAGAGTTGGCCACCCCTGGAGTAGAAGATGCCCAGAGTCCAAGTCTGAGACCGATAATGGGAATGCATGACACATCTTGGCCAGACCTACCTTGAGTGCCTGGTTAAAGTTCTCCACCATGCTGATCCACTGACCCGTTTGCTTAGCAAACTGGGCAGCCTGAATCTGTAGGGTCTTCACCTCATGGTCCAGCTTCCTCTGGTTCACGTAGGCCTGGGCTACCCTGAGAGGAAAGAGAATGAACACAAGTCACATACTACTCTGTGTACAGAGCATAAGAAAGTCAGGAAAGACCACAGATCACGAGTACCAGGAGAATCTGGAAGAGAGACTCTCTGCCCTGCCCCTTCCAGTTCTTCCTATTTAGTCAATGTTCCCAATATTGAGGGGCCCTGTGACACTCTTCTGAGTTCCCTTGGAACAAGATCATCAGCAGGCTTATCTGCTGCCCCTCAATTCTCACATGTACATCCTAATCCACTGGCATTCTGACTGAAGAAAGTCGAGAGATGGGGGAACAGGATAGAGGCATTCAAAGTCTTCAAAGGTATAAACAAACAAGTAGCAAACATTTTTTTTCAAGAGAAAAAGGGGTAGATGTAGGAGTAACGATAGTAAATATTTCTTCATAGAAAGGGTGTTGGGTGCATGGATTAATATCCTGGGAGAGATGTGGAGGCAGAAACAGTAACAGAAATCATGAAAGGCCAAGAGAAACATAAAACATGAGGACAGATGAGGCCCATCTAGCCTTCCCAGTTTACTTTCTATTACAACATCCTAGAGCCTGCGGCTGATTTCCGACAGAGATGTGAGGGTGAAGCCGAGATCAGGTAGGCTGGGCAGTACCATGTCAGGGATGGGCACAGTAGATGAGACTTGTGATTCCTATTCACTGTGAATCTGCGTTTCATGGTTTTTCATTTATTTCTCTTAAGGAGAAAAATGTTTGCTGTACTACAGATGGATGATGCCTGCCCATCTTGCCTGAACCGTTGAATGCTTCCATTAAAAGCAACAGAATGCTAAAAATATCAGAACAATGCAGAAGGTGTGAAGCAGGCCAAGCTTCCCTGTAAACTCCAGGGCCAAGGGCCAAGGGCCAAGGGCCAAGGTCCCCTCCCCCCCCCCCCCCCACCTGAACACACCCAGTGAGTGAAATGCATGATCAAGAGCAGAGACCAGAAGGCTCACTTCCCTCTCAAGGGGAATGCTTTATTATCTCAGGGGTGGAGAGGAAGAGAAGTATTCTGATTTTTTTTGGCTGGGAAAATTCTCTTGCTGCAGCTGATTAATATTCCAGGACATCTGGAAGTTGTTAGGAGTCCTGACAGACTATAAGCAGTGGCAGGATTTTGCGTTTTGGTGCCGTCAGTGACTGTGGGGCAGATGAAGGCCAAAGTGATGCAGAAGGTTGATAGGGGAGCCAGTTGACCATATTGCAAGGGGCTGACACAAGAAGCCAACTGGATAGAAGGAATGACCCTCTGCCTGTGGTTCATTCCCTGGAAAAAAAAAACCCACAGTAAAAAAAGAAGGAATCCAGTGAAACATTTAGGTGTCTGTTTTTCAAGGCTTCTTGGTGATAATCAGAGCCATTTTCAGATAATGGTTTACGACAGGACAGAACCAGTTTGGGCTCAATTATAGCACTGCCAACTGATGGCCTGCTGGGATATGCTGATCTTTTCACAGAAATGATTAACAACAACAAAATGTATAATTGTGTATTCAGCTGGGTAGCATTTTTTTTTTTTTTTGGCATGTTTCGCTAAAGCAAGTATGCCTATTGTTGAATGTCTATCTGTCCGTTACACACGTTGTGGGGCTCCTCAGAGAACGGATTTTGCTGAAACTCGGTAGCCGTGCCTTGTCAATGTGTCACCACGCATGCTAATTTCAACCACATCTATCCAGAGAATAAGACTAGAAATCAATTTCTCTACTCATCGGAAGTGGAGTAGCAAAAAGCAGAAGAAACTAAAGCCTGTTTTTTGTGGCTTAAAATATTAGCATGTGTTTGCAACTTATTTTAAATTTCAATGAGGCTGATATACAGTACTGCTTAGCCAGATAAGTATGGACCTACCGGGAAAAGTGACGGTGGCTGAATATCTGGTCCCATTCAGCGGCCGCCACTTAGATAAGTTGAGGGTGGTATATGGGCATTGTGAGGAGAAGCTACTTACCTGGCTCACTTTCGGGCAGATTCAGTAAAGTCCAGGCCACTCGTCTGTGCGCGCGATTCAGTATTTAAATTAGGTCTGGCGGTAGAAACGGGCAAAAGGAGGCGCTAGGGACACTAGCGCGTCCCTAGCGCCTTCTTTTGGCTCGGAGTGGCTGCTGTCAGCGGGTTTGACAGCAGACGCTCAATTTTGCCGGCATCTGTTCTCGAGCCCACTGACAGCCATGGGCTCGGAAACCGGACGCCGGCAAAATTGAGCGTCCAGTTTTCGACCAGACAGCCACCAGCCAAATTTTTTTTTTTTTTTAACTTTTTTTTTACCCTTCGGGACCTCAGACTTAATATTGATACTGCTTTTCTGTGCACTTTCCCGGTGCCCGAAGAAATGTGCGGCTTGGCTGCACATTTTACTTACTGAATCACGCGCGAATACCTAATAGGGCCATCAACATACATTTGCATGTGGAGGGCGCTATTAGGTGCCGCGGGCTGGACGCGCGTTTTCCGCCCCTTACTGAATAAGGGGTAAGGGAAAATGCGCGTCCAATGGCAGGTTAACAGGAGCGCACTTTACTGTATCAGCCCATTAGTGGATAAGAAGCAATATGCAAACTTATCCAGTTAACTGGATAAGTTAGACCTGCTCAATAGAAGATCTAAAGTTAGCTGAATAAGACTTATCCGGCTAACTAATGATTTTTACAGGATATTCAACAGCATAGCCTGCTGAACATCCTTTAGGTAAGTCTTATGCAGCTAACTTACTTAACTGGATCTCTCTGAATATCAGTTTGCTTTCAAGCTTCTGTTTCTTGGGAGAAGCTGAACTGGTTATTCTGGCAGAATTGAAGAGAATAGTGCCAACAGACAGCCAGAGCGACAGCAGTGCACCCTGGCACAACAGCTGCATAGTCCTGGGGCCCTGCTGTGAAATCCAGCTCTCTGACAGGCTTGCTCATGCGAATTTGCGGTTACTGCAGAAAATAGGTTGGATCTGAGCAGTCTGGTTTCTCACCATGGATGGTGGTGTCACTTTCTGCAATTTCCTTGTGACGCCTGTGTGGAGGGTTCTTTTTTTTTTGGGGGGGGGGGGGGGGGGGCAGCACCGCAGAAAAAAAGTAGATGAACAACATTGAACAAGGTCTCTTGGAACTGGTGACCCAACAAAAAAAAGGCTTCCACTAAAAAGGAACAATGGAGGAGAAAGTGTGAAGAGACCAGCAGGTGATGGCCAGGAGCTGCCAAATTGCAAGGCTGCTGAATTCCATCCCCCACAGTTGCCTCAGACTCCAAACATCTGAAGCTGGTTTGATACAGATGGTCTTGCCCGTTTCTTCAATCTGCTCCGGGACACAGTTTTGTCATCTGAAACAGTTTATAAGACACTACTGTCTCTCTCCCTGGAGGGCAAAGGGTTCTCATGCCGACTGCGGAAGCTGGTAAAGTTTTACATCTTGCATTGGTACGATGTCCTTCAGTACATGACCCTCTAACTAGGCACTCACGCAGGCCCGCATTCCTGGCATCTTTCCTTGGCTACAGAGAACTCTATAAACATCACAGCAGAGCTGCTGGAATGTGGTTCAGCTGATGAAACCGATGCAATAAAGTGCCCTTGGCACAGTGAACAGATTAACTCTGTTATGCGCACATTGCGTGTCTGCAAACTTTACTGTCCCTGCAGCAAGGAGTTTTGTGCACAAAACAATGTGCTTATAAGAACTTGTGTACAAAGTTAGCCCTCTCTCATGCAAATCCCATGCTAATGAAGGCATTAGCTATTACTCCCCATGAGCAGGGGGTGCACTGGCTTAACTCATGTTTTCTTAGTGCTGGAAACTTAACTCCTGGTCCGAGGTGGAGTAAGGTTTCCAGGGCTAATATTAATCTACAGGCAGAAGCTGGAGTTCCAGTGCTGGGATCTGTAATCAAGATTGTGTGTGCATAAAACATGTTTTGTGGGTATAACTCCTATTTTATAAATAGAAAACAGTTTATGCGCACAAATCATGTTTTCCACCCAAAAAATGATTTATGCGCAAAAACTGCTTTCTGTGCATGAAGCATTTTTGTGTGCATATTATAAATGCAGAAAACTTGATCTGTGCATAAAATATGAATTATACACATAAATCATGTTTTGCTGTGCAAACATTTTCAGATGTGTGGGTTGTTTTTTTTTTTTGTTTTTTTTTAATTAACTTTAAAAAAAAAAAAAAAGGCTGAATTTCAGTGCACAGTTTTAACACTCAGCTTTTTGCATCAACCCCAGTGAGAAGAGCTGGAAAATTCCCATCTGTGTCATTCCAGGTCCCCTAACCCAATAATATTCCTACAGGTGCAAACCTTTGGGCTTGAAAGGTGACAGACAATTCTTCACCCAAAATGCCCGTTAAGGAGCGGTAATGAAAGAGAAGCCATTAAGAATTAATCAGGGAGCAGGTTTTCCAAGCTCCTGTGACCCGAGACACTCCTATAAGAAAATAAGACTTGCTACCCTGAGGAAGGGGAAAGGGATTTTTTTCTCTTTTCACTACAGCCACATTCTGTCACAGTAATTTCAGCCTCCCATCAGCTTTCAGAGAAAGCCGATTCATTTAGCCGCTCCCAAACTAGCCACAAGTTTCTCTCTTGTCTGTGGCACTGCCCAGGTCTAGGAAAGCTGCTCCTTTGCAGCTGGTGGCAGGGAGTGGGGGACAGAGGTGCTTCGAAGGCTGCAATCCCAGTGACTGAGTGCTGGGGAGTTGGCGGGAGATGTCCCAAAGTGAAGCTGGAAACAGTGACAGGCCAGGGGAGTTCCCTGGGCTCTGGAAACCAACAACAGCAAAAAAAAAATAAATCACAAATTCTCTTAACAGGAACCTAAAAATAGACCAGGCCTGGAACTTTTCAGGGCTCACAAAAATGAGACTGCTGATTGTATGAGTGACAAGGTTACAAGGCGTCTCTAGTCAGTGGGGTATTATTATATAGAGCTGCAGCTGCAGCAGTACTTGAGAGGCTAAAAACCAGGAAATTCCTGTTTTTTCCTACTTGACTAGAACAAAGGGCAAATGTAACAACATGGGAGAACCCGAGGATGAATTAAAATGCAGAGAGGGTAGAATCTGCTACCTGCTCCTTTTGAATCTTGAATAAAATGTAATAGTGATATTACCAACAATTCTCATTATAGTGCAGCTAACTTCATCTTCATCCCTTTCTACATCTATTTTTTGTTTTTACTTACGGGCCAAGCGCACTGTTAGCCCCCAGTTGGACGCGCTAGCTTTACCCCTTATACAGTAAGGGGTAAAGCTAGCGCATGGAAAACGCGCGGCCAACCCCCCCGAAACTAATAGCGCCCGCAACATGCAAATACATGTTGATGGGCCTATTAAGTTATTCCCGTGCGATACAGAAAGTAAAATGTGCAGCCAAGCCGCACATTTTGCTTTCAGAAAATAATGCCTGCCCAAAGGCAGGAGTTAATTTCAGCCGGCACCAGGAAAGTGCACAGAAAAGCAGAAAAAACTGCTTTTCTGTACAACCTCCGACTTAATATCATAGCGATATTAAGTTGGAGGCCCCAAAAGTTAAAAAAATCTGCCCACAGCCCACTGGTTGGAAGACGGACGCTCAATTTTGCCAGCATCCGTTTTCCGAACCTGTGGCTGTCAGCGGGTTTGAGAACCAATGCCTGTAAAATTGAGCGTCGGCTGTCAAACCCGCTGACAGCCATTGCTTCTGTCAAAAAGGAGGCGCTAGGGACGCGCTAGTCTCCCTAGCGCTTCCTTATTAGCGCGGGCCCTCATTAGCATATTTTTTCTTACTGAATTGCGCACCCAGCAGTGTGGCCTGGGTGCGCGCCGGCTCTCCCACAGGTTTTTCTGTATTGACCCGTTAGGAAGCATGAAAATTTTAAGTCATTACATAGCAGCGTGACCCATTCCAGGTTTTACTTTGCATATTATTAGGCACATGGAATTTTGTTTCTTTTTATACCTGAAAGGTAGTTTAGGACATTTTAGTTGCTCAGAATAAAACCTGGAATGCCTCAAACTGCTCTGCAATAGGAAGACTCTGCAGAGCCAGCCCTTCCATTAGACAGACTTAGGCCATCACCTAGAACACAGCAATTTTAAAGAGCAACACTAGGGGCTTTGCTATGCATGAGCACACAGGGTTCTGCCACATGAATTTAATGGACAGTGCCTCAAATCTTGGGCAGTCCTCTGCTTCCTGCTTCAGCCCCCCTTCCCTCCTCCCAGTCTGGCAGAAAGCACATAGAGCACAGCAAAAAGATCCCTAATCCAGCCCCTCTCTTCCTAGTGTTTTCCCCTTCCCACCTTCTCTGTAGGGAACAGGAGGGGGAAGGGAGTGAGGCTGGAAGGACAAGAGTTCAGTTTGTGTCTGTATTTCTATTTATAATTTCTGCTCACTTATTCTGTATTTAGCAAGGGTTTTCCTGTGTTCTGTGGGTGAGACTAACATAAGGTATTCTACTAATGTGTAGTTTGTGTGCTCCAGTTTGTTTTGTGTTCCAAATAACAGCTGTATTGCCAATAATAAATTTGGATTTTTAGTCCACCATGCCAAATAACGCAGACAGCGACTTACAGCATTTTTAGAATTCAGGCACAACAAATCCCTTCCCCAAAGAGCTTACAATCTAAGTGGGTACCTGAGGCAACAGGAGATAAAGCGACTTGGCTCAAAGTCACAAGGAGTGTCAATGGAATTTTAATCCTGGTTCTCAGTCTATTGCTGTAACCACTAGGCCACTCCTCTTTCCTGCGAGAAGAATAGTAATGCTGTTGTAGAGCCTGCAGTAATATATGCTGTGTTATCTTTTCATAGATAAGGTTGTTGCTATTTGAGTTCTGAGAGTTAGCACGGTTATGGCATGGCAGTTTTTCTGTATAGGTTCTGAGAGATTTTTGCTGGATTGTGTGTTATTTCACAGTGTGCCTGATAATGGAAAGGGGTTTGCGTCATTGTTATTGAGGTGACGACAAAATAATTTGAAATGATTTTGTGTGGTGAGCACTAAAGGAAAATTGGTTCTTATCTGCTAATTTTCGTTCTTGTAGAACCACAGATCAGTCCAGACTCCTGGGTTTTGCCTCCCTTCCAGCAGATGGAGACAGAGAAAGTTTCACAGGCATCGCCTTAAAACCTGGTGTGCTACCTGCTACTCTTACGTATTTATCAGTACCCAAGCAGAAAAACTTACGGGCCGATACAGTAAAGTCTGCGGGACAGCGGGCGAATGCCCGCTCTCCCGGCGCGCGCACCGGCCACTCGCCGGTGCACATGATTCAGTATTTAAATTAGGCCCGGCGGTAGATCCGGGCAAAAGGAGGCGCTAGGGACACTAGCGCGTCCCTAGCGCCTCCTTTTTGACAGGAGCGGCGGCTGTCAGCGGGTTTGACAGCCGACGCTCAATTTTGCCGGCGTCAGTTCTCGAGCCCGCTGACAGCCACGGGCTCAGAAACCGGATCCGGCAAAATTGAGTGTCCGGTTTTCGGCCCTACAGCCGCGGGCCGAATTAAAATTTTTTTTAACTTTTTTTTTTTTACTCTTCGGGATCTCCAACTTAATATCGCCATGATATTAAGTTGGAGGGTGCACAGAAAAGCAGTTTTTACTGCTTTTCTGTGCACTTTCCCGGTGCCAGAAGAAATTAGCGCCGACCCAAAGGTCTCATTGTGAGGACTTGGCGCCGCCTGCTCCCTGGCTGGAGCTCTTTTGGTTGGCCCTGCGCCCACGAAAGGATTAGGACCAAGGTTGAGACCTCTCCGAGGTCTGTCTCTGGAGCATTGCTCGGATGGAAATGCCTTAGACCACGAAAATCAGAGGAAGTCAGCAAACCCTTCTGTCCTTTCGGCTTGTCCTCTGGGAGCTTGTGCACCTGGTTATCTCCCAAGCTGCTTTATCAGCTGTTCTAGGTCCTCTCCAATAAGAAGCTTGCCCTTAAAGGGGAGCGCTCCAAGCTGAGCCTTTGACAAAATGTCCACTTCCCAATTACGCAGCCACAAGAGTCTCCTAGCCAAGACCGCAGACACCATTGTTCTGGACGAAGTACGAAGAAGGTCATACAAGGCATAAGCTCCATAAACCACTGCAGCCTTTAAGCGTTCCGCTTGCTTCGCTTCCTGGGGCAAGAGGTCCTTGGCGCTCTAACTGTTGCACCCATCGTAGGCTCGCCCGCAGCATATAACTGCTGCAGACTGCCGCTCATACGCAGAGAGCCGAAACTTCAAATATCTTTTTGAGGTGCACCTCCAGTTTCCAATCTTGAATATCCTTCAAAGCCGCCGCTTCTGTGACTGCTATGGTAGTTCATTTCGTGACTGCCGAAAGAGATGCGTCCACCTTAGGAACCTTCAACAGCTCTAGAGCGTCTTCCAGCAACAGATACAGCTTGTCCATCGCCCTGCTGACCTTGAGACCCGTCTCAGGAGTATCCCACTCCTGGACCATCAACTGCTTCACCATCTCATGAAAGGGAAAGGTCTTAGTTGGACCCCGCAAGCCCACCATGACAGGGTCCACCGTATCTGGGCTCAGCTCCACTAGTGGGGACGCAATCCCCAACTCCGCTAGGACATGCGGGATCAGGGGGGGGCAATCTGTCACGCTGGGACAAGCGAACCACCTTAGGATCATTCCCTTCCATGGGAGGTGTCTGGCCTTGTTCTTCCCCTGTGTCAGGACTAACTGGGGGAAAATACACAGCAGCCAACTCACCGCCCTTTATGCGATCCCTCACACAGACAGGCACCCCCCCCCCCCTCGCTTCGAGCCCAAGGAAGCCCTTTTTTTTTTTTTTTTTTTAATTTATCCGGTAGAAGAGAACAGCAAGAAGAAAGAGAGAAAGGGATACTTCCCTGACGATATGGCAGAGTCTGCATGCTGTAGCGGAGGGAGCTGGTCCACCTTAGGATCATTCCTAAGGTGGTTCGCTGGGACAAGCGAACCACCTTAGGAATGATCCTAAGGTGGTTCGCTTGTCCCAGCGTGACAGATTGCCCCCCCCTGATCCCGCATGTCCTAGCGGAGTTGGGGATTGCGTCCCCACTAGTGGAGCTGAGCCCAGATACGGTGGACCCTGTCATGGTGGGCTTGCGGGGTCCAACTAAGACCTTTCCCTTTCATGAGATGGTGAAGCAGTTGATGGTCCAGGAGTGGGTGCCCAGAGGAGCAAATGTGGGGTTCCCAACCCCTGCTTGTTCTTCACCTACAACCAGGGAGGAGGGTCCCATCAGGACCTAACCCCCCCGCCGGGAGGACAGATTCCTGAAGAATTTTCTCTTCCCCATTATCTTTTTTTTTTTTTTTAACTTGAGTACAGAACTGCAGGTTTGCATCACCTCCATCTGCTGGAGACAGAGAAACAATGAAGAGTAGCAGGTCGCACACTGGGTTATAAGGTGGTGCCTGTGAAACTTTCTCTGTCTCCATCTGCTGGAAGGGAAGCAAAAACCAGGAGTCTGGATTGATCTGGGTACATACAGGGAAGAGGAAACATCCTTGTTCAGCCCAGCCCGGCAATCATTTCAGAGATTATCTTCAGCCAACGTGGTAAGGATTTCTTTTAATTGATGTACTGTATGTATTTCTTGGTTGATTTTTTTTTCAGTCTGTCATCAAAAATCACAGATGATGCATTCATCAGACAGTGACATGATTTCTGAAACATAGTTGTATTATGTCGAAGACATAATAAAGTTTAATAGTTAAAAGTAGGAGGGTTTTGGTGCAAAGCCTTCAGGCACCTTTACCTGCCACCTCTGAACCATTTCTCAAAGGGAAAGTACAAGCTGACTTTCCCTGTGAACTGTGTTTAGTTTTAGGCACATTTAAGGTGAGAATTTTTCAATAAGCTTTTTTACTGGGGTAAATCAGCATTTGCCCACATAAAAAACTTTACTTACAAATTATGTGTTTTTACAGGATTGTTCTGGGACAGGTGATAATGGGCTCATCAGGATATTATTATATCTTATTTATGTACTGCAATATACAATAAAAAATTTCCAAAATTAATTGAAATCTTGAAGGCAGGCACCTACAGGTCTGAAAGTTCATGCTGGGGGCGGGGGGCAAGGCTGAAGGTCCGCCTAGGCTTGCATCAGTCCCGATCCCCTGGCACATACGACTTCTTTGTGGTTTCTAAAGCAGTAAGCAAATGGCAGCTGGTATGAAGTTTCCTTTTTAAAATGGAAGCCTCTGTTCCCCTGATGAAAGACTGTGCTCCCAGTGGGAGAGGTGCCTCCCTCATCACTGCCTGTCTTCACCGAAACAACCTGCTCTTTCATAGCATCAGAGCTCCCTTTGTGAGCTCACCACCATCTGAATTCCCCCAGTCCTGTCCTGCAATCCTGCCACACCTTCTTTCCATCCTACAGGGCTGACCACAGGTCTCCTGTCATCCTGGCCAAGAGAAGGCATGCCATGCGGATTACTGAACAGACCTCTGCTGCCGTCTGCCTCCTCTTTAATGCTGGTATGCTCCATGCAACTCAAATAGGTATCATTGCAAGCAAAAACAGTCAGGGCCCCCAGTTTCCTGTGGCAGATTTTTCAAGATTCTGCACCAATTATGTTGTATATATGTGAATTGATTTGCATATTAAATAATGTTACTTTGTATTTTACTTTATTTTTATAAAGTTGTTTTCTGACATTTCTTGTGCCTGGTTAATTTATTTGGTTCGTTTATGGGGGAAAAGGGAAGTTAGTGCCTCATGCTGGGAAAAGAGAAGAGAGAAAGAAAATAAGGAGTGGTAGAGAAAGGGCATCTGGAAGAAAGATGGAAGAGATATGGGACCAAGCTACAGAGTCTTACTCCTGGAGGAATTTTGCGCTACTACGGAGCACAGAATTTGCGCAGAATTGCCAAATTCTGCACAGAAAATGGCAGAGGGGATCCCGGCATGCTGCGAACGGAGCGCGCAAAGATGAAGGCCCCTGTGTACTATGGGACGCGCTCTGCTCGCTGTGAAGATGAAGGCCCCGGTGAGAGTGAATGCGTGTGTGTGTGAGAGAGGAGAGGGAATGGGGTGTGAGAAAGGGGAGGAGCTGTGAGAGCAGGGGGGTGTGAGAGAGAGCATGGGAGGTGATGGGGGGGGGAATGCTTGAGTGTGGGTTTCAGAGAGGGAGTCTATATGAGGAGAGTGTGAAGGAGTGTGTATGTGTGAGAGAGACTGGGAGCTGGTGTGTATGAAAACGGGATCGTGTGTATGTGAGGGTGTTAGCCTGTGTGAGGGATGCATGAGAGAGAGTCATAGGTAGCCTGTGTGAGAGAGAAAGGGAGCTTGTGTGGATGTGTACGCATGAGAGGATGTGTGTGTGCGCGAGAGAGTGAGGAAGCCTATATGAGGGTGTGTGTATGTGTATTAGAGAGAGGGAGCATCTGTGTGAGAGATGGAAAGACAGAGTGAGTCTGTGTGAGGGGCAGTACTGAGAACGGGGTCAAACTCTGGGATTGGCAACAGAGAGGAAGGGGTTGAGCCTAGAGGTGGAGGGGAGAGATACTGGCAAGTGGAGGAGTTGGGGCCTGAGAGGGCAAAGTGGCCAAGGGAGTAGGGAGAGCGAGTGGAAGGGAAACTCTTACAGTGAATTTCTAGGGAAATCTCTAAGTAATAACTTTTTTCTGTATTAATTTAAAATTAATTTCTTAAAGACTGTCATGTAAATTGTGTTATTTTGACCAATATAAAGTTTGCAGAATTTTAAGTTTTTGTGCGCAGAATTCTCCCAGGAGTAACAGAGGGAAGGGAGGAGAAGCGAAGAGGAATCAAAGAGCAGAGGGAGAAGGGATCACAAGAAGAGGGAAGGGGAATACGTGGGTGTTTCCTGGACCAGGAAAGAGGAGATTGGAGATCAAGAGAGGGAAGATCCACTTTCTTCTGACACCACACCCTTGCTCTCACTCACTCCCCACCCCTCAAAAACCCATCACACTGCACAAACCACAACTCCTCCAATCCCCTCACTTCACTTGCACTCACTGTGATCCCCTCATTCACTCTCCAAAGCCAATGATACGCTCCCATTGCCCCATAGTCCCTCACTTACATTCTTCCCCCCAGCCTCTGCAATCCCGTCACTCTTCCTCACTTACTTTCTTCTGGCATTCTATTCCAACCCCCTGCATTCCCTCCCCTACCCCCCCCCCCCCCTTCACCATGATCCCCTTCCACTCTCTCATTCACTTCTTCCCCTCCCCCAATCCTTCCCCGATTCCCTCCCTCATCCTCCTATGGTCAGCTAGGGAATAGGAGGACGACAGTAGCATTGCAGCACCTCAAACCTCCTCCTCCTCTGCTGCCAGGGCCACATGGTTCAGAGCACAACCTTCTGGCCCCGGCAGCAGAGGAGGATGCGGCCCAAGGCACTGCAATGCATTATCCTCCTGCTATCCTCAAGGAGGAGGAGAGAGGGGATAGGGGAAGGGGACACCACTGCCATTACTGTCACTTCTCTGGATTGGACACCCACCCACCCCCTTACCCATCTCCTGCAGCAGCTTGGCTGGGATTGGCCAATTTGGCGGCCCTTATCGCAACACTGCAGGAGAGCAGGGACTCTTTGACAACAGTTTAATTTGGTTAGCAAATAAAAAGCAGCCTAAACCCTTCAGATCCTTCTTTTATTGCTGTTGAGAAATAAGTGGTAACGTTCTGAAATCCCCTCTTGTTCGGTCACACCTCGCACAAGGAACAGGACTGGAATGCTGCTGGTACTGTGCCCCTTCTGACCCGGCGCTTTCCTCCTGCTCCTCTGGGCTTCCAGCTCAAATCAGAAGCAGGGCTGGGATCTGGCACCAGCCGCCATCATTCACACCTGTATTTTATATCCCCTCCCAAATTACTCCAAGCCATCGTTGGCGCAACAGTCCTAGGCCAGAGGCCATGTATCAGGGCTTCTTCTTCATAAGCCCTAAATCCAGTCACTAAGCGCTGCTGCTGGCGATGACTGGGACTTCCTCCTCCCTTCCAAGGGCAGCTCCAAAAGACCCAGAGAGTGGGACAGCTGAGCCAGGAATCAAACGGTCCCTACACACAGCAGGTCACAGCGCTGTCACTGAGCCATATTTATGCCCCGAGGAGACAAGGCACCCAGGGAGATCTAATCACACATAGGAATGGCACCAATCGGCCCCCACTGGCAAACTGTCCAAACAGGATTTATTTGGAAGCTTTAGGCCACAATATAAACTGCTGTGCCAACACCAGTAAAACAGAAACTCTAAATCACATTTTTAGCTTCTTCAAAGTAAATAATAAAAAGAAAAAAAAAAAGTAAATACCAGGGTTGGGAATGTCTCTTGCAGGATAGGCTGAGCATCTGCTGCAGGTCAAGATCTCTACAGCCGTATTGGCTTTCTAGGCCGCAGGCCAAGCTTCTTAATGCGCTCCTCCATTAGGGGAGTGCGTTCCCCTGCCAGTAATCAAATGCACTCTGCTGGCTGCACTCCCCTTCTGGCCTGAATTCAGACTACTAGTACTACTACTGCTATTTATCATTTCTAAAGCCACCTGTGATACTCTGTAGTAGTATCTCTACCCTGTTGCATACTATTTCCCCCTCTGTGAGTGGCTTAGGGTCCAAGCGGAAGTCAGACTCTCTAGGTACCCTCTCTCCTCTCCAGGAAACAAAAATATGATTTAATGGTTTTGGTTCCTTGGCAGGACAAATCCCAAAGGAATAGGACTGCAGAGCCAGAAATGACAGATATACCTGGAGTTTACATCCTTCACAGTATGTAGCTATTTCAGTGTCCTCTCCCAGTTAAAAGCCAAAGGTTTTCTATGACCCATTTAACTGTCAACCATTCCTTCCCAAGCACGGCATACCTGGTCTCTCTCGGGGGATACAAATTTTTACTCAAGTAGTGGATTGGGGGCTCTGCCCCCTCTGTCTCTTTGGACAATACTGCTCCCAAAGCCACCTGTAAGGCATCGCTCTGGAGCAGGGGTGGGCAATTAATTTTCCCATGGGGCCGCATGAGAAATTGGGATGGTTTTAGAGGGCCGGACTAATATAATTAACTCAGTTCTCAATAGCCCTACTTATGAAAAGACAGCAGTTTACCACCAATGCATGTCCTCTGAGAAAACACAACAAATAAGACCAATACAAACGCTTACATGCTAGCAAAATATCTCATCTCGGTAACAGACACAGAACCGACCTAACATACTCCCAGGATCTGTAGTAATGCACATAAACTAATCCGCACACAGTTACACCTGTATTATGGAATACACTCAAACAGGAGCAACCCTATCTATGAAAAGGCAACACTACAAATATTAAATCAGGTACTAAAAACCAATACACCTCTTATTAGGAAAACAGAACTAGCAAGCAGCTATAGATCCCCACACAGAAATAATTGTAAAACTATACTAATAAGCAGAATAAATGTTTCAAAAACAGCTATGAACAGAATAACATCCAACAATTAAAAACTCATAAAAACTATTAAACATTCTCCAAACACCAATAAAATATTTCAAAAAAGCAGACATCACACAATTAAAATGGCAGTCAAGAAAAATAAACTTAAAGCCACCTTTACTTACCCCCTCCAGCAGCTCTCCCACTCCCCTTCCCTGCAGGCCGTGGCACACACCAGAAGCAGCAGTAGAAGCTAAGTTCTATACTTATGGTCCTCTTCCTTAGTGCCCATGTCTCTCACACACACACCATACCAATCATGCCCCCATGACCAGTTTCTGTCTCTCACACACCAATCATCTCCCAAACAGTCTTTGGCACACATACACCAGTCACCTTCCTGAACAGTTTCTCTCATGCCATACACACATACACACAGGCTTCCCACTCCCGTGTTCTACTTACATATATGGGCTTCTCACTCTCATAATCACTTTCTCTATCTCTCTCTCTCACACACACACTCACTCACCAGTCTCTCACTCCCATGCTTGTTCTCTCCACATGCACAGGCTTCTCATTCCCATAATCACTTTCTTTCTCTCTCTCACACACACACACACACACCAGTCACCTGATCTCACTCATGCATACACACACACACAGGCTTCCCACTCCCAAGTTCTCTTTCAGATATACAGGCTTCTCCCTCCCATGCTGTGTCTCACACACACCCAGGTTTCTCACTCTCATGCTCACTCTCTTCACATCAGTGGTGTAGCCAGAATTGATTTTTTGGGTGGGCACAAGGTTAACATGGGTGGGCTGTAGGCATGCAGGTCTACTAGTTGTTTTTTTACTGATAAATAATGCCAAATTATGCAGCATAGCATTCACATCTACGCTTAAGTATGAGGTTTACTTAATGATACAAACATAATTCACGGTGATTTGTGGTACTTTAGCCTTCTTATTATTACGATTTTATACACGGCTCCTACCTGTCCATAAATTTTGAGAGAGCGGTTGTGTTGCTTATATTTAAATTGCTAACATCTCAAAATATAGATATATATTTTTACCTTTGTTGTCTGATCTTTGTATTTTTCTAATCAGTTGGTCCTGGTCTCTTTTTCCCATGTTTTCCCTTACAGCTCATTTCCTAATTCCTTTTCAGTGTCTTTCTTCTATTACTGTCTTCTTCCCTTCCACACACACACACACACACTTTCTCTCACAGACTCCCTCTCACACACTCAAGCTCTCACTCTCATATGCTCTCCCCCCCCAAGCTCACATTCTCTGCAGACATACATACAAGTTCTCACTTTCTCACCCCTCCCCAGGCTTATATTCTTATGCACACACAGACGCACATCCAGGCACCCATTCTCACCCACACACATAAACCCAGACTCCCATTCTCACCCACAAACCCATGCTCCCAGTCTCACCCACACATATTCAAGCTCCCATTCTCATCCATACATATACACATTTAAGGTCCTATTCTCACCCACACATACACACATTCAAGCACCCATTCTTATCCACATATTCAAGCTTCCATTCTCACCCACCCACACAAACCCAGGCTCTCATTCTCACCCACACATACAAGCTCCCATTCACCCACATATTCAAGCTTCCATTCTCACCCACATACACACCCAGGCTCCAGTTTTCACCCACACACACTCCCATTCTCATCCACACATACACATTCAAGCACGTGCACAGCTTCCGCTTCCTCCCCCCAAAGCAGGAAGATCAGCTGCCTCTCCTGCTGCCACTGGCCTCCTGCTATCTTCGGGCGTCGGGCCGTACTGCCCGCCGAACTTCCTGTCGGGAGGGGGGGGAGCGGAAGCACAGCGCACAACGTCCGCTTCCTCCCTCCCCCCCAAGCAGGAAGATCGGCGGGCTGTACGGCCCGACGCCCGAAGATAGCAGGAGGCCGGTGGCAGCAGGAGATGCAGCTGATCTTCCTGTTTTGGGGGAGAAAGCGGAAGCTGTCCGCGGCACTTCCGCTCCCCACCCCCAAACAGGAAGTTCGGCGGGCCCGAAGATAGCAGGAGAACGGGTGGCAGCAGGAGAGGCCAGCTGATCTTCCTGCATTGGGGGGAGGAAGCGGAAGCTGCGCGCGGCGCTTCCGCTCCCCCCCCCCCGAACAGGAAGACCGGTTGGCTATACTGCCGCAGCAGCGCTTCCCCATGTGTGCCGTGATGGCGCGCGAGGCGTGGGTTCTCTTGTTCGCTGTCGCGGGGATGGGATCCCGCGACAGCCTTGCAGTTCCGGTGCCAGTTGGGTGGGCCTGGGTCTAAGTTGGGTGGGCACCTGCCCACCCAGGCCCACCCGTGGCTACGCCATCTTCTAACACCACTGCCGTTACCACTGGGCTTGAACGTGCTGACAGCCCAGCGGCAACGGCAGCGGGAGAGACCGGGAGCGCGCGCCGCGGACCGGTGGTTGGGGACCCCTGAAAAAAGACGGAACTGTGACATATGTAGGAAAGAAACTCGAGCGAAGGCACGCTGTCCGATTGGCCGGTGCTGGGCAAGCCTTGCCCAGCACCGGCCAATCGGGCA
Organism: Rhinatrema bivittatum; assembly: GCF_901001135.1. Taxonomy (NCBI): domain Eukaryota; kingdom Metazoa; phylum Chordata; class Amphibia; order Gymnophiona; family Rhinatrematidae; genus Rhinatrema; species Rhinatrema bivittatum. Next base: position 275,234,812 of record NC_042617.1, on the reverse strand, counting down.
GCGTGCCTTCGCTCGAGTCACTCCCTCCCCCCCACCGGACGCTGTAAAAAAAAAAAACAAAACAGTTCATTCTCCGCTCCCTCGCTCCCCGATTGGCCGGCCAATCGGGGAGCGAGGGAGCGGAGAATGAACTGCTGCCTTCCCTCTGCAAGGGAAGGCAGCGTGCCTCATTCCCCGTCTGCTCTCAGCAGTGGGCGGGCCGGTCACAGACCGTAGGCGGGCCGGATTCAGCCCGCGGGCCGCCCCTTGCCCAGGTCTGCTCTGGAGAATAAAGTATTGGAAGAAGTCTGAATTTCCCAGAATCATTGCAAGGCACAAAAATCTCCCGAAGTTTCTGGAAGGCCCTCTTGCATGCTGGAAACTAGACCACCCTGCTGGGTGCCCTCTTTTTCACAAAGCCCATCAATGGTGCCATGAGAGTGGAGAAAGGTGTGATAAATTGGCAGTAGCAGCTAGCATAGCTAAGGAAGGATGTCAATATTTCACTTTTCCTAAAATCATCTGCTTTACTGAAAAGGCCTTGTGCAGGCCCCTTCCCTAGGGAGTACCCCCCAAGTATTTTCTAGAAACTTTGACAGGCGCACTTGAGCATGACCAGCATGCCACTAACCACGCAACCACGCGGGGTCCCTCTTCAGTCTCTTCTTCTCCGCGAAGCTGTTGCCTTGCGGTCGTGGAGCTCGTGCTCTATTTGACAGCTTTTGCTTTTTGGAAGTGTTTTTTTTTTCCCTTCCACGCGTCACGTAGAGTCCCTCATTCCTCCTTCGGGTCCTTCTCAGTGATCTGGCAAGTCCCTTGTGTTTTCGCGGTCGATCACAGACTGTCGCCTTTCCCGGTGCCCGCCGGCCTTTGACTGTGCACAGTGTACTTTTTTCCATGGCATTGACCAGCTTCTGCCGGTGTCCCCGGACTATGTCCATCAAGACCCTCCACAAGGTCTACGTTCTTTACCTGGGGGCATCTTCCAATGTCCGCAGTTGTGATCTCTATGCCCAGATGACCCCTAAGGGTCTTCGGGCCCCGTCTTGACAAAATGTAAAAACATTGTTCAGGTCAAAGTGGTCGGATCCATCCTTGGCCTCAGGGACCTCCAGCCCGCTTGGAAAGGAAATCCCGGGCTTGACCCCTTCGGTATAGCCCTCTCCTACGTTCCTCGGCCCCAATCTTGGTACAGGGGACTGACTGTGGTCTTTGTCGTCCTGTTCCCGGTCGGGTTCCTTGCATTTGCCATCGGTTCCGGGCAAGGACCGCGGTGACCGTAAAGAAAGGTTGAAGAAACACAGTCAATCATTCATCATCTTCTAAGCCAGACCATGGACAGGCATTGATGTCTGTGCCTCCCACCAAGCAGTTTAGAGCTGAGGAAGCGATTTCCTTCGACCCCGCCGATGCCTCCAGGCGGCCTCCACCGACACCGGTGGAGGGCTCGGTGCCCCTCTGTGCTCCAGGGAACGTCCCAATTCCGCCTGCTCCTCTCCTCAAGCCATTTTATCCTCAGCTGCCTTTGAGGAGGAGTTAGAGAGGCACACGTGTGGTTAGCAGTCGGCCGGGCCTCCAGGGCTTTGAACTCCTGGTTCCACCGGGATCGCCACCACACCAAGAGCCTACTCTACTGGTACTTGCGCCATTACTGGAACAGCTCGATATGCTGGTACCCCAAGCCCCTTCACAGCCAAAGGGAGCACCAATGCCACCGCCACCAGCCCCCATACTGGCGAGTGACTCCTCCAAGGAGGAAGGGCCATTGGGTTCAATGGTGGCTCAGAGATGATTGGTGCCATGTCACCTCCCAGCTCTCCCAGGGCCATCGGGATCGGTTCCACCGATGCCTTTGGGACCCCCAATCAGCCCGATGCTGGTGGATACTTCGGTGCTCCTGCAACCTCGAGGCCCTTCGATGCCACTGGCTCCTCTCTCGATGCCATCGAGGCCTACATCTCATCTGCTGTTGGGTCTTTGATCCCCCCCTGCATCCCTGGAGGGTCAAGGTGAAGGTGAGGCCCCTTATGACCCCTGGGAGAGGGAGGCATCCATATCCTCCTCTGAGGATCTGCCTTCTGAGCCCTCTCCTCTAGAAAAGCAACAAAAATCTCCCCTGGAGGATCTCTCCTTTGTGGGATTCGTGAAGGCATGGCAGAATCAGTGCCTTTCCAGTTTTTAACAGAGCAGGACACCAGGCACAAGATGCTTGAGATTCTACACTTCATAGATGCCCCGAAAGAGGTGGTGGCGGTGCCAGTCCATGATATCTTCAAGGAGCTCGTAACCTGTCTTTGGGAACACCCCATCTCGGTGCCACCGGTTAACCAGAAGACTGACGCGGTATACCTAGTCCAGCCATTCACTGGATTCAACCATCGTCAACTCCGCCCTAAAGAAGGCGAAAAGGATCCACACCCATGCCTTGGCTCCCCCAGGGTGAGAGCACAGGGCTCTTGACGCTTTTGGATGCCGGGTGTTTCAGGGCACCATGTTGACTGCTCAGATAGCTTGCTACCAATGATACAATGGGCAATTCTCCAGGAACCTGTGGAAGCAGGCCCCTGAATTAAGTGAGTGCCTACCACAGTAGTTCCAGGAGGATTTCCAGACACTCGTCCAGCAGGGCTTGGAGTGCGATAAGCATGAGGTTCGCTCTGCTTATGACGTCTTTGAGACAGCCATGAGAACCGCTGCAGTGGGCAAAGGAGCCCGGCAGATGGCGTGGCGACAAGCCTCAGACTTGTGCCCTGAGATCCAAGACCATCTGGCTGATTTACCATGTACGGGGGAAATTTTATTTGGAGACAGAATTAAGGAGGCGGTAGCGCAACTGAAGGACTATCAGGAGACCCTTCAGCAGTTGTCAGCTAGTACCTCTGACACTCAGCCAGCCAAGAAGCCCCCACGGCAATACCCGAGGCCTTTTTAATTGACCTTGAAAATACTACCCACCAACACAGAGGTCCAGGGCTCAACGGTGTATTCCCAGGGTGAGACCAAGGCAACTTTAGCCACCCCGGGCAACCACTGTTTCACCGTAGAATCCCCATTACAGGGTTTTAACTGGCGGTCAAGGAGTATGAGCCAACCTTCCCCGTCAGGCTCCGTACCCCCGGTTTAGGGTTGGCGCCAGCTGTTTGCAGATAGATGGACCTCGAACACTTCAGACCTTTGGGTCCTGTTCATCGTGCAGCAGGGTTACCAGCTGCATTTCCAGCAACTTCCACCCCACTCATTTCCGTGTCCCTGGTGGAGAGAATCAAGGGATTTGCAGATTCTTCAGATAGAGCGCTCTGCCCTCGTTCTGGCTCAAGCAGTCAAACCCATCCACCCAGCCAACAGGGCCAGGGGCTCTACTCCAGGTATTTTCTAATCCTCAAGAAAAACGGGGGGCCTCCGACTCATTCTGGACCTGAGAGCTTTAAACTGTTTTTGGGTGAAGGGAAAGTTCAAAATGGTCTCGCTGGGCTCCCTGATTCTCCTTCTCAAGGTGGCAGATTGGCTCTGCTCCCTCAATCTAAAAGACGCATACACCCATATCCCCACCTTTCGGTCGGATCGGCATGCGATTCCTGGTCAACGGGAATCACTATCGGTATCGTGTTCTGTCCTTTGGCCTGGTAACTGCTCCCTGGTTCTTTACCAAATGTCTGGCGGTTGTCGAAGCCCATCTTTGAAGGCAGGGGATTCATGTGTTTCTTTACCTCGACAATTGGCTTATCAAGGGCAACTCCCGACAAGGGGCTCAGAGTACCATGCGCATCACGATCCAGACTTTGGAGCCCCTGAGATTTCTGATCAACTATCCAAAATCCCACCTCCAACCGTATTTGCAACTGGACTTTTATCGGAGCACAACTGGACACAGTCCAGGCGAAGGCTTTCCTGCCCCGGGACAGGGCAGAGACCTTCGCGGCTCTTGCTCGAGAGGTCTCTGGCTGCCCCCATGTCTCAGCACACCAATTCCTCTGCCTGCTGGGCCACATGGCAATGACTGTGCATGTCACCCCCTTTGCTCAGTTGCACATGCGCAGAGCCAGTGGACGTTGTGTTCTCAGTGGTGTCAGGCTTCGCAGGACCTGCGTGTTCGTAGTCTCATCACTACACTGTTGCAACAGACTCTCCAGTGGTGGGCAACCCCCCTCAAATATGAAGCGGGGATACCCCTTTTGGAGCCCTCAACCCCAGGTCACCCTCACCACCGAAGCATCTCAGATGGAATGGGGACCACATGTTGCGGGCTTCCACACCCAGGAGTTTTAGTCGGCTCAGGAATCGCAGCTTTCCTTACACCCTTCAGGTGTTCTGAGAGCAGCTCCTGAACAAAGTGGTTCTGGTTCAGACGACAATCAGGTTGCCATGTGGTACCTGAACAAGCAGGGGGGGAATGGGGTCCTTTCCCCTCTGTCAGGAGGTGGTCCACTCTTGGTCGTGGGCCATCGAAAACGGCATCACCTTCTGGGGGTGGACAACATCCTAGCGGATGCCTTGAGCCGGGCATTCAAGCCTCACGAGTGGTCCCTCAATCAAGAGGTAGCAAACCAGATCTTTCACTCCTGGGGGACACTGGACATAGAACTCTTCGCCTCCTTAGAAATCAGGAAAGTGCCCTGCTTCTGCTCTCTCAGCCAAAGGAGTGAGGGGGGTGGGGGGGGGGGGGGGAGTTGATAGCGGATGCTTGATTCACTAGGGCACCAGTTTGCTGTACGTTTACCCTCCCCTTCTTCTCATATCGAAAACGCTCCAGAAGTTAAGCAGCAGGATCAGAGTTCTATGATCCTGATTGCCCCCTTCTGGCCCCATCAGGTGTGGTTTCCGACCCTTCGGGACCTGGCCTCACGTCCCCCTGATCCGATTGGGGACAGCTCCAGACCTAATTACCAAGGACCAGGGTAAACCCTGGCTCTAACTGCTTGGATGTTGACCAATTGACGGTGCGGGCCCTCGGCCTTTCAGAAGGGGTATCACATGTTATTCTGGAGTCCAGAAAACCTTCCACCCGACGTGGTCTGGATCCCTTCTCTTGCTCCCCTCCCACACTCTTAGCTACCTGTTGCCCCTCTCAGAATCTGGCCTACAGACCACTTCAGTGAGGGTTCACCTCAGTGCCATTGGGGCATACCACTGGGGTACAGATGGTAATATTTCTTCCCATCTGCTCGTGGACCAATTCATGAGGGACTTATTAAAACTGAAGCCCCCCACTCGTCCTCCAGCAGTCTCCTGGGATCGCAACATAGTCCTCTCGCAACTCATGAAATCTGTTTGAGTCATTGCATTCTTATGATCTAAAGTACCTTTCCTGGAAAGTTATCTTCTTGGTCGCAGTTACATCAATTCGCTGGGTCGGTGAACTGCAAGCTCTTGTGTTGTACCCGCCTTACACAAAGTTTTGTCACAACAAGGTGGTCCTGCGAATGCATCTGAAGTTCCTTCCCAAGGTGGTGTCAGAGTAGACCGCGAAAACAGTTATGGATTTAAGAATAGCCATTGGTCATTAATGGATGGAATTTTGCTGGACGTCACAGATAAACAGTTTTGAAGGAGTGATTCCCTTGAGGCAGGACCTTTTTCGGTCTGAAACGCGATCGTGTCAGGACTGAGATTGAGACGCTAATTGCGATGAGTATCATTTTTTAAATCAGTTGGGACTGTGACTGACTATTATAGCTTTAAAATAAGAGCTGTTAAGCGTATGTTACACCTTGAAGTTTGTCAGCACACCTTGGGATTCTATTCATATATGATGAAAAAGACAAAAAATTGAAAAGATGATGAAAATAAAGTAAAGTGACCCGATACCACAATAAGAGTCTGTTATTAATTACTGACTCTAAGAGTAAGGGTCCCACAAAATTTGAAGTTTGATGGCTTAATGATATGCGTATGAAGTAGATACCAGTTGAACCATACATTTGGATTCGAGAGTTCCATCTCAACCAATCTATTGTGTTGCCTTCCTTTTTCCCCCAAGGCCTCACACTCACCAGGGTGAGCGTGCGCTACACACACTGGATTGCAAGAAGGCGCTTGCCTTTTACTTGGAATGGACAATGCCTCACCGTCCTCCACTCAGCTTTTACTCTCCTTCGACAGAAACAGATTAGGAGTCGCTGTCTCTAAAACAGACCCTATCCCTGGGTCTGTTTAGAGACAGCGACTCTTAATTGGCTAGAGGACTGCATTGCTTTCTGCTACGCACAGGCGGGCTTGCAGCTTGACGGTCGGGCCACATAAGCCTCGGTGGCTCACTTGTGTGCAGTTCCCATTCACAAGATTTGCAGAGTGGATTTCCCTCCACACTTTCACCTCACATTACTGCCTGTATAATGATGACCGACAAGACAGTTGTTTTGGCAGTCTATCCTCTGTAAACTCTTCCAGCCATGAAAACCCAACTCTCCCTCCCTGGGCCCTATCCTTGGGTTCAGGTCTGCTCCTGTGGTTGTTGCAGCTCTAGTTGTTGTGCACGTTGGCACCTGTTCGGAGAGGCCTGGAGCTACTTATTCACACATGTGTGAGGACTACCACCTGTCTATCTTTGGAGAAAGCAGAGTTGCTTACCTGTAACAGGTGTTCTCCAAGTTCAGCTGGATGTTAGTCCTCACGAAACCCACCCACTGCCCCGCAGAGTTTGGTTTTCTCTCGGTTTATTTTATTTTTTCACGAACTCTATGTTATAAGACTGAAGAGGGACCCCGCGTGGATGCATAGTTAACAGCATGCTGGGCATGCTCAATGTGCCTGTCAAAGTTTCTAGAAATTTTTCCGTGCCAGGCTCCATCGGATGATGTCACCCATGTGTGAGGACTAACATCCTGCTGTCCTTGGAGAACACCTGTTATAGATAAGCAACTCTGCTTTCTGCTTTACCCTTTAAAAAATGAACAGGTGTTTTTGAACTTTCCAAAGCTTAAGGAGGTTCACATGATATAGCTGTTACCCCTTTTTGGTTCCAGTTGAGTAAATGTAGTCTTTACCTCCCCTGTACAAGTGAGGGCCTTAACTGTTTCCTACCGTTTGGCCAGGAATTTGCTCTCAGCCACAGGTAGCAGCAGCATCACTCTTATTGCCTAGTTTGTAGATATAGACACAAGCTTTCTAAATATAACCTTGTGCTTAGGTCTACTGCACACTTACAATATTCTCTTCAGCAAATTTACCGTGAAGGGTAGTGGGTGTGCAAGCCCTTTGTGCTGTGGCATAGTTCACGCAGCCTTGAGGGTGAACCGCCCAAGACCTGTGCTGGCAGCTAGTGAATGTGTCCTGTAGCGGGGCAGTCTGGAGTTTCAACTTTACCAGCTGCTTCCCCTGTAGGCTGAGCCCTTGGGTTCTGGCGGTCAGCAGGACTTAGGCAGGTATGCAAGGGTAATGAAGATAACTAAGGCACACTGGGGTCAGGGCAGGCAGCTAGCAGGAATGGTCAGGTCCAGGTGGCAGGCAATTGTGGTCAGGTCCAAGCAAGAGCTCAAGATCCAGAAAGTCGGAGCAAGGGTGGGTGAAGACACTGGACAAGACGGATAAGGTAATGCGAGGCTGGACAAGAAACAGGCTGCAGAAGACAAGGACTGAAAGCAAGGCTGGACAAGAATCAGGAACACAGGAATGCTAGGCAATACGCACTGCAAGGCAGGAGACCTGTTGCTGAGGTGAGGTAATGCTGCAAAAGTCCTTGCTTCTTTAGGCTGATTAGCTCAGCGTTTCCCCACCATAGGTCCCATATAATACACTTGTGCCTAAGGAGGTTCCGGAACAGGCGCAGCATGGCAGTGTGTGGGATGTGCTTGGCAGTGCCGAGGAGACGGCTGTGTGGTATAGCTACAGGGATGTATTGGTGGTATCTGGACTGCTCTCAGTGGCATCGGGGTGAGTACAGCAGCTCGCGGGGCCATCCTGTGAGCCTTGTTCCTAACATTTACCAGTTATGGTCATATGTTCTCAGAGCTCTACAACATACCGTAAAAGCATTTTTTTAAATTCGCGATCACTACCCTGCTTTTCCCCATTTCCCCAGGTCAAAGCATGCCCTTCAGTTTTAGCCCACACAGCTACTTGAATGGTGAACATGCTGGGAAACCTCTCAAACTGCAAACAGAAAGAAAAAAAAAACCAAAACTTGTTCCAAGTTCTATTTCTGTAATTACAACCTGGCAGAGCATTCCCTTAAGGGCCTAGTTTAATCTTTCTACCAGCACATCTGTCTGGGGGAGTAGCCTAATGTTCGCACTGAGCTACTTTTAAGCTCCTTCAAGGTCGGACATAAAACTGGTGTCCTGATCTGCGAGTATTTCTTTTTCTTTTTGACACGGCTGTTTTCTCCTGCTCCTTGGATTTCCACTTCAGCCAGAATCATCTTCTATTGGGCTATGGCACCATGATTCCCCATTTGCAATTCTCCTCTTGCAGTCTATTCCCTTACACGAGGGTCCATGTTTAGCATTTCTGTAGGTAGCTATGGAGTCGACAGGGGCAGGAGGAATATTATCTCCTCTCAGGGAGCCTTACAATAGACATGCACCTGATTGTGAACCAACCATGTGGCAGCTGAGCCTGGGAGGACGCACAGGAGTTGTTCAATGACAATCTCTTTAGTGGCAGCAGTACTTCTTCCTCTGATTTAAGCCAGTAATTCCAGAATTTCTGTAGCTGCAATGCTGGGGCTATCAGATGAGTTTTTTGCCCTCACTGCGGTAGCTCCCAAACCCTCTGACAGCTGCTCTCCCAGAGGCACAGATAGCGGATGTAGTCCTGTGCTGGCCTCCAGAAATAAAGCCATAGGCCACCTGAGCTTCCCCGGTCAAAGGCACATGATGCAGGACCCATTGCTCCTTGGGCCACTGAAAAGCTGCTTCTGCTCTCTTGAAGGTAAGCAGATTCACCTCAGGTCACCTTATACACGTGAATTGCTTACACTGGCATGGCTAAAGATCTGCAAGTTGTAGGTAAACTGCTCCAGCCAACTGAAAATCAAATTATTGCTGTGGGCTTGGCATCTCAATAGTAGATGAAATTTAGCATGGACAAGTGCAAAGTGATGCACATCTACATATATCTAACTAGATAAATGAAGCTTGACCGACGTGCCCGCAAATGCGCAGTAGAGAGCAGCTCTACTGCGCATGTGCGGGCGAGCACGTCAGTCTTAGGCAGCGTCAAAAAAAAACCAAAAAACATGGCGGCAGCGGTGGTAGCAGCGGTAGCGGGCGGTAGCGGCGGCGGTAGCGGGCGGTAGCGGCAGCGGTGGTGGGCGGGGGCGGTAGCGGCAGCGGGCGGCAGGAGGCGGTAGGGTAGCGGCGCAGGCGGTGGTAGCGGCAGCGGCCAGTAGCGAGGGAGGAGGAGAGAGAGAGAGGGGGAGGACGGACTAAGTGGGAGGGACGAAGAGAGAGAGTGGGAGGGAGTGACTGAGTGAGAGGGAGGGACTGAGTGAGGGGGAGTGAGCGGGACTGAGGGAGAGGGAGGGAGTGAGTGGGACTGAGGGAGAGGGAGGGAGGGAGTGGGACTGAGAGGGAGAGTGAGTGGGACTGAGGGGGAGTGAGAGGGAGAGAGGGGGAGGGAGTGAGTGAGACTGAGTGGGAGGGAGGACTGAGTGAGAGGAGAGGGAGGCTGGGGAGGAGTGGGTGAGTGGGTGGGAGGGAGGTAGGGGGGAGAGAATGAGGGAGGTAGGGGAGAGAGAATGAGGGGGAGGTGAGAGACAGAGGGATGTAGCCCGTTTTAACGGGCTTAACGGCTTGTATATATATAATACACTTAAGCTCTGGAAAATGGTGTCTGTTTTTGGGGCCAGCAGAGTGCACATGTACACATCCACATGACTGCTGGGCATGTGGACAAGGTGAAGAAGCTGCACGGCCTTGTAAAAAGTGGCCATGTGAGCTGGTAGGCAGCCTGGCACGGTTGAGCAAAGTTTCACTGGGTGATAACTAGTAGGGAAACATAATCCTGACTATATACACACACACAAAAAAAAGCTGAGTTCCACATTAGGAGTTCTCATTCAGGAAAGGGACCTTGGAGTCACTGTGGACACTGCATTGATTTCAGCCCTGGCTCTGATTGAGTTGAAAGTACAAAGGAACAGGAGGAAAGGAGAAACCAACATACAGGAAAGCCAAGATTTTGAGATATGCGATAATAGTGCTATAAATTGCAGCTCCCTTGGCCTGTAACCTTGGGGGTCATCTTTGATGCTTCTCTTTCCTTTTCTATGTACATCCAAACACACTGCTAATGGAGTGCTGTTCCTTCCTCTATAAACACTGCTAAAATAATCCCTTCGTATCAAAGCATGATACCAAATTGCTCATCCACATGCAACCTCCCCACTTATACCACAACTTGCTCTTTGTAGGCCTCTACTGAAAAGTCTTTCTCCACTGCAATCTGTTCAAAATTCAGCTGCACGACTTATTTTCCTTCAACATTGCTATGACCATGTAACCCCTCTTCTCAGAATGCTATATTGGCTTCCCATCGGCTTCCAATTACGGTTCAACTTTCTCTTAGTCGCATTCCCTCTGCAGCTCATTATCCATCTTTTCTTTTCTCTTCCTACACCCTTCCTCATAAACTCCCTTCATCAGATAAGATGGTCTAGAACCTTCTCCTCCACTGCCAATTCCCAACTTTGCACATTCTACCTTGCTGCACCATATGCTTGGAATACTTACTGATTTGGTGCATCATGCTCCCTTCTGTGACCGTATTCAAATCCTATTTATAAAAACCCACCTTTCTGAGGCTGCATTAAAATCCTAACCACTTTTCGACAATAAATACACTTCCCACAGATTCTTGTTTGTCATGCATGTTTATCTTGACTAAACTGTAAGCTACATGGAGCAGAGATTGTCTTTTACACATATCTGTTCAGCACTGCGTATATCTAGCAGCACTTAAAAATGATAAATTGTAGTAGCTTTAATTAGACATTCTCAGAAGAGCCAGGTCTAGGTTTTTGGGCTAGGGACAGTGGAGAATATTGTGGATGTGATGCATACACAGCTCAGGAATGGGAAGCTTTTCTGGCAGGAGAAGGCACAGATGAGCACAGTGGTCAGCAGAGAAACTTGATTCTCCCAGAGAAGACATTTGGATCTTAGCGCGCCAGAAGATAAACATATGGGATCCTGAACAGACAAGGAGCAAGTAACAAAATCCCTTCCTTATTTCCAGTCCATATGGGAGCACAGCTAAGATAATTCTGCTTTCAGCTGATCTCAGGCTATTGTTTTACCTATGTTAGATTCTGTAATGCGTTATATCTTGGTTTGCCTATGTCATCAACCAAGGCATTACAAATGTTACAAAATGCTGCAATGCATCTGATCTCTGACCACAGCATGTGAAATCACATTGTTTGATCTCCACCGGTTACTTGTCCAGTGGAGGGTCAATATAAAACTGCTATCTTAGTCTATAAACTACTTGCTCTGGATTCTTTGCCTTGGGCTAATGCGTTGTTGAGAATATACAATCCCACAAGTTCCCTTAGTTCTTCTCAAAGGGGTTTGTTGGATATTCTGTCTGTGAGACATGCACATCTAACTGAGATTCATGAATTTCTGTTGCCACCCCAATTTGGTGAAATTCTTTGCCACAAGAACTGCATTTGATGACGTGTGCTAAGACATTTAAAAATATACCTATTCAGGCTTGCTTTTTCATGCTAGACCAAACTGTTCCCTTGGAGGGCAGCTGTCACATTTAATTTATGTCTGCTATTGCTACTGTAATTTCTATTTTGTTTGTTTGATTTTATTATGTATGTATTTGTTTGTATGCAACCTTGGGCCCAGTTATAAGTGTTCTATAATCTCCGAAAATAAATAAATAAATATCTGTCTCCATTCCTCTATACATTGGCTTTGAGTACATGCTTTTTTGCCCTCTGCCTTTCTTCTTGTTTTCTCTCTGTCTTCATTTACTGACTAAAGGGGAAGTGTTGTTTGGTTTTTCAAGAGGAAAATCCAGTGAGTTATGACATCCACACAGATCAGTAGAGGGGACGATATAATTGCAGGGGTGTTAATACCAATATCGGTGAGGAGTCAGGAAAGAGGAAACGGCTGTTGATTTCATGTCCATGCTATGCTGTCTGCTTGCCTCCCATTCCAACCTCAGAAACCGATTTAAAGACAAATCTTTGCACTTACTCACTCGCCCAGGAAGGAAGGGCTGTACAGAGACATCCTGCAGGCTTAATAACCAGATGCTGGCAGGAGCTGTCCACAGTACTCGCAGCTGTCCTGCCACCCAAACTTCACTTTCTACAGGCTGTAAGGATAGAAGAAACTCCCCACACCAATGACAGGACAGTTGCATCCTGGAAGCTGGCCTTTTCTTACCAATAAACACCCACACTTCTCCTAAAATGAAGAGTTGTTTCTGGAAACAAATGAAGCAGTTGGGTGAAGAAAAATACCTTTATGACATTAACGAATGTTTTGAGATGCAAAACCTTGGAACTATTAAGGTTCCTTCCTCATGCAGTCTGAGACAATGCCGTGTTTCCGGAGGAAGGGACTCTAGTAGTCCCAAAAGCTCTCGTCTTAAAACATGTGTTAACCTTATAAAGGCATTGCCTCTCTCCAACTACTTTGTTGGTTTCCTTTCATTTTAAAACAAACACTCTTATTAATCATGTGTGTTCATATGGAGATGATGCACTTCCACAAAACAAGTAACTGAGAAATAAATCACAGTTGTTATGATTGTGCTTCTATATTTACAATAATAAAAAGATAACTTTTCTAACCAAACTTTATAATTGTGTCTGCTGTAATCTAAATTGTACTAACTCCAGCAAGATGTCTTAACAGGTGATCCTTATACAGTCATCAAATACACTTAATTTTTGGCAGGCTAATAGGGTGCTATTTTCTGGCAACACGATTGGAATTTAAAGAAAAATCCATGTGCAAAAAGGAGACTTTGGCCCAAAACCGCCTGTTGTGACCGTCGGTCTTCAATGGCTTCGCCCCGCCTACCTCTCACTTCTTGCGGCTCCTCCCGCTCACCTCTGACTACTGGCTGCCGCGGATTCTGTTTGCCGTTCTCTCCAGCGTCCCTGGACCGGCTTTAGTGCTGCCTCCCGTCATGCTCCTCCAAGGTACCTTAGGGCGCGTGCACGCCACCCTCATCTTTATTTCCACGTTGGCGCGAACCTCAGGGGCGTCCCCCTGATATGACGCTACGCTGCCTGGATATTTAAGCCTACAGTGTTTGCTAGCTCATCGAGTTAGCAATGGAAACTCTACGGATGGGATGCGTTCTCCATACCGAAGCTGCTCTGCCACTCCAGCGCTATCTGGAACTCTTGCACCCTTCGGGGTTGTTAATAGGGTACCCGCTCCTCGGAGGCCTCTTCTGCTTCTTTCAGGTGCTATCAGGAAACTGGTACTCGCTCCTCGAGGGCCCATGTTCCCTGAGTCGCTGCCTGCATCTTCAAACCTTTCTACTTGGAAGACTTCACTAACAGTTTCCATCTGTGAGTACAACTACCATCTATTCCACAGTACTGCTTCACTGGAATCAGGTACTTGCTCCTCGAGGGCCTGCCCTCTGTTCTGGTGCCAGACCTTTTATCTAGTGGAATCTCTGTTACTACTACGTGAGTACAATACAACTGAGATTCTCTGCTCTAAGGGATCAGGTACTCGCTCCTCAAGGGCCTGCTCTCCCTGTCTCGGAGCTTCTCCTAATTCTACCTGGGACTCTGAATGCTTCTCATTGTGTATTCAGAACTCTGTGTCTCTTTCCACTATAGCACAGCCAGCAGAGGATTCGCTGTTCCAGCGTTATGTGGGAGACCTGCCCAGCGGGCTCAAACATCCACTACTCACTACTGCCACCTCTGGTGGTTTCCAAAACTGTTTAATAAAAGATTCAAATCTGTGTTTGTGTGTCCAGAGTCTAGCATGACACTGTGGTCCCTCTCGGGACTGCCCCCTGTGGGCGTGGTCAGCTGCCCCAGTGTCCAAGGATCCACCCAAACATCAATAACCATAACAGGGCCAACATCAGCCTAGGCCAGGAGTAGGCACCTGTGGGTCCTGGAATACCATAAAAAAGTCTAGTTTTCAGGACATTCACAATGAGTATGCATGAGATATATTTGTATACAGTGGAGGCAGTGCATGCAACTATACCTCATCCATATTCAATGTACATATCCTGAAGACCAGACCTGATTGTGGCCCTCCAGGATCAAAGCTGTTCTGTACTTGAGACTACACGTGATCTGGGGTGCTTATGATTCAAGATTTTCTAAGGCTTTCACAAATTAAGTCAGTTTTAAAATCTGGATACTCCAAGTTGAGACTTTTGCACCAATTAAAAGACATTTTGCTCAAGGAGTATTTTCAGTCTTGTATGTTGGACTGCTTAAGACAAGTATTCCACCAGGTTCTACAATTAGTCCAAAATTCAGCAAACTTTCTTACTGGCTGTTTATTACATGCACATATTACATTTTACCTTAAAGATAAGGAGTAACATGCTATTGCTTAAAGCATATTTAAGATCATAATGAGTGTATTTAAAGCTTTAACTCATGGAATATTCCCTTGAGGAACCACAGTTCAACGGATAGTCTTTTGCTTGTTGTTCCATCATTTATGTTGAACTGATTGCAGGAAACTCAAAATTGTATATTCTCTGTAATCAGACTATCTCTTTGGAATGCTTTACCATTTCAACTGAGAGAAATATTATAAGTATTTTTGTAAGCAAGTTAAGGCATATTATTTTATTCAGGCCTTTGAATCCTGAATTCTTTTACTCTAATTAAACTTCTCGTTGGGACAGTGTTTACTGTGTGATGAGAGATTTCATGAGAAACTTTATATGATTATTTAATGTCTGTTTATCTGATTTTATGATTATTTTTTTATATTGCATGTTATTTTTATGGGCGTATAATAATTTTGTTAACTGTTTTGAAATTAAAATAAATAAATAAATAAAAAAATAGGACCACAGATAAGAGATTGGTCAACTGACTGAAGCTCAGAATCTGCCTGGTTCTGGTCTTATGCTATGATCAGAAAGAACTAGAATAAAGCCAAGCCATTACACCTCCAATCACAAGGCCAAAGTGATCGCCACAATCTTCATGCAAAGTTGGCATCAGAAAGCCACTCAGGAATGAAGATCCCTGGTTCTCCGTGCACCCTTACTTTACCACTGAGCATCTATTGGGACAAAGTTATAGTAACAAAGTATTGACAGCAGAAAAAGATCAAATGGACCATCGAGTCTGCCCAGCAAGTTTCAAGCCCTAAGGACAAAGGCTCAGTACTACGAAAATGTTTTCCCAATGATACTGGGCCATTTATATAATATGAAAATTGCTCAATGGGAATCTTTTTGCAGTAAAGTCCATAATGAACACTATTTGCATTTGCAAAGCTGTCCACAATTTAGCACATTGGTCTCTGTATGTTTTGGGCTAGCTCCCCTCTGTTTTCTGGCTTCCCTCTTTTTAAATTGCAGACACATCATCGATCCCTTTAATGTCCCTGTTGAGAATCTGCCTTATTAAAAAAAAAAAAAAAAAAGTTCACCAAACCATCTTGAATGTCTGTCCCATTGGCAGAAAAAAAATGACTTTTTTTTGTTTTTTTTTTTACAGTTCTGAATTCTACACCAGAAATCTCATAAAGCTTACCCGACATTAAGATGATCCACAAGAGCCTCTGTTAAGGAGGTAGCCGCAGCAATAGCCTCTTTTCTTCTTTTCTCTGTTAAAAAAAACAAAAACAGGCTACAATTACAACCACTGATTATTTGCAAAGGAGAAACATGGAGCAGCTACTGTGCCTATCAGTGGGTTCAGACCTTTCTCTTGGTTTTAAACCCCTACCTGTGCTATTTAACTTATACTACTCCTCCCCCTGCCTTTACCCAAAGATTATTAGACTACCCCAGCCAATTTAATTATTAGTATTAGGACATCTCTCAGCGTCTCAAAAGTTGATTTCCCTGTGTTTGTATGGAGGCTGTCCTGGGGCATGTTACCAACCAGGGCAGAGGCCAGTCGCTAACTTCCCAGCCTGTATGATAAGTTAGTACAGGTATTTAGTATTTTGCAGCCTTCCATCATGTTTCCTTGGCTGGGCCTCAGACCCAGCACCTTCACACGCGGCAATAAGAAAGCGGCACTTTGCCGAAGGAGAGGAGGTTTCCATGGAGACCGCGCTCCCCTCCCCCCCCCGGCCTCTCGCTGCCTCAGCCGCCAGACCGCGGGGTCTCCGCCGCTACTCGAGGCCGCGGCTCGAGCCCGAGCGCTAGGCCTCGTGCAGAGAGAGAGCGGCGGCAGCGGCGCCGGAGCTCACCCTGCACTTCCTTCCTCTCGTTCTGCTTGGCCTGGTGCTCCTTCAGCAGCCGGGAGAGCATGGCTAGGGGAAGGCTGAGCAAAAGCAGCCGTTCGCCGGTACTGGGCTCCGGTGACACGGGGCGGGCGGGGCGGGGGCCTGGCTTTCATGGAGCTGCCCGCCTCCCTCCTCAGCGGGGGAGGGGGAGAGGGAGAGGTCTTCTTATTTGGAGAATATGCCGCGGCTGTTAGGAGTTTCTGAGGCAGCGCTTGGGGGGCTTCTGGCTGGAGAAAACTGGGCCCGTCGCACACTCTGTGTATTTGCTCCCCGAAAACTGACTTGTTCACGTCCCCCGCCCTAACAATTGCCCAGCTCTATTTCATTGGGAAGTTCAGTTCGGGGCTTTCCGCCGGCAAAACAAAAAGGAGCAAACCTTTATCAATCAGGACCTATGACAGCGCCTTCCTTTTTTCCCCCCAAATCTCTCTTCACGCTCTTCAAAAGGTGGCAATTCATGCAAAATCCAATGCCGGAACACAACTGGTTTCAAGATGCCTGGGTAATGCTGAGCCAGATGTTTCTTTCTTTTTCTAGAGGTTTGGGGATGTGTGAGCACTTGAATTTGGGGATAACCGTGGCTATTTGATAGTGAGAGACAGGAAAAAAAAATGCACATTCAAATTTGATATTACATAGAAATTCACTTTCATTTCTCTTGTTTACAGCAATGTTTTGTGGTGCCGGTTCAGCAATGCTTGGAGGGAGTTATACAGTTGGAGCTGGCTGGGTAAATAAAGTTCTTCAGGACTGTCAGACAGTGGGGATGATTTGATTGTTGGGGACGTGAGATCCTTGGGTTTGAAATAGAGGTCATCTTGCCCTTTGAAACTGCTCAGCAGAAAAAGGAAACATAAGAAATTGCCATGCTGGGTCAGACCAAGGGTCCATCAAGCCCAGCATCCAGTTTCCAACAGAGGCCAAACCAGGCTACAAGAACCTGGCAATTATTTTATTTATTTATTTATTTAACATTTTCTATACCGACATTCGCACGAGGCATCACATCGGTTTCCAGATAACAGCAAATTCAGCCAACAGGGCTTTACATTGTAACTGATATTATAACTGGGGGGGAGGGAAGGGAAAGGAAAAGGGTAGGGCAGTAACTTGGAACTATATGAGTAAGCTGGGAAAAGTGGCGGGGAGTAGTGGGATTATTTACAAAGAGGCAGGAGTTAAGCACATTTCTATGTACCAAGAAGATCCCATGTTAGTGGTGCAATTAATAGCAGTGGCTATTCCCTAACGGGCCCAATTCAGTAAAGTCCGCGGGAGGGCGGACGAACGCCCGCTCACCCCGGCGCGCGCACAGGCCACACGCCTATGCGCGCAATTCTGTATTTAAATTAGGTGGTGCGGTAAAAAACGGGCAAAACGAAGCGCTAGGGACACTAGCGCGTCCCTACAGCCTCCTTTTGACCCGGAGCGGCGGCTGTCAGAGGGTTTGGACAGCCGACTCTCAATTTTGCCGGCGTCGGTTCTTGAGCCCGCTGACAGTCACGGGCTCGGAAACCGGACGCCGGCAAAATTGAGCGTCCGGTTTTTGGCCCAACAGCCGCCGGCCCATTTTAATTTTTTTTTTACTCTTCGGGACCTCCGACTTAATATCGCCATGATATTAAGTCGGAGGGTGCACAGAAAAGCAGTTTTTACTGCTTTTCTGTGCACTTTCCCGGTGCCGGCAGAAACTAGCGCCTACCTTTGGGTAGGCGCTAATTTCTTAAAGTAAAATGTGCGGCTTGGCACATTTTCCGCCCCTTACTGAATAAGGGTAAGGGAAAAACTCGCGTCCAAGTGCAGGTTAACAGTGCACTCTGTCGGAGCGCACTGTACTGTATCGGTCTGTAAGTAAACTTTATTAATAGCAATTAATGGACTTCTCCTCCAAGAAACTTATCCAAACCTTTTTTGAACCCAGCTACACTAACTGCACTAACCACATCCTCTGGCAACAAATTCTAGAGCTTAATTGGGCATTGAGTGAAAAATAATTTTCTCCGATTAGTCTACTTGCTAACTTGCTAACTTCAGGAATGCCCCCTAGTCCCTTCTATTATCCGAAAGTGTAAATAAACCGATTCACATCTACTTGTTCAAGACCTTTCATGATCTTAAAGACCTCTATCAGGCAGCTGTAGCCCGATTGAGAGCCAGTGGGTGAGGAACCTCCCGCTAATATCATCTTACCTCCTCCGCTCAACCCTGACGACGTCACCAGGCGGGGCCTACGCGCCATAAAAGCGGCGCGAAAGCGGAGTTTATTCGCAGCTGTAGCCCGGATTGAGAGCCAGTGGGTGAGGAACCTCCCGCTAATATCATCTTACCTCCTCCGCTCAACCCTGACGACGTCACCAGGCGGGGCCTACGCGCCATAAAAGCGGCGCGAAAGCGGCGCGCCACTGCCGCCGGCGCGCCACCAAAGCCGCGCGCGCCCCTCAGGCGCGCGGCTTTGTCCGGCTTAGTCCGGAATAGACGGAGTAGGCGTGAAACTCTCGCCCGCCTTCAGTTGCCATAGAGGAGAAGGGAAAAGAAAAAGAAGTTACACCGCTTTAGTGGCTTGGCTTGCTCGAGAACCTCGGGAGGTTTACAATATCTATGCCTCCAAAGAGAAAAGGTCGAGTGAGGGTATTTCCCTCAACACCCTCCCTCCCACCCGGGCAAAAAACTATCCCCCAACTCACTACTATTTACCAAGAAGGAGGAGCCAAGTCCCCATTGATGATGCGCTGTTGGAGCATCGCGTTTGTCCGGGGAAACATCATTGAGCCCTCCAGATCTGAGGATACCACTTGCTCCAGGTCAGTTCTCCGCCGCTTGCGACCACAAATTGCACACAGTACCGGTGAGTCCAGTGAACAAATTGGAGGGTGTGGACGCAGTGAACTCAGGAACTGGGTACAACTGCCGAGCCTGTGAGTTCAATACTGCACCACAGGGGGTCCCCTACAATGCAAAACCTTATTCAAGGTAGAGAAAAGACCACAAACTATATCTGGTGGATCTATAGTAAAGGAAGATCTAATAGGGGCACAAGGTGAAGCTGCGGTTATTGATCCAATTAAAGAAGGCCGGTGAGTTAGACTCTCTCTGGGAATTAGTAGCCTCATATAGCCCACGTTTTCAAGGGCTTACGAGGCAGCTTAATTCAATGTCTGAGAAATTGGATAAAGTAGCCCAGGAACACGATGTGTAAGAATTAATGAAATTCAAGCAGGATTGTGGAATTAACAAATGCAGTAAAATCGTCTCCAGATATATTCAAGTGTTATACAAGATAAACAATAACTAAACAGAAGAGTGGAATTCCATCGAAGAACAAACTTAGAAGGTTGAACTTAAGACTTTTGAATTCCCAAAAGTAATAGGGGGAATCTCCCCGAATGACTTTAAGGAGATATATTTTAGAAGTCTTGAAGATGCCCATCTGATCAGATTCCATGTATAAATAAACATCTATTTTCTCCCATTTAATAGAAATAGGGGAAGGAATCCACACAGGTTGATTTAAATAACTTGACAGCAATTACTAGGAATCTTCTACAGAAATATATAAAGGGCGACTTCCTTACTGATAATCCTTTTGTTACAGAAATGGATAGTTAGCTTGTTTATGAAGTGTTATTTTCAACATATTAATGAAAGTTATGGGGTCAAAAAATCCCAAATATTCCCAGACCTCCTATCCAAAAACTACTCAGGAAAGGAGAAAGGCCTTCCTTACTATGAGACAAGAAGTGAATACTCTTGGGGCAAAGTTGCTTCTAAGATACCCCTGCAAAGGGGTGGTTACCTTGAATAGAGATGTATATATTTTTTATGCCCCGGAACAACTTAGAGTTTTCATAGACTCTAGGAAGGTGGCCTTTACAACCTCCTCTCCCAAACCAGGGGAACGGGCTAGATATCCAGATCATATGAAAGTGTGGTAAATATTTAGGATGACTTATTATTTGATTAGATATCTTGATATCCTTTCTATGTAACTCCCAATGACCCTGTTCTCCTCTATTATTTTTTATTATTTTTTTCAAAATGTTAGTGGTCTGAACCACTAGATGATGCCTAAATTGTATTTCTAGGTTGAAATAATGTTACAGAATTTCTGTGCAAAGTTTTTTCTTTGTAATGATTTAAAAAAATTCAATAAAGAATAAATAAAAAAAAAAAAGACCTCATCATATCCCCTCCTCTGTTATGGCCTCTGGCTGCGGCGGTCCGGGGCCGGGACCAAGTACTCACCCGCTGCGTCGGGTTGGTCCTGAGGCTCCAGCAGGAGCAGGCAGCCTCCTTCGGCACTCTCCTCGCAGCCATGACCACTGCTGAGGCCAGTCACAGGGCCCTGCACAGCCGGGATGACTCCGCCCCCTTCTGGCTGACTTAGAGCTGCGGGCGCGGCTGAAGATAAGATTTAAAGGGGCCATGACAGGAAGTTGTTGTGGCTCCTTCCCGGGACTCCTCCCTCGTTTTGGATATTTAAGTCAAGGTCTGCTCCTCAGATCTTGCCTTGGTATTGAGGCTCTGTGCTTGGTTTCCGGTGCTCCGTGTTCCTGGACTTGCACTGTTCTTCGTCTCGCTTCTGCTCCTCCTCTCCGTTGGATTGATTCTTTGGCTTCTGACCTTCGGAACTGGCTGTGGTGATTCTCTGGCGTTGACTTCAGATCGGCTTTGGACCCTTCTCCTGTGTTGCTCCTGGACTGGCTTCGGACCACTCTCCTGTCTGTTCCTGGACCGGCTCTCGACCTCTCTTGGACTTCGACCCTTGGGACCGGCTTTGGACTATCCTTCAACTTCTACTCCTGGGACTATCTACGACCAGCTGGAGGCGCCAGCCGTCTGGAATCCATGACCTGCAGGAGGCGCCTGCATCCAGACCTTCATTAGTCTTCAGGGGAGTTTCTTAAGTTCCAGCGGCCGGATCCCTTGGGCTTCTCCCGGGGGGATCTCGAGCTTCCAGGGTGAAGTCTTTATACTACGCTATCTCATCAAGCCTTGTCGTCCGACGGTAGAGACCAAAAGGGTTACCCATCCGTTTGGGGGTAGCGTCTACTCTACCTCAGAACAGGGGTCCATCTTCTAATAAGCAACCACCCTCAGCCATCTCTTCTCCAAGCTGAACAGCCCCTAACCTCTTCAGCCTTTCCTCATAGGAGAGTTGTTCCATCCCCTTTATCATTTTGGTTGCCCTTGTCAGTACCTTCTCCATCGCAACTATATCTTTTTTGAGATGCAGCAACCAGAATTGACCACAGTATTCAAGATGCAGTCTCACCATGGAGCGATATAGAGGCATTATGACATTTTCTGTTTTATTAACCATTCCCTTCCTAATAATTCCTAACATTGTTTGCTTATTTTGACTGCTGCAGCACACTGAGCCGACGATTTTAAAGTATTATCCACTTGTGATTCCTAAATCTTTTTCCTGGGTAGTAGTTCCTAATATGGAACCTAACATTGTGTAACTACAGCAAGGGTTATTTTTCCCTATATACAACACCTTGCAATTGTTCCTCATTAAATTTCATCTGCCAATTGGATGCCCAATCTTCCAGTCTTGCAAGGTCCTCCTGTAATGTAACACAATCCGCTTGTGATTTAACTACTCTGAATAATTTTGTATCGGAAAGTCGCAAGGGAGTAAAATATTTTCCAAATTGCTATTTAAGATTTATATAAGAAGTCTTCAGGGCTTTATAATCAATTTAGATATTTCAAGGAATTAGACAAATAATTCAAGTATGCAGTGTTACATCCAGACCCAGAATAGCTTACCAAGCACCGTATGAATAATAACTGCTGAGGGAACCCTCTGGGAGCAGCACACAGTTTTGGTAAATGCTGAACTGATGTGCTGAGTCAGGGTTAGTGTAATTATACACCATCGGAAGAACAGGTAAGATTTCTAGCTGGACTCAAGAACAAGGAATAAATGCAGTAAATCAGCAGTGACATATAGAAAGCATTAGTGAGATTACAGACGAAGTGGGCCAAAGTCACCAATGTCAGGCAGGATGAGGAAGCAGAACTGCTGTAGTCGGCCTGGGGAGCCTCTCCTTGTGCACTGGAAGGGACTGGTCTGCTGTAACACTTAATAACTAACAGGGAGTCCAGTACAGGGGTAGGCAGCATGGGTCCTAGAGTGCCACAACCAGATCTGTTTTTTAGAATATTTACAGTGAATATGCATGAAGTATATTTGCATGCACTGCAGATGACATCAAATTATTCAAAGTTGTGAGAAATTGCAAGAAGACATTGGAAAACTGGGAGATTGGGCATGCAAATGAAATTA
Source organism: Rhinatrema bivittatum (assembly GCF_901001135.1). Taxonomy (NCBI): domain Eukaryota; kingdom Metazoa; phylum Chordata; class Amphibia; order Gymnophiona; family Rhinatrematidae; genus Rhinatrema; species Rhinatrema bivittatum. The sequence goes on along the minus strand of NC_042617.1, from coordinate 275,212,165 downwards.
AGGTAGACAAGTGCAAAGTGACGCACTTAGGGAAGAGTAACCCAAATTACAGCCTCACAATGCAAGGTTCCACATTAGGAGTCACCATTCAGGAAAAGGATCTAGATGTCTGTTATGTTTTGTAGGGTTTGGGTGGGACCCTTGGACACTGTGGCAGCTGACCACGCCCATGGGGGGAAGTCCCATGAGGGGCCACAGGTCAGGCTCAGCTCTGGACACACAAACACAGATTATACCTTTTATTAGACAGTTTGTGAAGCCACCAAGAGGTGGCGGGGTAGGGGTAGTGAGTAGAAGATGGAACCTGGCTGGGCTAATATTCCTCAGGGCGCTGGAACAGCGGCTTCTCCGGGTAGCAGTGCTGTAGGAAGAAGAACTGAGAAAATGAGAACACTGAGATATTCACAGAGTCCCCAGTATGGAGAAGCCCCGAGATAGGGAGAGCTGGCCCTCGAGGAGCGAGTACCAGATCCCTGGCACAGAGACTCGTTGGCAAGTACTCACGCAGCAGTTCTCCGTGGAAGATGGCACTGGTGCTGGAACGGAGGCAGGCCCTCGAGGAGCGAGTACCTGGCTCCAGGGAAACAGCTCTGAGGAGTAAATGGTTAGTTGTTACTCACAGATGGTGTCTGTAGCGAATTCTTCCAAGTAGAAGAGGAGATGGACACAGGCAGCGAGACAGGGAACATGGGCCCTCGAGGAGCGAAGTACCGGTTCCTGGTAGCGACCTGAAAGAAGCAGAGAGGCTCCCGAGGAGCAGGTACCTTGTTAACAGCAAAGAGTCCAAATAGAAGATGGAGGCAGAGTAAACTGGGGACAGAGAGCGAATCCCATTCGTAGGAATTCCCCTTGCTAACTCAAAGGCTAGCAATAAACAACAGGCTTAAATATCTGGGCAGCGTGACTTTCATCACAGGGGACACCCCTGAGGTTCGCGCCATAGAGGAAATAAGAGTGAGGGCTGCGCGGCGCACGCGCCCTAAGGTACCTGAGAAGCATGGCGGGAGGCAGCGCCCAAGCCGGGCCGGGGACGCCGGAGAGGGATGGCGGGCAGATGCCGCGGCAGCCAGATGTCGCGGCAGCCAGACGTCCACAGGGAGCAGGAGGAGTCGCAGAAAAAGAAAGGTAGCCGGAGTGAAGCCGTTGGGCAGCGACGGTTGCAACAATGTCATTGTTGATAATTTAAATCTTCTGCTCAGTGTGCAGCAGCAGCCAAGAAAGCAAATAGAATGCTAGGGATTATTAGGAAAGGACCTCATCTTGAATAATATGTGCAGTTCTGGTCCCCACATCTCAAAAGAATATATAGCAGAAATTAGAAAAGATACAGAGAAGGGCAACCAAAATGATAAAGGGGATGGAACGAGTCCTTATGAGGAAAGGCTAAAGAGGTTAGGAGTCTTCAGCTTGGAGAAGAGACGACTGATAGAGGTCTATTAAATAATGAGTGCAATGTAACGATTAAACATTAATCGGTTGTTTATTCTTTCAAAAAGTACAAAGACTAGGGGGACACTCAATGGAGTTACTAGGTGATACACTTAAAACTAATAAGAGAAAATATTTTTCTATTCTATGCATAATTGAGCTCTGGAATTCATTGCCAGAGGATGTAGTGAAAGCTTTTAGTATAGTTGCATTTTAAAAAGGTTTGGACAAATTCCTGGAGGAAAAGTCCATAAACCATTTCTAAGGTGGAGTGCAGAAATCCACTTCTTATCCCTGGGATAAGCAGTATAAAATGTATCTAACCCCTGGGATCCTGCCAGGTACTTCTGACCTGGATTGGCCACTGTTGGAAACAGGATACTGGGCTTGATGGACATTTGGTCTGACCAGTATTGCAAGTCTTATGTTCTTATGCCTCCATTGTATGCAAATCTATCTCATGCATATTCATTTAGATGTCTTGAAACCAGATCTGTTTGTGGCACTCCAGGACTGGAGCTGCCTATCCCTGATCTAGTACATTCCTTCCAAGCACTTTTATTTATTTATTTTTATTTATAATTTAAAGGTAACAGAATATTAATACAAAACAATGATATTATGGTGATAATGTCAATATCCATATTTTAGAGCTATGATTGGAAGGTTGCTAATTTTGATGGAAACAGTACATTGACATTTTCAGCAACTGATGATTTGTCTAAAGACACAAGTAAAATGCAGGATAGGTAGGACATTAATGTTGCAGCTTGGAGACTACATTAGACACCTTCCTTTGTATGTAACATAATCCAGGGAACAGGATGGGCGCTTCTATTAGACTCACTAGGCGATTGCCTAGAGCACCAACTCTTAGAGGGCGAAAATCACCAGTGTGAGCTCCTAGCCATTGGCCGAAGACACAGAGGAATGCAGCTGAGTAGGGCCATGGGTGGAGCCCAACTCACGACGAAGACTGAAGGGGCTGTGAATGGAACCTAACCGATTCATGGATGAAGGATTGAAGAGGCTGGGCGGGGCATTGAATGGAGCTTATCTTGCTCATGGCTTGAAGACTAAAGAAGCCCAACAGGATTGCGAATGGAGTCCATCCCACCCTGGCACAAGAAAAAAAGCGGGGTCTGGAGAGCCAAAGGTGGAGCCCAACCCACCTGCACTAAAGACACAGAGGAGAGAGACTCGGGAGAGCTGCAGGCAGAGCCCATCCCACCTGCAAAAGAAGACAGATCCAGGAGCAAGAGAGCCTGTGAGCCTGAAAGAGAAAGTGTTTGAATGATTGAGGGAGGATGTGTGAGAGAGAGTGGGAGCCTCTGTGAGTGTTGCATCCGTCACTGCTCGATGCCCTCACTCCGCCTTCCTTACCACTGTGGCAACTCCCTCCGGGCCTGATGGACGGTTTGCTGCCACGGTGTCTTCTTGCCATCTTTCTCCAGCGTCCCCGGAGCGGCACAACGCTGTGGATCCGCCATGTTCCTGATGATGTAGGGTGCGTGCATGTGCGCTCCGAATGATGTACCAGCAAGGGCGCGAACCTCGGGGGCCTTCCCCTGAACTGACGTCATCCACTTCCAATATAAAAGGTCTCAGAAATTGCTAACGGATCGAGTTAGCAAAGGGGTTCTCTACCTAAGCTACTCTGCCTCCTCGGACTTACCAGGGGTACCCACTCCTCGGGGGCCTTGCTCTCTTTTCTCTATTTCAGATTGCCGATAGGAACCCGGTACTCGCTCCTCGAGGGCCCATGTTCCTGAACACTCTGAAGATTCTCTACTGCCTGGAAGCTATCACAAGATACAGACAATTGTGAATTACCATCGCTCTCTCAGAGCTTTCCCTGGAACCAGGTACTCGCTCCTCGAGGGCCTAACCCTTTCCAGCTACTGAGCTTTCTAAAGACCTTATGTGAGATCTGTCATCCAGTTCTGGCTATGAACACAGCATATCCTGTCTACTCACTATCTATAGTTTCTCTACAGTTCAGCAACCCTGGGATTGTGGTTCCAGTACCTGAGGCACTTCAGCCCTGCCAGGCATAGCAGCTCACTACCTGCCACCTCTGTGGTTCTACTAACCTGTCTAATAAAAGAATTATCTGTGTCTGTCTCCATACTCAAGCCTAGCCGGTGGTCCCTCTCAGGATTTCCTCCTGGGGGCGCAGTCATCTGCCATTGGCCCAAGGATTCATCTATCTACATTCCTCTACAGCTGAGTATCCTCTCCAAGCACTCTGCTGGTAACAGATGGCTACTCCTTTCCTACCAGGAGTCTTCAGCAACATATTCATTAACAGTTTGTTACTACTACTCCCTCTACAGGACCTGAGCATATCACTTTACTACTTCTCCTTCCACAGGAGCAGATTCCTACAGATTGCCAGCTCCGTACGGAGATTCATAACAGCTTGCTAACTCCTTCTCCTTCAGAAGCTAATACACAACAGATTGCTAACTCCTAGTTCTAACACAGAGCTTTCCTAACAAGATTGCTAACTCCTCCCCTTCATAGGAGTTTAACCATAACAGAGTGCTAGCTCCTCTCTCCAGAGGAGCTCGCACATAACAAGATTGCTAACTCCCTAGCAGAGATCCTCAACAGATTGCTAACTCCGCCTACGGAATACATCAGATTGCTACTCCTATCTGATTGCTCCTCCCACCAGTATAGCGGATTATAACAGTGAGAGTGCATGTGTATGTGAGGAAGTGGGCATGTATATGTGTTTGTGAGGGAGTGGGGATGCATGTGTGTGTGAGAGAGAGGGAGCTTGTATGAGGATATGTGTGAGTGAGAGCGGGAATGTGTGTGAGAGTGAATGAGGGTGTGTGTGAGAGCGTATGTGTGTGTGTGTGGTACAGCATGCATGTGTGAGAGAGCCTGTGAATGTGTGAGAGAGAGAGCATGTGTGTGTGTATATGACAGAGAGGAGAAAGTCTGTGTGCCAGAATCCAACCCCACCTCCTCATCCCATCAGCTAATCTATGACAATCTAAGGGCATCTGGAAATCAAAAGTTCCTAGGTATGGACAACAGATGATTGTTTGTCTGTTACGATCCTGCCCGTGGCTAGGCCACGAGCAGTCTCTCATCTTTTTCTCCAGCCAGCCATCCAGCTTGTAGGCCTGCTTCCCCGACGCTGTTCCACATGGCTGAGACTACCGCCACCATGCACCCTCACGGCCAGGAGGCCGCCGACATCCTCTTTTCTCCATGGCCAGGAACCGCTGTTGCCGTGCTCTCCCTTGTGGCTAGGGGGCCGCCGACGCTGCCTCTTCATGGGCTGGAGCCGCCACTATCATCCTGCCTCCGTTGCGGCAGGAGCCGCCGACATCCTTCCTCATCCCACAGCCCTGGAGGCTGCAAGATGCTGTTCCTATGCAGCCTGGAGGCTGCCCCCTGAAGCCTTCTTCCCCAGCACGGCATGGAGCCGCTTCCATCCTCCTCTTCTTGTGGCTGGAAGGCCGCTCTGGAGCTCCTCTTCGCGGACCGGAGGCCACCCCCGGTGTTCTTCAGTGGCTGGAGCCGCCCCCCAGCTTCCCTTCAGCGGGCAGGAGCCGCCTCTGACGCCTCGGGCCTGCTTTCTCCTTCCTCACAGCATGGCTGCTGTCTGAGGTCCCGCCTTCTTCCTTAGGCGCAGGGCCTCTTCAGCCTATTAAAGGGCCAGTCCTTTCTGCCTCCTCCTTGTGATGTCATCGAGGCGTTTCCTCTTCAGCCCTACAAAAGGGCTCAGCCTTCAGTCAGTCTTCGCCTTTGCAAGGAGTTGGTCATGGAAGTCAGACCTCTCCTGGATCTTCAGTTCCAGCTCTTCATTCCAGGAGTCCTCTGTGATCCCTCTTCTTCAAGGCACTCTGTTTCTTGTTGGTCCTCCTTCATCCTTGGATCCTGAACCTTGTGATGCAGTACGACCTGGCCCGGGGCAGAAACAGCTGAGACACAGCCAAGCAGAAGCTAGTGGTACCAAACTTAGCCACCGGAGGGCGCTGAGGAAGGTAGCAAAGACTACACTTCCCAGGTTCCCCGAACCAACACCTGACCCCTGGCTGGAGCCTGAGCAGGAACAGGTGGAGGAAATTGGGACTGATCCCTATGACTCAGCAGAGTCTATGGAGGCTGAGGAAGAGGGCGTGCCACCGTGGTGGACCTGGCCACAAAAGCCCGGCTCCTCAGAGTCTCTGGAGGAGGAGATGGAGGTAAGCTGGGGAGAGGAAAGCTCCAGCTGTTCCTCTATGGAGGTGGAATAACCAGGAGGTTGGGGGGATGGTAAATCCTGTATTGCTGTATGGATGTATGAGCAAGGCTGGAAGGGAATTGTGGTTTTAAATGCTGTTTACCCCTGGGGCTTGTAAGGACAACCCCACATTAGTATAAGGCTGCAGCCAGTGAGCTACAGCACCACATTAAACTCCATATTGATTAAGATCCTTTTTCTGTGTACTGTTTGGGAGTGCCAGGACTGGGCCTGGCACTCTGACTAGAGGCCGGGAGGAGTCCATAGCAGTGCTGTGCAGGAGCTGTGCAAGTGGACAGGAAGTAGTAGGAGCGAAGCCGGAGGGCCTGAAGCCCAGCACAGCCCCACAGCATGCTGAGCGGATGGGCCTGATCGTGACAACCTCCATTGTCTTCTTCGTTCCATGTTCTGGTCTCTCGTCGGATCCCGTCCTCTTGTCTTCAGATGTCCCGATGTCTTCGTGTCTTCAGATGTCCTGATGTCTCCGTGTATCCATGTCTAGACGTCTCCCTATCTCTAGATGTCCATGATGCCCCCTTGTCTTCATATGTCCAGACATCTCAGCTTTCTGATGTCTTCATTCATCATGTTCCAGTTGTCCCTGTGGTCCTTCTCTCTTGAAGTCCCCTGATGTCCAGATGCCCATAGATGTCCCTGATGTCTCAAGGTACCGGTGTCCTTTCATATCCAATGTGCTCCATTCCAGCCCTGATGTTCCAAAACCTAATCCTGAAGTGCCATCAATCGTCAAGCTTCGGGTTCCGCTTTGCCTCGCCCCGGTCCTCATCTTCAGCTGACCTTCCTGGGAGTAAATCCATTCCTACCCGGAGTCTGAGTTTGGTGGCTGGAGCCTTCTTCCGGTTGGATCTGTCTTCGAGCACTACCCAGATTCCTTCTTTGCCCTGAGCCTCAGTCCTGTGCTTGCTCCGCTTTCCGCGTGGTCCACGACCAGCCTCTTCAGGTTGTGTAGGATGCGCCATGGGACAGAGTGGTCCATGACCAGCCCCTCTTCGGCTGTGTAGGGCGCCTTGAGGGGCAGCAACCTGTCTAAGCCTCTGAGTATCCTGAGTCCTTATCCTCGCCTGAGTCTTCCCAAATTCCAAGTCCTCATCGGAGTATCCGGATCCTTGCCTGACTCTCTAGAATCCACCTCTGATCTTCATCTACGTCTGAGCGTCTTACATCTGAGTTTCAAGCCACTTCATGTCTTTGTCTCGTCTGAGTTCCCAAGCTACCTTTGTCCTCATCTCATCTGAGCTTCCAAGTACCAAGCGTCCTCATCTCATCTGAGTCTCCAAGTACCAAGCGTCTTCATCTCATCTGAGCTTCCAAGTACCAAGCATCCTCGTCTCGTCTGAATCTCCAAGTGTCCTCGTCTTGTCTGAGTCCCAAGCTCCACTTCTTCAACTCATCTGAGCCTCCGAGCTCCAGTACCATCGCCTGTCCTTGACCTCTGTCCATCCTGCCACATTTGCTGCTACCCAGTGGCAGGTCCGAAAGGCTGCTGAGTGGCTGGAGGGCTCCCCAGAGACCAGCATTGCAATGCCGGGTCTCTACTGGTGCGTGCAGGTTTTGGCGGAGGTTAGGGCGGTGGTCAGTCTGCTCCTCCCATGCTTGGACACGTCTTGCCTGCTGCGGCGCTTCCACAGAGTTCCTCTCTGCAGTCATGGTCCAAGGGCACACATCTCCCTGGAATTGGGAGCGCTCCCTAGCACTCCCTCCCACAGATTCCAACATTGTCCTTATTAGCTTTAATCATTGGGTGTTATTTGATGCGGTCTTCTTTCAATATTTTGTTGGATTTTGGAACTTTTTAAAAATTTGTTATGACTTTTTAATTATTGGATGCCATTTGTCAGCTATTTTGGAAATTTCATTTTAATAATATGACTTTACTGTTATTGATTTATATTGCCTCAATTTTATTTTTGATATTTTATGAAGATGCAATGTTCTGTTTCATTATTGCATACAGTCTTGTGTTGTAATCTCCATTCCGTTTTTGTCTGCATGCGTAACTAAGGTGAGGGATTCTGCTAGCATGTAGTTTCAGTGTAGGCATCTATAGCAGCTAGGCTTGTTATGTTGTTCTAATAGGAGATATATTGGTGTTTTAGGGCCTGGCGTATTATTTACAGCATTGCTTTTTCATAGGTAGGATTGTTACAGATTGAGTGCTGGCAGTTAGTGGTGTTTTAGTAATTGTAATTCAGTTTATTCATGACTTTCTGAGCGCCATACCCACACCGAACATTCATTATAATAGGCCTCATACCATATGGCAGGGGTGGCCAACTCCAATCTTTGAGAGCCACAAACAAGTCTGATTTTCAGGCTATCTTGTCCACAATGAATATGGACGAGATAGATTTATATTTAATGGAGGCAGTGCCTGAAAATCTATCTCGTCCATATTCATTGTGGATATCCTGAAAATCAGGCCTGTTTGTGGCTTTTGAGGATTGCAGTTGGCTACCCCTGTGCTATATGGGTTCCAAGTGTCTTTTTTGCCTTTTAGCAGGGTTTTCTGTTTAACATACAATATGTATGCTCTTATTGCTCTAAGTGATATTTTTATCTCAGAAAACAGTACTTTGAATGTCCTTTTTTCATGTAAAATCTATTAAAAATTCGTGAGGTTACTAAACAAATGTCGATATATAAAAACTGCAAATAAATAAATAAATAAATAATGGTTTTATATATATATATATATATATATATATATATATATATATATGTGTATATATTTATGATCACAGTCAGTCTGTGAACCTGGGCTGAGAACTGGAAGATGGTCCTTGTAATGAATAGAAGAAGGGAGGGGGAGTATTAAAAATGGGGAAATCCTCCAGTAGTTGTGATTGAAGGATCATGGCCTTGTAGTCCAGTAGAGACCAATTCTTATTGTGCTGGAAGATAAAAGTAGCAGGAGAAAACTGCCAGGGCAAAAAAATTAAAACACCTCACTGTACATTGCATCAAAACCACACATAGAAAACAAAGATGGGAGATAGCAGTTGGCTATATTTGAGAGGATAGCTCTTTATATCACAAGAATTAGCAAAATTCAAGCATTTGTTTCACTTTACTTTAGAAGAGGCGACAGTGTAGCTTCTTACCTTATTTATACCCACTCTGAGGTTTTGCCAAAGTAATAATGTCTCTTGCAGCGCACTTATTCATGAGGGTTTTTAAAGAGATGAGGCCCAGCTGGGGAGGAGACATCTTTTGCATCTAATTTCTGGCACTGGATTCAGTCTGGGGTTATTGATGGGAGCATAAGTGGGCAGTGCATGCTCCATGCAGAGCTGAGCAAGCAATGGAAGTTTGTTCCCATGAGGCTGTAGGTACTGGGTCTGTTTTCGTGTCCTGCTCCAAATATAATCTATAATCACACTTTTCTGTAGGTAGCTGTAGGCAGCTGAATGAGGTGGTGCACTAACAATGATCGGATTGTTTGGGGGTGAGGTAGGGTGTGTTTTCCAGCACAGTATTGCAGTATCAGGAGACCCTCATGCCACACCCCATCTTCACTACTCACTGTATGATTTTCAGCAAATCACTCTGCATAATCCCAGGCTGTCTCTACTGCTCTCTTATCATCTCGAAAGTGGCTGTATGTTTACAGTCCTTGCTGATAGTTCCTGTGCAAGTTTAGTATGGAAGATGTCCAGATGGAGAGAGGTATTCCGCCAACTGTGAAACTTCTCTGAGCCAGTGGCGAACTGGAGTAGTTAAAAATAGCTGGGTAGGAAAATGTTACTGCAGGCTTGATTCTGGCTAAATGGATGTCACTGCATGGTTCATAATTAGTGTTGTTACAGCTCAGAGGGTTTTGATTCCTCCCTCCCCCCCCCCCCCCCCTCCTCCAGTCAGAGGACAAGAGCTCCATTCCAGGCTCACCCAGCAGGTGGCACTGTATGGAAGGGTGTGTGCTTGGTAGTTAAACTGTAAAGCATATGGGAGATCCTGTTTGTGATGCTATATTAATCCAGATTACTATTAATAGGCATGGTGCAGGAGGCGGGCTGTGGGGGGGGGCGGGGGATCTCACAGATCACTGTAGTTCCAGCCTCTCTCAGCAGGAGGGTGGTATAGTGTAGGGAATATCGCAAGAGCGCTGGCTGTGTGGGAACTCCAAGCTCTGGTTCAAGACACTTTAGCAGGGGGAGTGGGGGGGGGGGGGGGGGGGTGAGGGAGGTTGTGTTGTAGGGAATGATGGAGGAACTCCAGCTGAGGTGCCCTTCTAGTACGAGTTTTGTAATTCAGGTAGCAGAACAAAAGAGGTCAGAGATAATGCATGGATGTGAAATGCCTATAAAAGTGCAGTTTTTCACTATACATACAGTATTGCAATCATTTTTGTTTGTAAAGAAATACACATTCCCAGGGTTTCGTTCTGTGGCTCTGGTGCTGGTAGGAGAAAAAAACCAGAAAGCTAGAAGAGCATATAATTGTAACAATCCCCAGAGAGGCCTGTTTCAAAGTTCAGACCTTGAAGTCCAGCTGACTGGGACTGTCTCCTCTTCAAAATACGGAGAGAGCGTTTCAGTCACTACCAGCAGGTCTATTCTAGTCTGGATGGGACTCGCTAATTTAGTCTGTTGATGAGCCTTGGCTGCTTCACCGAGGCTCCCTCCCAGCCAGGCTGCCGTTTCTGGCGCTGACTATGAGCTCAGTCCTTTCCTCGGCAGATGCTCCTGTCAGTCTGCCTTGGGCGCTCTTCTCACTCACCAGCCCTACCTGGCTGGGGTGGGCTCTGGCGCTGCAGCCACGGTTAGGCTAGCGGTGGAAAAATGACAATACTCTAGTACCTGCTTAATCAGGACATTGTATATTAAGGACCCCGCAACATTCAAAGCAGCTGATCCTGCAGACAGATTTATGTACCTCTTGCTGACCAATAGCTTTCAGACCCAGAGCAGCGGTGCCATAAAGTAACTGCCTTCCGGCTGGAATTGGGAGGGGAGGGGCTTTGTAAGCTCGGTGACTGCTGAAGAAAAAAAAAAATAGCTCACTTGTTCAGTAAAGGCAAACGATTTGTGTTTTCTGAATTTTGGTAGAGCGCCCTGTACACGCTGAACTCCAGTAATTAAGCAGCTAATCGAGCATGGGTTTGTTTCCCTTTAAAGTGGCGATCGGCGGTCCGGCCCAGGTTTAGGTTTTGGGAGTTATTTTTCGGTTTCTGCCTGCCCTGTGCCCTCTAGGGTCGGGGGCGCACCAAGTCCTTTCCCTGAGGAACCCGCGGGGCGTTGCTGAAGGGGAAGGTTTGGGAGAAATGTAGAGGGCCAGCCAGCTGCGGGAAAGTGAGGAGGGGGGCTTCACTGCTGCATCCCTGTTGTGCCAGGGAACACCGATCTCCCGTCCTCCAGCAAACAGTCAGATATTCGCAAGCACACGTGAAAACCTATTTCTTGCCTGGAAAGGGCCGGGCGAGTGTTTTGGGAGGGAGGGAGGGAAGGGGGGTTCCGGCTCCCTGTACACCTGCCCGCCCCCTCCCCCTCCGGATCATGTGCGGGAAGGGGGCGTGGGAGCCTACTTTGAATGCAGCCTGCCCCGGCAGCCCAGGCACTGCGAGGGGACGAAACCTGGCGAGTGGCTGGCGGCGATCGGGCTGCGGAGGCGCCGGGAGCCCGTCCGATCGCCAGCATGCCCGGGCGTGCCTCCACCTCCTGCTGCTGCTGCTGCCCCCGTCCCTGCCCCGGTGCTCAGCCTTCAATCTGGATGTTACCGACACCCTGCTGAAGGACGGGCGAGAAGGGCAGCCTCTTCGGCTTCTCCGTGCTCTGCACCGGCAGCTCCGACCCGATCCCTCAGCTGGTGAGTCCTGGGCTCAGCCCCCTCCCCCCTGCAAAGTTAGGGGATCCCGCCGAGCTGCTCCACCTACTTTCTGCCCCTCATCGTCGGGGGGGAGATGGTTAGCGCTCTCCTGTCCTTCCTCCCTCCCTTTCTTTGCTCCATGCTTGTCCTTTCTCCTGACTGAGTCCTACTGCTGCTGAGCCGGGTAAGCACTGCTATGTGATGACCCCAGGTGGGGTCGGATCCGGAAACGTTTTGGGTCCTTGCTTGTGCAGTTTCTGTGGCTGCCCCCCTGCCCGGGCAGCAATCATAAAACACAAAAGCCCTTTTCTGATTCAGAAGCAGCGCAGGGAACTGCCCTCCCCACCCCACGCAGAAGGGAATGCACAACACTTTTGGAGAGGTGTCCACCCACCCTCCCCAGGATCCCTCCTAGCAAAATTGCAGGACTGGACCGCCCTTCATGGGCAGGAGATGTTCCCATATCCCTGGCCCGGGTCCATTTTTTGCTGAAGGAGATTGTAGGGTCTATTGGGGATCTGAAGAGTTAGGGGAATGGCACACATTATCTGTTTCTTCCATCACAATTCTTATTGCAGACATCTTCCCCATTCTGTTTCTTCCATGCTCTTAACCCATAATGTGTAGGAACGGGTACAGTTTAGACCAGAGGTTTCCAAAACCGGGGGCCTGGACACTAAGAACTTTAGGAGGGTCTCAGGATGAGCCGCATCAACCAGGAATTCAAGAGTGAAAAAGCAAAACAGCCAGAAAGTTCCTGAAGGATTTTAAACCTACAACTTGACATATGCATCATTGTCTGTCTATGAACACAACATTTGATCTGGATTGTAAAATCATATCATTTTGTGGTGGGTCCATGGATTTTTGTTGTAGCTTTGAAGAGGGACTTGATTGGAAAAGCTTGAACAACCCCCTCCCCCATATTAGGAGTCACATGCACCCCCCACCAGTGCTAATGCAGCAGACATATCTTGTACCATTACTACTCTTCACTTCTATAGCGCTGAAGGCAATGCTGGAACCTACAATCTAATCAAGACAAAACATTTGGGGCAAAAGAGACTGAGAATTTCAGATGTTAAGAAAACGGTTAAAATCAATAAGGCTGTGAGTGGGATAATCAGGTGTTAAGATAATACAAGAAGCCTCAAAATGCTGCGTTTTTTAGACTGGATTTGAATTAGGCTAGAGAAGGAGCAAAACCCGCCAACTCAGGAAGTCGGTTCCAGGCATACAGTGAGGCAAGGTGGAAAGCGTGGAGTCAGAAGTTGGCGGTAGAGGACAAGAATATAGATAGGAATGGCTTCCCTGATGAGCAGAATTCACGAGGAGGGGTTGTAGGGATAAGTCATGCAGTTGAATTTTGGACAGAGTGTAGAGAAGAGAGATGGCTCACTGGGAGCCCTGTGAGGAACAAATTGCAGTAGTCTAAGTGGGAGGTGATGAGAGAATGGGTAAGAGTTCTGTTAGTGTGTTCAGAACGGAAGGGATGTCATAGAGAAAGACAAGACATATTTTAGCAGTATTTTGGATGTGTGTAAGAAGAGAACCAGGACAGGACAGAGTCCCCAAATCCAAGAAGGGGCAGAGAATCAAGGAGTAGGTGGTGATCAACAGTGTCAAAAGCAGCAAATAGTCAAGGAGGATAAGGATGGAGTAAAGGCCTTTGGTTTTAGCCATGAACTGGTCATTGGAAACTTTGGCAAGGGCTGTTTCTGTGGCATGTAGAGGGACACCAAGGGGCAGATTTTGCTTCAGGAACAGACAGAAGTTTTCTTTTTCCTAGGGCAGGAACTGAGTGACTGCAAATACAAAGTAAGAAGCTGTTGAATATTTATCCTGGTAGCGACAGTCCCTCAGCGTTGACTCTGCTTTTATGGGCAATAGAGCATGACACATGTAGAAACACTTTGTGGCAATTCATTTGCCCTGAACCCTTGAAGTGAAACAGTCCAACTCTCTGTGTCTCCTCCTTTAATGTCAGTTTCCCAGTGTCACAAAGATTCCTTGTCCTCAGTCCAAGGGTACACATGGCTCCCTGTAACTTCAGGATTCTGCATCGGAGAGAGTTTAATGGTGGATTTGATATTGTAGTTATAAGTTTATTGTCCTAGTATAATCTGTACAGTAGTTACACTGGGTAAATGTATTTAGGATGGCGTGCGCTCTCACTTCACTTCAGCTTCCTTATCACACACACACACACACACACACACACACATATATATATATATATATATATATATGAAGAGTCTGGCAATCCTCTTGACTCTACAATACGGGATCATGGTGTGCACCATGGATTTTTTTTACAATCAGTAAGAAGGGGCAGGAATAGAGGAGAGCCCTGGATCGAGGTCAGTTGAACAAGGTCCCCAAAGGAGACTCTTCCTGCCGATCACGATTCCCAGCTGCTACCCAGGTTTCCTGAGGAACTGCCTGCTTCAAAGGATCCGCCTGTGGCTTTCCTTTTGGTGCGCAAGGAGGAGGAAGGAACCTCTTTGTCGTATTTCCTGTTTCCCCACACTTTTGCCCCTCCCCAGAAGCGCTGTCCAAGCCTTAAAGGAGATTACATCACCTTCCCCCCCCCCTGCTGCTTAGCTGAGGTGGGATGCCCTGCCACTCCCTCCATGTCTGCTTAATTTAATAATTAGCGTGGCCGAGTGCCTCCTGCAGGCCACCACAGCACTGTCCGCTCTGGGAGGCCGCGGTGAGGCGTGTCCCAGGGACAGGGTAGGGACCAGGAGCAATGCTGGAGTGGCTGGAGGCAACTGTTTGTTTCCCAGAAGGAGGGCTTGCACACAGACGCAGTAAAAATCCAGTAATACCAGAGACATCTCTTATGTTTACTAGCCGGAGATGGCAGATCGCTGGCGTTCAGGCTGCTTTTCTCGTATCCCTTGTCCCCCCTGAGGCAGCCCAGGGCCAAAGCTGTAACCCCCCCCCCCCCCTCCCAGCCAGGCCGCTGTGCTAGGTTACCTCTGACCCCCAGCCCAGTCACTGCACAGGGTACAGGGTTCCCAGGAGTCTCCAGCTGACACAGACTGCCTGGTCCACCCCGTCACAGTCGCTTTTTTTTCTTTTCACCCTGCCGGTGACTGCTCAGTCGAAAAAGCCATGTGGGAAAGGGCTTTCTCTCTGCCAAGTGTAGAATCAGCTTCGCACTCGGTGGCTTCAGAGCTCACTAGAGCGAGGTCGTTAAAAAAGATGAAGGAGCACAAATCAGCAATGAAGTTAATTGGCCTTACACCACCATCATATTTTGCCATCTTATTTCCATTAGAACTGATGTATGAAGATCGACGAGTGTGTGCGTGTGTGTCTCCGTGAGGGTGCCTGTACATTTTTCCGAGTGGGTGTGTATAGCTTTATGAACTCAAAACTAGGGACAACAGGTGTACAGGCCCATCCCAGGACTGCTGGAAACCCACACACAGCTGTGTTTGAATTGTTTTCCAGTAAGCTATTTGAAAAAAGCAGAAAAGATAGCTTTGGAGCATTTTTCTAGCGGGAGTGGTAGTGGTGGTGAAAGACTGTGCAATGCACTTTTTGGGTGCTTGTAACATTTTCTACACCTCAGAGTCCAGCAGCCTGCAGCCTCTCTTCTGTTCCCTGCGTGCACATTCAGGGCCAGAGGTACTGCAGTTTTGTTTTCTGATTTTGTGTCTGTGGGGAAAATGTCTACTACATCTTGTCCTCAGATATCCCACAGGAGTCCAGCGGCCCTTCCTACTGCTTCTCTCTCCCACTCTCTTGTTGGCTCTTTCTCCTTGGTTCTTTCTTCCTTCTGTCCCCTTCTCCTGCACTGGATCTAATGCCCTTTCCCTCAGCTGAGGTCTGTATTTCTCCCCTCTTACTCCTTTCATATACTTGGAAGCTCTTCTGAGTATTTTGTGTAGGCCCTATTCCGCTTGCTCTGCCTCCCCTTCCCAATAGCAGTGTTTCTGATCTGTGGCAACCTGGAATAGCTCTCCCAGTCCCTACTAGCTCTTGCAAAACAACCGTATAATATTTGCACAAAGTGCCCTGCTCTGTCGTTGGGGGGCTGGGGCTGGGGCTGCTGGTGAGAAGTTTATTTCTTTTGTTCTTCTTGATCTGCTTAGTGATGACACAGTCCAGTGTCTATGACATCACTCTTCCCCCGAGGGAGAGAGGGCTGCGACGTCAACAGCATGGGGAGTCAGAGCTTTAGATTTGGCAAGGAAGGTCGGAGTGATGTTGAGTGGCGGGCCCAGAATGTGCTCCTCCCTCTAGCCAGGACATAAGGAGTTAAATGCCACAGGTCTAAGCCACTATGAATATTTATAGAGCAGCATCAGTCCTCAATATAGCAGGTGCTCTGCTTGCAGCTGAATCTCTGATAACCGGCAGAGATTGTCTCCTGATATCTGCATTAAAAATTCATCTCTTGTTATGGAGCCCCAGCCTCCTCTGCAATTAGCCAGGCCAATTCTGGCAGGGGCTGTGAAGCCTCAGGTTCTGGGCGAGGCAGGTATGAGTGGTTTGCTGGCCAGAGATTCTCCCGTTCCCCCAGGCCCCGCATTTCCTGTGCTTCTCTGCTGCCCTTCGTGTGAGGGAAGGAATGTGTTATGAATTATTCAGAAGGTGTCACAGACCAAGTGGAGAAGCCTGATCGATATTACTGTGGTCCAGTGGGGAGAGGGTGCCGTCTCTCTCCTCCCCCTCCCCACTCACCCCCTTCCAGCCATGGGAACAGACAGAGCTTGCTTAACTCTGCAGTGCAGCAGCAAACAATTTGTAGGGTAAGCCCCAGCTCCCCTCTGGTTCGGTAGCCCTTTGTGTTGACGAGGGCTCCCTGTCCCCTTTGA
The DNA here is from genome assembly GCF_901001135.1 of Rhinatrema bivittatum. Classification (NCBI taxonomy): domain Eukaryota; kingdom Metazoa; phylum Chordata; class Amphibia; order Gymnophiona; family Rhinatrematidae; genus Rhinatrema; species Rhinatrema bivittatum. Next base: position 275,195,836 of record NC_042617.1, on the reverse strand, counting down.
CTAGTATGAAATCTATGCGTTTGATAAATGTAATTCTGCTCCTAAAGCAGCAGAATGAGTGAGGCATGGTCAAGCGTTTCGCAGCTAAGATTTAATGCAAAAAAAGTGCAGAGTCATGCAGGTGGGGGGAAGGGGAACAGACATCCCAAGGGGGTGGGGTGTGTGTGGTATTGACTTGCAACAAACAGGGGAGAGACCTCCGGGTGATCACGGCTGATGATCGCAAGGCTGCAAAAGAACACGACAAGGCCGCGGTGAGAGTTAGAGGAATGCTAGGAGAGGGATTACCAGTAGAAGTCAGCAACATTGCCTGTGTCCAGCCCTTGGTGAGTTTTCACCTTGGAGCCCTTGGTTGAGTTCTGAATATGGTGCTTTCCAAAGGATATAGATAGGGTAGACGTGGTTCAGAGAAGGGTTACCAAAATGGTACAGAGCATGCATCAAAAGCGCTAAGAAATATCTTTCCCCCTAGAGGAAAGGGGGGGGGGGGGGGTATGATATAGATATTCAGATACCTCACAGGTACAGGTAATGGACAAGAAGCAAACCATTATCCGTGGGCAGGAAGTTCTAGAATGAAAGGTCACAGTAAGAGGAAGGAGGGGGCAGATTCAGCAGTCCTATAAGGAAATGTTTCTTCATGGAAAGCATGGTGAAGGCATGGAACAATCCTCCAAAGGAGGTGGTGGAGGCCAAAATAGTCCCAGATTCAACAAAACCTGGGTAAGGCGTGGGAGGTCCTTAGTGGAGAGAAAAATAAAAGCGATGCCAGAGAGCAAGTCGACTTTGGAAACAGGAAAGGGCAATGGGCAGACTAGATTTTTACCCTCATATGCTCTTTTTTAAAGGCACTTCCGCAGGTAAAAATCAGTGTTTTAGAATTCCTAGTCTTGCTGCACGTGACTTTGGAAACAGGAAAGGGCAATGGGCACGTCATGCCGGTACACGCAGAGGGATGAGACGTTCCTGGGGGCAGGGAGGGATTAGCATTGACAGTTATGTGCAAACGTGCATCATATTGCTGGAACAGGTATCCCCATGAATAGCAGGTGCAGGTCCCTTTGAAAACTGAATTAAAGTCTGCAGTAAGGGGAAGCAGAATGCCTTTTAGATTTGGGGGGGGGGGGGGGGGGTTGGCTCTGCCCTTCCACACCTCCCCCTACTGATATCTCGCTCTCCCTCTCTCCTCTTGCCCCACACCGCCTCTCTCTTATTGTTGACATCTCCCTCTCTCTCTCTGCCCCACCCTTCTCTCTCTTTCTCTCTCTTCCCTCATGCCCACCCTCCTCTCACTCTGTCTTCTTTTCTCTTCCCCCCAATCCTGATCAAGAGGAGGAGAGCAGTGGTGCCTCAGGTCGTGTCCTCCTCCTCCTCCCTCCTTCCCTTCTGCCTGGGACTGGACCTGACTGTTGTTGTGGACAGCGCGGCTGCACTGAATCCCTTGTGGTTCAAAGCAGCCGTCGGGCTCAGAGCTGCGAGAGGTAGAGCTGTTCTGCTCCTCTTCCTGCCACTGAGCAGCTGCTGCCTGCCCAATCTCCTGTAGTGATTCCGTGGGAAGGGCCAGATACTGGTAGGGCCACCACGGCCCCTGCGGCCCATCCCATACCGACACCTCTGTCTGCAGTTACACTTCTGCGCCCAGTTTGAACATTGGCCCTCTCTACATCTAGCCTTTTGGGATGCCTGTAAATTGATTGCTGTGACCCTTGAGCTGATACCAGGCTGGCAGTCTGAGCACTTCTCACTTTAGGCTCATGACGCAGTCACCGAGGCAGAGTCTCTGAGTGTAGGAAATGCCTGATCAGAGGGGCATTGGTGATAAGAACATAAGAAATTGCCATGCTGGGTCAGACCAAGGGTCCATCAAACCCAGCATCCTGTTTCCAACAGAGGCCAAACCAGGCCACAAGAACCTGGCATTTACCCAAACACCAAGTAGATCCCATGCTACTGATGCAATTAATAGCAGTGGCTATTCTCTAAGTCAACTTGATTAATAGCAGTTAATGGACTTCTCCTTCAAGAACTTATCCAAACCTTTTTTGAACCCAGCTACACTAACTGCACTAACCACATCCTCTGGCAACAAATTCCAGAGCTTTATTGTGTGTTGAGTGAAAAAGAATTTTCTCCGATTAGTCTTAAATGTGCTACTTGCTAACTTCATGGAATGCCCCCTGGTCCTTCTATTATCCGAAAGTGTAAATAACCGCTTCACATCTACTCGTTCAAGACCTCTCATGATCTTAAAGACCTCTATCATATCCCCCCTCAGCCGTCTCTTCTCCAAGCTAATCAGCCCTAACCTCTTCAGCCTTACTTCATAGGGGAACAGTTTCATCCCGGTCGCCCTTCTCTGTACCTTCTCCATCACAACTATATCTTTTTTGAGATGCGGCGACCAGAATTGTACACAGTATTCAAGGTGCGGTCTCACCATGGAGCGATACAGAGGCATTATGACATTTTCTGTTTTATTCACCATTCCCTTCCTAATAATTCCTAACATTCTGTTTGCTTTTTTGACTGCTGCAGCACACTGAGGCGACAATTTCAATGTGTTATCCACTATGATACCTAGATCTCTTTCTTTGGTGGTAGCTCCTAATATGGAACCTAACATCGTGTAACTACAGCTTGGGTTATTTTTCCCTATATGCAACACCTTGCACTTTTCCACATTAAATTTCATCTGCCATTTGGAAGCCCAATCTTCCAGTCTTGCAAGGTCCTCCTGCAATGTATCACAGTCTGCTTGTGATGTAACTACTCTGATCTTGGATTCTGGATTTACTCACTTGCCTTTCCAAATCTGAGTTCAGGGCCAGTTACAAAATCAGATACAGGAGCTATTTCCCTGCCTCACAGGGCTCACAATCTAAGGGCCTCATTTACTGAGCATTTTTCCCCGTAGAGACAGAATGGGAGAAAAGCTTTAGTAAAGCAGGCCCTAAGTTGGTGCCTGAGGCAGTGGAGAGTGAAATAACTCGCCCAAGGTCACAGGAGCAGCAGTAGGAGAGGCGGCCGTGGGAGAAACGGGCCGCGGCTCCCCTGGTTCTCAGCCTGCTGTTCTTGGAGAGTTTCTGTGCTCCTCCCTGGGAAATCTCCCTGGTGATCCCTCGCCTTTTTCTCATGGCTGAGACTGGATACTCTTCTGTGCAGGGGCTGTGTAAATCATAATGGTAAAGTGTTAAAAGTGTGATCTGGGCAACTTCCGGTAGCATGGTGGAGGAGTAGGACGGGTTCCTGCAGAGCTCCGCTCTCCCTTCCTCCAGCTCGTTTCTTTTCTGCGTCCTCTTATACTCACTCGACCCGTTCTACTCACCTCGTTAGCCTACGGAAATATTTGCGCTTATTCCAGCAGCTTGGACTTTAAATAGTGCTCCAGTTACAGAATAATAGCGAAACTGCAGCGCTGGGCCCAGACAAATACCGCCAAACGGAGCTAAAGATGGCACCGGCAACTGGCTCTCCCTCATCTCCCGAGACCCGAGATGGGAAGGTAACCGAGATGGTAGAGGCTGTGGTTGCAGCACTTGATGAAAAATTTGATAAGCTCTATCAAAAATTCGAAACCATGAGCCAGCTCTTGACAGACTCCTCGACTCGTCTGCATGAAGCGGAATCTCGTATCTCGACAGTTGAAGGTCGGATTACTCACCTAGAAGAGCAGCTTGTGGATTTACAGGCATAAAATGAGAAGCAAGCTACAAAGCTCGATGATCTGGAGAACAGGTCGAGGAGGGGAAATTTAAGATTCATCGTCTTCCCCGAAACCCTGAAGGACGGTGAGCCGGCGGCCCTCATGGAGACCTGGCTTCCCTGAGCCCTTGACCTGACGGAGCGACATGGTGCACTTAGAATAGAAAGAGCGCACAGGCTAGGTCAGAAGCAAACCAATGCTCCTCGACCGAGACCGGTCATATCGAAACTCCTGAATTCGGCGTATAAAATGGAGATTCTGGCCGCCTATTGAAAGAAACGAGTGATTGAATATGACGGCCACGCCATCTTAATTTTCCAGGATTATTCTGCACTGGTGATGCAAAGCATTTGTCCCTCTTTGCACAAAGTTAGCCTGCCACAAAATAGCCTTCATTCTTCAATTTGCAGCCCGGCTGCGCATTACTTGGCAGAATGAATCTCGGAATTTTGAATTAGTGGATGCAGCGACCCAATTTGTGAATACTCTGGAACTGCCGCCGGGAGACTGAGCTGACTTTCTGGATGAGTATTCTCACTCCTATTTTTGAATGCGCTAAGACCGATTGTATGATAATGCTCCTAGATTTATTTACTGGCGATTTTCTTCATCCTGTATTTGAATGGGAGTTGTGGCGCAAACAGTTTTCTCACTGTTGGATGTTCACATGTTCTTTTTTGCTATAAGGGACAGCCTTGCTTTTTGTTATCTCTTGATAAATCTTGTCCCTGACTCTGGAGGCAATGGGAAATAGTACCGACTTTCCTCTCGGCGTCCTGGATGGTGATACGGGGCTGTTATCGGGTTGTTGTTTTTTTTTTTTAAATATGCGACCGACCAGTTCTCCATGTATTGCCTTCTTTGACTATAGTCTTTATTTTTGGATACACCTTTTTTTTTAGGTTCGCCTCCTTGTGTGGGTTGACATGTGCGATCCTATGGTTCCTAGTGAACCTGACTGCTGGCTTCTGATTTACTTTTATCTATTCAGGTAGCGGGAGCCATTCATATTTCTTTGGACATGGGATTGGACACGGACTAGTTTTGGGTTTTTTTAAATCTCTTCTTCTTCTTTTTCTCTCTCTCTCTCTTTCTTCGTTTGTCTTCTTTCTTTTTTTTCCCCTACCTTTCTCCTACTTTCTTCTTCTCATCTGTCTCTTTTGGAGGGAGGGAGTGCTCCATGCGGAAGGAAGTGCATTCTCTATGGGAAGAGAATGGGATGATGTCTTGGGTGATGGGGTATGGTGGGATGGGATAGGGGGTGGGGTAGGGATACAGGACATTGGATTTTTCTCTCACCGGGTTCATTGGTTCTTTTATTTATATGGCACCCTTGATGGACTTGGGTTTAGGCTGGGAGACCCGAGTCTTTGCTGAGTATTTTGTTTTCTGTCTCTTTGTTTCTCTATGTCTGATGATACTATGTCACAGTCAGTAATTCGTTTTGGTTCATGGAATGTCTCAGGAATTGGCTCTGTCATAAAATGGTTTAAAATTTTACAATCTCTCCAGAGACACCAGATTCATATTGCTCTTTTACAGGAAACTAAATTGGATGAGTTGGAACACCAAAAGCTCTGCCGTTTGGGGGTTATTCAAGTGTATTCGGCACAAAGTTCCTCTAAGATGGAAGGGGTCTCCATTTTGATTGGTAAACAACTTCCTTTCAAAATGGAGCAAGTTCTGGCTGATCCTGAAGGTCTTTACCTCCTTTTAATTGGGCAACTTCATGGCTGGGATTTCACTATCTGCAACATATATGCTCCAAATGTGTATTACCATAGTTTTTTTGCTCGCCTGATCACTTTGATAGCAGCCAACACTAAAGGTCACCTCCTCCTGGGCGGTGACTTTAATTGTGTGTTAGACTCCAAGGAAGATAGAACTACCAAGAAGGCAGGACCTGGGGATGCCCCTACGAAAGGAGTCTCCATGATTTGTCATGCTCTTAGCTTATTGGATACATGGAGGACACTCCATCCCAATGATCTAGAATATACACATATCTCCAGAGCCCATGGTACAGGGTCTCGGACTGACTACGTTTTGGTTCAAGATTGTGATTTTGCCCAGATACTTCGAGCTGACTTAGGCCCTTTAGAAATCACGGACCATACTATGGTGTTTGTGGACTACCTAGTGGGAACTTCTCTTGACTCTCCGCATCTCTGGTGGTTTCCCCGTCGTCTCTATGGCGATACATCTTTTCGTACTTTTCTTGCACAGCACTGGGAAACCTGTGCCACTAACAATGCTCAACATACCTCCCAGCCCTTGTTGTTTTGGGAGACAGCGAAAGCTGTTCTTAGAGGTGATCTTATAGCTTATACCGCCCGTAGAAATAAAGCCTGCTTGCAGCAGATTCGCCAATTGGAAACTCAATTGCGGATCGCCAAGCGAAGATATGAGCCACTAGATCCTCCTTACACACCATAATGCATGAACTAAATTCTTTATTACATTCGAGGGCCCAGAAATCTGCCTTTTATTTTAAAGCCAAGTATTACCATTATGGTAATAAGTCGGGAAAGTTATTAGCAAACATGACTAAAAATTGGGGAACTAAAGCCCACATAGCGACGATGCATACCTCCCAGGGCAAGTTTGTCAATACAGATAGGGAAATGGGGGAGGTCTTTCGTCATTATTATCAAACCCTATACCAAGCAGACCCAGTTGATTCAGTGGCCTTAGGTGACTATTTGACTAATGCTGGGCTGCCTACTCTGTCAGAGACTCAGCTAGGCATTCTTAACCATCCTATCCAACCCCAAGAAATTCAGCTTGTAGTTAATAAAGCCAAAACTTTAAAGGCTCCAGGCCCGGATGGATATCCCGCTGATTTTTACAAAGTTCTCCTCCCTCATATTGTATTACCACTAGTAGATATGCTTAATGATCTTATTGCTAAGACCCATACTATGGAACTCCATGCCCTTGGAGTTAAGATTACAAAGAGACAGCAAAGCCTTTAGAAAAAATTTAAAAACCTGGCTCTTTAAACAAGCTTTTCAAAAAGATAAGGGAGAATAGAAGCCAGGAAAGTGCAAGGTACAGACAATTGACCACCCACACACACTACAGTATTCACTAAGTGTGTAGTTTTTAATAGATAGCCCATCACTAAACAATAAGTTACAATTATAAAACTAGTGTTATACTCGAAAATGATAGACAGAGACCCAGACATGAATTATCACATTTATCAATTAACATTGATCACAAACTGTGTTACCGAATCTTATGGCACCTATGTATACTGACAGATTTTAGTATCATTACTTTATGTGCCTTATTGTAAACCGTTGTGACGGTACCCACCTTAACGACGGTATAGAAAAGATTTAAATAAAATAATAAATAAAAAAAATTGCTCATCCAACTTCGCTTTTTATTGCAACCAGGCCTATATTACCGTTATACCCAAGGAACATAAAGACCCGACTCAACCTGAGTCCTATAGACCCATCTCGCTTTTAAATTTTGATATTAAGTTGTTGGCGAAGATTATGGCTAACCGTTTGTCTCGATTCCTTCCGACCCTCATCCATGAAGACCAGGTGGGCTTTGTAAAAGACAGGAGCTCTTCTACCAATGTGCGGAAAATTTTGTCCTCTCTTGAGACTTGCCATTGGCAGGATATTCCATCTCTCCTCATTAATTAAAGGCCTTTGATAGGATGGGTTGGCCATTTATGTTTGCTGTCTTAGATACGTTGGGCATCTCTGGGTTTTTTAGGTCGGCTGTTCAGGCCTTATATTCTCAACCGGTGGTCTCGATCTTGGTTAATGGTTCTCTTATGCCGTCTTTCTCTATTACCAGAGGCACTCGCCAAGGTTGTCCCCTCTCCCCCCTTCTTTTTGTTCTCACACTGGAGCCTCTACTTAAACATATCCGTAGTAACCGCATAATTCAAGGTATCTCCCCTAGGCCTGGTGAACCAGCCCCCTACAAATTAGTGGCTTTTGCAGATGATCTACTAGTGCATCTTACTTCTTCGCAGTCTTCCTGGGAGGCGTTAATGAATGAAATATCTCTTTATGGCTCCCTAGCGGGTTTCAAGTTAAACTTGGGGAAATCGGTCATAATGCTTACAAAGCCGAGTGCCCACTTTTGGCTACCTGTTGACTTTCCCATCCCACGTGCTACTCACCATCTCAAGTATTTGGGTGTCCTTATCCCTCGGCTACCGGTTTTAATACAACCTTTAAATTTCAGGGCTATTTTGCAAAGAACGAATGTTTTGATACAAAGGTGGCAGAATCTGCCGCTGACTTTGATGGGTAGGATTGCATTGTATAAAATGATGGTTCTCCCTCAATGGTTGTATGCCATGCAGTTGCTCCCCATTTACTGGTCAAGGGGTGAGCTGCGGGAGTTGGACGCCCAGGTGCGTAAATTACTCTGGACAGGGAGGAAGTCTCGTATCGCTCTCAAGCTCCTCCGTTTCCCCCAGAAACACGGGGGTTGGGGGCTACCTGACTTTAGGTCTTACAGTGTGGCCTGTCAACTTTGTCATGTGGCAGATTGGCTTATGAATACTTCTTATTATACTCCCTTAGCAATCAAACACTTACAGACTAAGCCGCTACGTCTTGCTTACATTTTACATAAAACATCTTGACTCCTCCCTGTTCATCTTAGACACAATGTGTTGATAAAACCCATGTATGTAGCTTGGCGTTGGGCCTGCAGGCGCTTTCAGTTTTCCCGTAGTACCACTCATTTTTTGCCATTAGTAGGGAATATTGACTTTCCCCCAGGTCTGCGTGACCAGATTTTTGGAATATGGGACACGCAGGGCATCAAAGCTTTGGTGCATCTGGTAGATGATTTTAATCATATCCATTCTTTTGCAACATTACAAGAAAAGTATGATCTTCCCTCCCAACATTTTTACGCTTACTTACAAATCCGTCACTATATTATTCACTCGCTACAGCTGCCGGATCCCCATGACCATGCTTGGGAACTCCTTTCAGATTTTTTAGACATGGATGACCCGACTCGACATAGACTTTCTTTTTGGTATCGCCTTCTGGGTAAGTTTCAATCTCTTCCTAGCTGGAACACTCAGGTAGAGGGATGGAATAGAGAATTGGGTACTTTATTAACTACTCCATATTACCGGCAATGCTCGCCTAAGTGTAACGCTCCCCATAGCACGCTTGGTCACCAATTCTGGTCCTGCCCTCGCATTAGCTTGTTTTGGCATGCGTTATCTACTGGCTCATTGTCGGACCTCTTTTGCATTCCACCTTAATGTTTTTTTGTGGGATGATAGTAGAGGTATACCTTTTCGGACTCAACATGCCAAGTGGTTGTTCCGATTGGTGATAGTACTCGCTAAAAAAATGTCTCTTGCAGAAATGGATTTCCCCAGAGCCCCTCACCTTAACCCAATTGAGGAACTTGATCCATCAGACCTGTCTACTAGCCAAATATATAACTAATACAGAATGGTTTCTTCCACAGCGTATCTTTTATAACCGCTGGGGAGATTTACCTCTCTACTTTGTCTCCCTGGCGCGGAGCCTTATTCTCAACGATATGCCTACTATATAACCTGTTTTTCTGTGTCATTCCATTGAGCCTTTTACAATTAGATACCTTCAATTGATTACTCTGGGTGCCTCTAGTATCACAGTGTTTGCATCTTTATTTATTTATATCATTATTTGTTTTTCGATGTCCTAGGGGAAGGGTGGGAAGGGGTTGAATACAATCTACTCGTTGCTATTGTTGTGCTTTCTAGCATTCTATTTGTTCTTTCCAGCCTGAACGTGCTGTTTCACTGAGCCGTTCCAGAAGCTTCCTTTTGGACATTTTGTGTTTCTTTTAGAATGAGAGATTGTTGTATACTTTCGTAAAATTGTGACTGTTTATACCGCTTGTACGGCTACATTCGCTTTCAGCAGTCAATAAAAATATGACTAAAAAAAAAAAAAAGTGTGAGCTGGGGATGCAAAGCTCAGGCTGATTCTCCGAAGAGCTGGGCCAGCAGCGGGCAGTAAAGATGTGGTGAATGGTGTCGCAGCTTCTGCGGCCCGGTTTTACTGTGCAGTGACCTTATGCGTAAGAAAAGAGATTGTAAGCAGTAAACCGTGCGGCTTAAGCGCTGTGAAGCACATAAGAGAGCTTCATCCGGGAAACCTGAAGATCTCTTTCTTCCGAAATCACTTTTACTGCTGGAGGCTGCTCTGATGTGCAGAGCATTAATAACACTTACTTCAGACTCACAGACTGAGAATAAATAAAGCATTAGTGGTAAATGTCAGACTGAGTAAAGCTTGCTTTCACTGTTTGCATTACACAAAGACCTGCTGTTTTTGCTCTTTCTCTCTGATTTTGAGTGCTTTGTTTTGGTTTTCTTTTTTTTTCCACATTTTGTTATCTGGACAGTGACTCCCTCACAGGGAACTTTGAGAGCTGAAAACTCATCACTTACCACAGCCAGATTCCCCTCTCCCTTTCCCAAGACAAAACACAAAGGAACGTGCTCACATTCCTTAGCAGCCCAAAACAAGAACAGTGGATGGGAGCAAATCCAAATCCAGAGGGCCTGGGGGGGGGCAGCTTTCCCTGTGCCAGCCGAGCAAAGGAATGCTCAGCGTCTGGGGCCAGCAGTGTGGGAGGAAGAAGTGGCAGCACAAAGGCTGTCTGCTAAGAAGGATAAGCCCTCTGGGGAAGGCACTTCTGTCATCTGCTATACAGGTGTGATGTGCTGGGCACTTAAGAGTATCCTGGGCCTGACATAACTGATCTGGTCACTGTGCATGCTGTGGGCACTGTTTAAAAAAAAACCGGAAGAGCAAAAGGAGGATGCCTCGGGTCAGGCTGGTGAAGGCCTCATTTGTCTTTGGCCTATGAAGGGAGAAATTTCCTGTTCCCCCCTCTGTCTCCTCACTGTTCTGCCTTAGGAGGCTCCAGGTGCAGGGCTGTTTGTCCATGTCCCTTTCCAGTCGCACAGCTTCCTGGGATTTGTAGTTCGGTTTATCAGAATAAACCGAACTACAAATCTCTCCCTCTCAGTCCATCTCCCCAACACACACACACACATACTCTCTCCCCCCTCAGCCCCCTCACCCCCCCACACACTGTCTTTCCCCCTCAGTCCATCTTCCCAATATACACACTCACACTCTCCCCCTCAGCCCATCTCCCCAACACACACACTCTTTCCCCCTCAGTCCATATCCCCAACACACACACACTCTCTCCCCCCCCTCAGCCCATCTCCCCAACACACACATTCTCTCTTCCCCCTCAGTCCCCTTGCCCCCCCACACACTGTCTTTCCCTCTCAGTCCATCTCCCCAATATACACAAACACACTCACACTCTCCCCTTCAGCCCATCTCCCCAACACACACTCTCCCCCCAGCCCCCTTGCCTCCCTACACACTGTCTCTCCCCCTCAGTACATCTCCCCAATACACACACACACACACACACACACACACTCACATACTCACACACTCACTCTCTCCCCCCCCCAGCCCCCTCGCCTCCCTACACACTGTCCTTCCCCCTCAGTACATCTCCCCAATATATATACACACACACTCACACTCTCCCCCTCAGCCCATCTCCCCAACACACACACTCTCTCCCCCCCCCCTCAGCCCATCTCCCCCCCACACACACACTCTCTCCCCCCTCAGCCCATCTCCCCAACACACACATTCTCTCCCCCCCTCAGTCCCCTTGCCCCCCACACACTGTCTTTCCCCCTCAGTACATCTCCCCAATATATATACACACACACTCACACTCTCCCCCTCAGCCCATCTCCCCAATCCACGCATAGACACACACACTCTCCTCCTCAGCCCATCTCCCCAACACACACATTCTCTCCCCCCCTCAGCCCATCTCCCCAACACACACATTCTCTCCCCCCCTCAGTCCCCTTGCCCCCCACACACTGTCTTTCCCTCTCAGTCCATCTCCCCAATCCACGCATAGACACACACACTCTCCTCCTCAGCCCATCTCTCTTACATTATCTCTTCCCCTCCCCCTCTCCCACCAGTCAGCCTCTGCCATTCTGTCTCCATCCCAATCCCCTCCAAGTCAGCTTGCCCCCCCAGTTTGTTAATCCTCCCTTGCATCTCCAGAGGCTTGTTGTCAATGCCACCTCCAGAATAGCTATTTTGTTTTCTTCTGGCACTGCATGCCTCTCAGGGAGTTTGAGCTGCGCAGTGCCCGAACTCCTGCGTCGTCAGAACGGCACGACAGAGTTCGGGCACTGCGCATCTCAAACTCAGTGAGAGCTGCACAATGCCAGAAAAACATTCTGGAGAAGATGGAAGGAGAGTGTATATTGGGGGGGGGGAAGATAGGGAGCTGCCATTAGGGTCCTTGGGAGCTGCCACTGGCTTCCAGGCCGTACAGTGAAGAACACTGCTCTAAGGAAAACAAATAAAATGGAGGGAGAGCTTTTATGTATGGAGACAGATGGATGCGCCGTGGTCCCGTCCCTCAGGAATCACATCCTATGAATGCTTATGCCGGATAGGAATCAGATCTGCATTAGATTTGACCCTAATGACCTAAAGCAAGATGAACAGCCTCTGCTGAAACCCTAGCTGTGCTCTGGCCTGAACCCAATAACAGAACAGCCAGAGGTGATCTTTCAACCTTGGTTAGGCCTGGATCTCTCTGCTATGAAGCCCTCCCCTCCCCCCGTTTGTTTGTTTTTTTCCCCTTACAGAATATCCCCAGTCATCATTCAGGACAAAAGAGAATGGATGAGGAAAGGAAGCTTTTTGTGTGTGGAAGTATCACCCTCCCCTCCCTTGGGCTTACAGCTAGCATCCCCTTCTGTAACCGTCTCTTTTTAGTCAGTAAGGAGGTCCAGACAACACTTCCACAACCCAAACGCACCTCCTCTGCCATGGGACTGAGCCCTGGCAGTAGTGACGGAGAGGAGACATGACCCAGGGCCTTTCCCTCTTCCCGCCAGCGATTGTGTCCCCCTCGCTGGTCAAAGGATCAGCTCTCTGGGGAAGATGGTCTGACTCTGCAAAAGCTCTATGCATGCTGCTAATCTTGTCTCCAAAGCACTGGAGCCTGCGGGGCGAGACAGAGTCAGTGCACTGTCGCATCCACAGATGGGGTTTTCCCTCTCTTGATGCACCGCTGCGGAATCTGCATCCCTCCAACAGGGCACAGGCAGATCAATGGCAGGAGTGTGCCATCGGGCTTGAGTAACCATGAGGTCATGGGCTGGGAATCACCATTAAATCCGCTTCCCGGATCATGCTGTCCCAGCTGAGGGGTTCAATTTCATCCCTCGGCTCCTGCCTCTCATGCTATTAGCGTATTATTCACACTCTGGCATCTCGTATCTGCTGAGGAAACAGCTGTCGGGAGAGGGTGAGCTGCCCCACGGCAGTGCCATGCCTGTCCCAGTATGTGTTGTTCTCAGCAGAGCAGTGCAAGCTTGGAGTCCCCGCTTCCAGAGAAATGCTACAGGCAAAACAGAGGCAGATAAAGGGGGTAATCAATTTCACTGTCTTCAAAGGTTCATATCTTTTAAAGACCTGCCAAAAAGATGTTTGAGACATCTGAAGACGAGATCTGTGAGGTCTCAAAAGCCCATACACTATAATCATTTTTGTTGGCTCTTTGTTTTTAATCATCAGTTTATTTCTTCCAGTTTGGCCAGGGTCCAAATGATTTTGTGCCCCCAATGGTCCCCACCATGTCTTACAGTTTCAGCCAAAAGAACCATCCTCAGCTTCACAATTCAGACTGAGCTTGGTAAGAAGAGAATACTCAGTCTTCTTGACCGGTCTAAAGCTGTCACAAGCTACAAGCTCTCGAGATGGAGGGGGGCGGCTGCTTTCCCAGGAACACATATGGCTGCCTTGAAAGGAAGAGGTTTCTTTTTCACTTACAGTGGTCAAATTATGGAATATTTTGCCAGCAGCCGTAGTTATGGCTAGGTCACTAAATCAATTTCCAAGTAAATTCGACGTGTTTTTAGTGCAAAAGATACTTGCTGGGCACGATGCGACGGCTACATGCGTGAATCCAGCTGTTCCCAGCTGATCACCCTCTGTGGGGGAGTTTTCCCCCTCCCTCCCTTCCTTCTTTCCCCGGATCATCACGTAGGAGAGAACTGTTAGGCCATCAGAAGAAGGCCGTGGCTCGATGGACCTCCGAACTTCTTTCACGCTCACCAACTTTGTCACATTGTCATTTGGGAATCTTGTGTTGTGAGCTTGCTCCTGCCAGTGCCCTGCTAAGGTCAGCAGGAGGTCCATATGCAAAAGAATTTAGCCAGTAAGTTAGGGGCGTTCTGGGGCGGAGCTGAGTTAGCCGGATAAAGTTAGCTGGCTATATTCAATGATGCGGCTGCAGTACTGAATATACCTCTGTAGTTAGCTAGATAAGTTTATCTGTCTAACTTTGCTAGCCGGACAGTGACTGCACATGGACCTCCACACACTGTTTAAGGCAGTGTCTGTTGCTGGTCTGTGTTCACCTTTTCTGGGTGAGAGGGGGGAATGGCACGCTCTGGCTTCTCAGCCCTGGTACTTGGTCCCAGTGACTTCACCCTGAACGTGGAAGAGATTTGAATGTGTTCAAATACCACGTCGAGAGCTCGAGGGAATTCCAGGAATCTGCCCGTCCATAGTGGGAGTTACTAGCTGGGAGCCGAGATCCGAAGAGAATGAAGCGTTTGTCTGCAGCCATCCCACATGCAGTACAAGGCCCTCATGTTTTCATCCCACTTCTTGGCAAGGGATTAACTGGGAAAAGTGCCTGCCTGTTCTCTGTCTACCTGAGTGCATGCCCGTACATCTGTCTGCCAGAGCATGTGCCCGGGCATCTGTCCACCTACCTGCGTCTGCATGTATATTTCAGTCACACGTTCCCTCTTTATTGACGTAGGCGTGCACACACAGTGGGGTGAATTTTCAAAGCACTTGCGCGCGTAAAATTAGCATATACATGTCTAAATGTTGAAAATATTGCGTGCACTTTAGGTTTCATGTGCACGTATGTACAGGGAGAAAAGGTGCTGTTCTGGGGCGAGGCCAACAGATCTTCGTGTAAGCTCTGGTTTTATAAGAGACGCCGGCACATTCGGCAACTTACTTGCTAATTATCGTGCCTAACTGATATCAAATTTGTTTCTTGTCTGCTATTAGCTGGGTGGGAGGTCTGGGTGAACCGGAGGGGGGGATTCAGGCTGAAGAACCAGGAAGGTCTCGATAACCTGGAGAAAGACTTGGGCGAACCGGTGGCCTACTTGGTAATCTGATTCATTTCATTTATGCACCAATGTTTTAAAATTGGCCGACTTCTGCGTGCACATTGGGATTCGCGCGAGTAAGCTCGACATTGCTTTTGCGCGTAAAATATGCGCGTGTATATTTTAAAAAGAGGGAGGAAAAGTACGCGTTGATCGATGCCTTGTAACACTCACTTTCAACGCATTGCCCGTAAGCCTCCACACGCGCGGATGTTGCGGGGTAGAGAGAGACGCATATTTTATCATATGCATGTTATCTGATCTACACGGGTTTATCATAGATCTCCGTGCGGCCATGTGCACGCGTATATGGAGCTGCATGGAGTTTGAAAGTTACCCTCGTTATTCCTTCAGCTTCTAATAATGCAACTGTGTGTAATCAATTGTGTGCACGCGCTATGTATGGGAAGGACTGTCTACACTGCTCCCTTAGTTCTTTTGTCAAAGTTTAATTCATTTTTTTATAGTATGCAGAGGATGCATTTGTTTTTGCTTATCCTTACGGACAGGCACTTAAGGTCCATGCCACTCCTACTTTTTCTTCTGTTTTCTGGAGAAAATACTTGCCTACGCAACCATAATGCCGCGTATGCAAATCTAAAATCCCTCAGCCCCAGTCCCTTCTTCGCATCCTTCTGAGGTCCTTTGTGCACATCTGGGATTCCCAGTTTCAGTCCCTCACATGTGGGCAGGATACACCCAACTCATCTGTGAATGCAAGATTCTCAGCTCCAGCCCTACACAGACAGCATCCTCCAGTCCATTCCCCAGCACCCCTCCTCCACCACTCCCCCTCCCCATATTCTTCAACGCGTCTCTCCCTCATGCCTCCCCCACACACATACATCCGAGATCCTCAATCCTAGCCCTCACACATTTGAGATCCTCTACCACCCCCACGTACTTCTCAGACCCCCAGTCCCAACCACAGTCCCAAGTCAGAAACTGATGCCCATCCAAGGCAGCGCATATCTTTAAACCGTGTTTCTGGTCCTGTATTGTTTTCTTTGGGAGAAGAGAGGAGACAGAGCTTTACTTTGGAATTCGCTCCCCAATGCGTTAAGACAAATTACTAACCACAAAGAATTCAAAAAATCGGTAAAAACATACCTAGTCAAAGTAGCTTTTGCAGTATATGAAGAAATGAAATCATTTTGAGATCTCATATATTATTTCTGTGATTATCCATCGATTCATATTGCTATAAACCATATAAAAAAGTGTTGGGAAACCTAGTTTTATTTTAAAATTTCTGACTTTACTCTGCTTTTGTAAGAAGCTTAGCATAGTTAACTACTTAACCTAAGAATATATTAGGTAGAATTAGGGCATAAAGTTTACATTGTATTTTTTTTCCTTAACTTTGCTTTACTCTTTTTTATTTCATTATTTGTATTTTTTTATTGTTTATTTTATTTAATTGGATGACTTTGATTTTTATTTGATTTTTTATTTTATCTGACTTTATTCTGATATTTGTAAACCGTCTTGGTCAAATTTTATTTGTGAAAGACAGTATAGAAATCTTTAAAAATAAATAAATATATAAATAAATAGTGCGGTAAAGCTTTCAGAGGAAACTCGTGGCTTCTTTGCGTCTCAGGATGAGGCCTCTTGTCCTGTTCCTGCTTGATGCTGTCCCTCTCCCATCCGTGTTTGGGTCTGACCCTTCCAGTCAGCCAAGTACCCTTACTCCTCTCTTCAGCGGATGATAGAGGCACTCACAGAAAGATTTCACCAGCCCTCCTTTTTTGGTCATGCAGACTGACTGAGTTATTTGAAGAGAATTCCAGTTTATTTTTACCAGCTCTGCTACTATGTCTGAGCACATGGCTCTCCCTCTCTTCCTCCCTCCCAGCAGAAGTTTCATTATGGAAAAGGGACATTAGCTGTGGGGGAGTTCACAGCTCAGAGTCTCAGGACCTCTCACCGGAAAGCACTGTAGGGAATGGCACAGAACATTGTCTGGGAGGGGAGCTCACAGCTCCTGTAGTTCCAGCCTCTCCAGCAGGAGGTGCTGTGAGGGAATGGTGCAGGAGCACTGGCTGTGGGGGAGTTCACGGCACATGCAATCATCTCTTTTTGTTTGGGATCAGTGCTCTCCTCTGCTCTGTTTTACTGTTTGTATAATCGGTTAATTTCTCTCTTTGGGGCTGATGTAATAAGACCCGTGGGAAATTGCTATTTTTTAGCATGTATTTTTGTTTTTAGTGTGTATGGCAGAAGCAGGTGCCTCCGCAGGATGTAATTCGGGGACAGCATGCAAACGAGATACGTGCCGAAAATCCATGCAAAACAAATGTCTGCACAGATATGTGTGGTACAACACGCGCTGAAGGCCCTATGCAATAAACAGCTCATAAAACCGCATTAATGTAGTGGCCCATGATTGATTCTCAGTTGAAAGCCTCCCTCTTTCATAAGAGAGTAGTGAGTTAGTAGTCCAGGATTAGGACTGAAGGTGGGTGGAGCAATGTCTAACCCCTTCTTGATCTGTCACTGACCATGTGGGATCTATAATGGTGGATTAAAACCCCGGAGTCTGGACCGATCTGGATATGTACAGGAATGGCGGATACCGGTGAGCAGGGGAAATGCAGCAGAGATTTGGGAAGGGGCTACAAAAGCATCCAGCATTTCTGACATGTGCCTATTCCCCCTCCAACCTCTCTTCTGGTTTCTGCCGCTTAATTTTTCAACCTCCAGACAGGCACATAAAAACTTAACTCCTGCCTTCACCCAGGTACTAAAAAACCCACTTAAAAATACCCACTAATGCCAGCACATTTGAGCAAATTTGTGCGGCGTTTTTTCTGCGCTAACCACGTTATTACGTACACGCAAAAGTGCGGAAAAGCGTGCATAATACCATGCGCAAAAACCTGCGGCAGGTCTACCGCAGCTTATTACATCGGCCCCACTGTGTTCTAAATAAACAGCTTTAGAAAGAGCTACCGGCTGGATTCTGAAGGCATGAGAAGAGCCCCGAGTCTCGCATGCAGTGACAGTGCCCTGCCTCCTTTCCTTTGCTAGACTGGACTCTCAGTGAGTGTGACTGAAGGATTCTTTTAACCCTAGATGGGTGTCCTAATAAGGCGCACGCGGCAGTTTAACCTGCAGTTGCGTGCATATTTTTTGTGCGCAAAAAAAAAAAGTGGGCATAACAATGTGCATAGAGGTTAGCAACCCTCATGCATATCTCCTACTAATGAAGGCTTTAGCTATCACTCCCCCATGCAAAGAGGTGCACTGGTTTACCTTTTGTTTTCTTAGCGCTGGAATCTTAACTCCTAGTCCAAGGTGGAGTAAAGTTTCCAGGGCTAATGTTAGTCTATGGGCGGAAGCTGTGTTTTCTGTGCAAACGAAATGTGATTTATGTGCCCAAAAATGCTTTCTGTGTAGAAAGAATTTTTTGTGCACATCATATCTTATGTGCCTAAATTATGCTTCTCTGTGTGCTATGTATTTTCTTTCTGCACATTTTTGGGTTTGCATGCATATTTAACACCCGATTCGTTAAGATAGCATTACTGCATCAGGAGTTTAAGAAATCTTGTAGCACGTGCATTAAGAGACCATGTGCTGACTTTCAGCACACAGTTACAACCTTCGGCTAATTGCATCGGCCCCAGAATTCTGTTTTGTGATTTTTCTTCCATACTACTCATTCCCTCTCTTTTGCCCCTGATCCAGTCAGTAGCTGGTATAGTAGGTTGGAACTAAATGAAAGGCAAGAAAAGAGAAATGGAGATTTACTTTTCATCCTGTGATTCTATTCCCATTTTCTATCTTTGCAGAGGGCACTACAGGGAATGGTACAGGAGCATTGTCTGTGTCGGGAGCTCACAGCTCCTGCGGTTTCCAGCCTCTCCCAGCAGGAGGTGCTGTAGGGAATGGTGCAGGAGCGCTGGCTGTGTTGGAAGCTCACAGCTCCTGCAGTCCCAGCCTCTCCCAACAGGAGGCGCTGTAGGAAGTGGTGCAGAAGCAGTGGCTGCGGGTGACTGGGGGGTTGACAGCTCCTGCAGTCCCAGCAGGAGGCACGGTAGGGAATGGTGCAGGAGCGCTGGCTGTGTTGGAAGCTCATAGCTCCTGCAGTCCCAGTCTCTCCCAATAGGAGGTACTGGAGGGAACGGTGCAGGAGCGCTGGCTATGGGGGAAGCTCATAGCTCCTGCAGTCCCAGCCTTTCCCAGCAGGAGGCGCTGTAGGGAATGGTGCAGGGGCACTGGTTGTGGGGGCATGGGGGGCTGACAATTCCTACCTATCCCAGCAAGGGGTGCTGTAGGGAATAGTGCAAGAATGCTGCCTGTAGGGGATTTCTCACTTTTTGCCCTTTCAGGATCCCCTCAATCTGGGTGTACCAGTTTCTCTTCCTGGGTGCTTCGCAGTAATGGATATGCCAGGAGAGCTCTCTGCCAGCATTCTTGCTCTTCTTTCTGCCCTCTCCCAGCTGTGAGTTCAGGCTTATTCTCTGCAGGATTTATGGGCTCATGATCATTAACGGTCTGCCTGGCTCACATCCTGCACCTATCAAGTGCAGATGTTCCAAGACCGTTTATTTTGCTTCCCGCATATACTGAGAGTTCATATTATCTTTACAACCATCTCGCCTCATCTTTTATTTAAACGATTCCCCATAAAACTCGCATAGTCACAGCCAGGGCATTCTGCATGCATCTTTAGGTCTGAGCTGGACATGTGGCCCTCTGTGGGCATTTCCATGGGGTTTCCACTGACCACAGTGTCCTTAGGCAGCGGAATGGCGTAGGCCACTGGGGCTGTGGCCCTACCAACGTTTTGCCCCACACAGCATCAGCAAATAGGGAACGTGGGGAGCAAGGGTGGAGATTGGTTTGTTTGGCCCCCGCCCCCCTCCCAACCGAAAAGGTGTTCTGCTGCTCCTGACAGTGCCCCACACCGTTCTCTGGCCCACAAAAAGAGCCCAGTGGAACCCCCTGCCCCGCCCTAAGAATGCAGGAGGATGCTCACTGGGAACCACTTAAATAAAAGATGAGGACCAAATGTGTGGCCTTTAGTGTGGGTCCTGACACAGGGGGGGTCCACATGGCTTTCTGTGTTGGGTGCCAATGCAAGGGATCCATCGGCCTGTCTCTCTCTGGGTGGGGTGCTGACGCGGGGGGCTGCGGCTGGCGCTGTTTCAGTGGTTCCAGGTGGCAGTCTGCGTGGATGCCGCTGACGCAAGGACCGCCGGGGGGGCGGCTCTGTCTGTGGATGCTGTGGCGGGGGGGTTTCACATGGCTCTCTGTTTGGGGTGCAGATCTCTGACTGGGTGCTCTCACGGGGGCTCTGTACGGCCGTCTGTGGTTGCCGTATGGCATGACTATCTCTCGTTGTTAACATCTTGCCCCCCTTTCTGCAGAGCTTCTCTGTTTTAATTATTCAGGCTTTGTAAATGCTGTCTCTGCTGTAAAAGGTAAAGATAAATGGCTGATCCTGTGTGTGTGTGAGTGCGGGGAGCAGAGTGCATGTCCCCAGACAGCTTGGCTGGTAAAAGCCCTGTTTCCTCTGTGTGGAGATTTTGCTTTGGGGTGGGATCGGCTTTTTCTGCGTAGCAGCAATGCTGTTTTTCAGTTCCCTGCTGCCGTGCATGATTATCTCTGGGATTGATTCATTCAGTTTTCATTGCAAGAAATACATTCCCTTTAATCTGTGGCTCATTTTCTACCATTTGATTATTTGTTTATTTAGAACTATCTAGGCCGCGCTCTCTCCACGATGATGTCTTATTGTGGCAAACGCTTCAGATGCCTCCCTCCTTTACTCTGCTTCAGTGTCTCTCCCTGACGACGAGCAGGTGGAACAGTGTTGCGTGGATGGGTTATGTGACCCTGTCTTGTGCTGGGCTTTTCCAGAGCTTTCTAGGAAAGTGTGGGAGCTGCCTGCACCCGAATGCCAGGCAGCTTTTTTATCTTTTCTGTCTAAGGGGCGATGATCTGCCGACTGCTCCCACGGCCCTTTTGGCCTGCCAGCCTTTTTGGCTTTTTTTTTCTTGTATCTCGTGCTATTCAGAACATGCTGTCGCTCATTTTTTTTCCCCCTCTCCTATTTATCTTAGTTCAGGAGCTCCCAACCTTTCAGTGGCGAGGACCCCCTTTTCAGCCTCAAAAAAAAAAACGTTTGCGGACCCCCCCCCCCACGCATGTCATGACAAAAGAAGTAAATGACCCGCACTCCAGAATCATTCATAATATATAAAACTTAATATTAACTAATGCTTACTGACCTAACCTGAATACGTAAGAAAAGAAATTTCCAAAGTGGTTTAAAAATTGCACTCATAGTTGAAGGAATTGGATGAAGCCAACAAGTGGCCTCCACTTCCCATTCCAGCTGCAATGGGGAACAGGAAGCAAGTTCAGAAACGTTCCAGGCTGGCAGCTCAGCGTGACCTGGCGGAAAATCATAGAAACATAGAAATGACGGCAGAAGAAGACCAAACGGCCCATCCAGTCTACCCAGCAAGCTACGCAGTTTATCCATTTTTTTTTAATCTTCCCCCCCCGCCCCCCCTTTTTTTTCTCCCTTCCACCCGTCACTATTGGCTTCCAGCACCCTCCGGCCCCAATACCCTTCCACCCCTCCACCAATGCAGAGAGCAGCGCCGTATCCGCATCCCAGTGAACATCCAGCTCAATCAGGGGTAGCAACCGCAGCAACAAGCGGCCACACCCCTGCCCCATACTCTTACCCACCTCTGTTTTGTTTGTTTGGGGGTTTTTTTGGAGATGGCAGCCCTCCATTCTTCCGCTCCGTGAAGGTGGAACACAAACCACTGGCCACTGGCATCCCGCTCCGTGAATGCCTCTGTGGCTACTGCTGCTCCGTGCAGTGTTTTTGCTGCCTGAAGGTGGAACACCAACTACTGGCCACTGGCATCCCGCACCTGTACCTGCAGATCTGCAATCTCATTTGCAAAGGGAACCTGTCCTTGGAGTTTCTGTCAAAAACTCAGGCTGGTGGGGGGGGGGGGGGGGGGAAGCCGGCACTTTTGCAGTTGTGTACATTTATTTGATTTGAAGCGTGTGCAAAGTACATGCGTGAAAGCGTGCACAAGGACTTCAAAAGTAAGTCCCTGCCTGGACTTTCCCTCCCCCAGCCTAGGCTTACTCCGTTTTTTTTTTCTCTGTAGGTAACAGTATGCAGGCTGTTATGTAGGTTATTTTACTCTCAGTGGCGGGGAGCAGTAATTTTCAAAAGGGCCTGTTTACAGGGGTAGCGGGTACCCCGTTGTGGTGCGTTATCTGTAACTAGGGGTGCTACGGGTCCAGGTTGAAGTCCGGATGGAGAGGAAGGCTCCTCGACTGGGGCCCCTGGCACTGTCGATCACAATCTCCTTGAACACGTCACACCCTAGATCAAATATTTCCGGGAAGTGCCAAATAGTAAAGAATAAGAGCAGGGAAGCCAACATGAAAACAGGAAGAAACCAGAATTCACACTAAGGTCCATCCATCCCCTAGTACAGTGATGGCTAACCTATGACACGCGTGTCAGAGGTGACACGCCGAGACGTGTTTGCTGACACGCGCAGCATTTCATGGACTATCGGGATTTTTTTTTTTTGGCTGTGCCGAGCCTTTTTTTTTTTTCCTGCTGTGCCGAGCCTTTATTTTTTTTTTTTTAGTGGCTGCGCCGACCCTTTAAAATTAGTTTAGTATCTCCCCCCCATTGCCCCCGGGTGCAGAGAGGCTCATGCGGCGCAACGACAGGCAGATAGGGATCGCATTTAAACGCGCTGATGCCCCTCCTCCTTCCTGCCTGTGCGGCCCGGAAGTAAACGTTGCCGGAGCCGCGTGGGCAGGAAGGAGAGAAGCATCAGCACGCGCAGAAGAGGAGTAGCACTTGAGCTTATGGGCCGCCGCGAATCCCACCCAAGTCGCAGCAGCCTGAGAAGAGAAAGAAGCCCGGTAGCAGGGCCGCCGCGGCCCGAGAAGATCAGGGCCGCTGCAGAGCCAATCCTGCGGCGACCCGCGACGAGGCGGCCCAGAGGTGAGAGAGGCTGAGGGTCTGTAGAGGGTGTGTGTGTGTGCGTGTATGAGACGAGTTGAGAGATTGTGTTTGAGAGTGAATGTTTGCAGAGACAGCATGAGACAGCATGTGCTTGAGCAAGACAGCATATGGGAGTGAGAGAGAGCCTGTGTGTGTGAAAGTCAGACAGCATGTGCCAGTGAGAGACTGTGTGTGTGTGTGTGTGTGTGTGAGAGAGAGAAATGCATGTGAGAATGAGAACCTGACTGTGTGTTTGAGGGAAGAAGATGGAGAGAAAAGAAACAGAAAAAAAAGACAATATAAAAGGAATTGGCAAAAAAAAAAAAATAAAGGGAAGGTGGAAAAAATAAGAAAGGGAAGGTGGAAAAAAAAAGCCTGTGACCAATCAATTAGAAAACTAAGATCAGACAGCAAAGGTTAAAAAAAATATATATATTTTTAGTGATTGGCACATGTAATCTTTGGGAATGTGCAAGAATAGTAACATCCCCAATAGTCATGTGGCAGCAGTGACAGTGGCAGCAGAGGAATGAGAGAGGTTCCGAGGTTGCTGGCAAAAGAGAGGGGGGTCTGCCGTTAGTGTGTGAATGGGACTCTGCCTGGGGGTCTGTGTGTGTGTGAATGCATAGGTGCCTGCCTGGGGGTCTGTGTGTATGAGAATGAATTGGTGCCTGCCTGGGGGTCTGTGTGTGTGACAATGAATTGGTGCCTGCCTGGAGGATGGAGCGGGAGTGGTGTGAAAATGAATGGGAGCCTGCCTGGGTGTGTGTGTTTGTGTGTATGTGAGGGAGCCAGTGAGTGTGAGAGCATGAGTGTGTATGAGAAAATCCAGGGGAGTAAGAGTTTGTGTGGGAGGGGGGGGGGGGGGGAGGGGGAGAGAGTGTTTTAATTGAAGATTTAGCTGACGAAATTCAGCAACAAAAAAGTCACTAAGCAGGCAAGGTAAAGAATTATTTGTTTTTGCTTTATTAATAAATACAGTACATATATTAAAATTATAACTTGTTATTAATTAGAGCTACAAATATCACAATTATGGATTTTTCTAGAAGTGACACACCACCCGAGTTATGCTCGGTTTTTTTATGAATTTTGACACACTGAGCTCAAAAGGTTGGCCATCACTGCCCTAGTAAGTCCACGCTGGGGTAATCTCAAAAGGAAAACACTGGAGTCTGTAGCTGGTGTTCAAATAAACGATAGTGTTTACTGTAACTTAAAGAGGATCCAAGCCAAGATGACAAAAATAAGAATCAACGTACCTCCAATGATCAACAGAGAAACAAATGGTTTTTCTGTCCATCCTTCAATTCACTTCCCTTCCTGCTTTTGCACCTTCATCCTGATGGAAAATATCCTCACCAGTGAGGGTGGGATAGCTAGACTGTAGCGCCAACATCCACCAGTAACAAGGGATCCCAAAACTTCAACCGTCAAACTGGAATCCAATTATCCAAAGGTTGAGGCTCTGGATTCTTCTATTCCAAAGCCTCTAGAATTCTCTCCAGCCCTGCTTGACTGGCACTTGGGCTAAGAAAGATCTCCGATCCCCAGTCCTCAGCGAGACTGGAAAAAATGCCAAGATCTCCAACAGTAAAATTTCTTCTCCTAGGTTGAGACTCTAGATCCGTGGTTCTCAACAGGTGTGTCGGGACACACTACTTTGTCACAAGGTCCGGGGGGTGTCGCAGGGCCAGGAGGCGGCTGATCTCTCCTCGTCAGTCCAGATGGGAGTTGGTTGGCTTCCTCCTTTACCAGGCCTGATGGGAGGCTAGTCTTGCTTCCTTCTCCTCTTCCTGGCTCAGTGGGAGGCTGTTTCCCCATTCACCCAGATCAAAGCGAGATATTGCCAACTCCCGTTCTTCTGGGTCCGATGGAACACTAACTTTATCTTCCGCCGCTGGGCCTGGAAGTGATGCTGCCTGATGCTCTCTTCACCCTATGGGGGTTGGGGCAAAGAGGGCTGGAGATGCTGGGCAGGGGGGTGGAAGCGAGAGGGAATGTGGGGGGCTGTTGAGCAGGAAGGGGTGGGGAAACAGGGAGTCAGGGTAGTTGGACGGAGAGGGGGAGGAAGGGGGTAGGGAGAGTTGAGCAGGGGAGAGAGGGATGTGTGAGGGGATGATTGGAATGGAATAACTGGGAGAAATGAGGGATGATGGGAGCATGGAGGGGGAGTGATAGGATGCAAAAGCCATAAGATGTCAGTTTGGGGAATGTGCATTTCTTCTAACTTTGCACTTTGCTTAGTGTAGGAGAAAATATATTTCTGTTTCTATTTCTACTGTTTCGCACTGCATGCAGAGTGGCTTTTTGGGATTTCCATTCCAGTTTTTGCCTCCATATTTGTAATTTGTGATCTTTTATTCTGTATTTGGTGAAGGCCTGTTCTGGGTGTGTGACTGAGGTGAGGTATTTTATTAGCATGTAGGCATTTGTATCAGTCTTATTTGTTGTGTTTTCTCAATAGGACATGCATTGGTGGTGCACTGCTTGCCTTTTCATTGGTAGGGCTATTGCTGTTTGAATCCTTGGAGTTAGTGCTGTTATGGTATGGCAGGTTTGCTATTCATGTACTGAGCATTTTTTTTTCAGGTTTTGTATTTTACAATGTGCCTGGTAGTAGAGAAAGGTTTGTTTGTTTTTTTTGATACTGAAATGATACCAATATCAGAATCTTTTTTTTTTTTTTATGGTGAGTTGTTCAGGGAAATATTCTAGTTCTACAATACACCTGTCCTTAGGGGTTGTGGGATTCCTGTGGATGTGTTTAAATTTTTGCCCCAGGATGGTCACGTGTTCGGAGTGTCACTCATGTGAGCATCATCTATCAGGTGCATCCCGACCAGAAAAAAGTTTGAGAACCACTGCTCAGGATGAATCTCCGCTCCTTTCTTCTCTTTCTCCTTGATCCCCCAACTCAGAGAACAAGAGATGATCTCCAGCCTCTTCCTTCCCCTCTAACCCACTGGGCATACTTCCAGGATCTATATAACCCCCCCATAGTTGCCTGCCCTCCAAGAAGGTGGGTTTAAAGCCATGGGAGGGATTCCAACATCCACAGCTCCTCCTCCTACCCTCAGCTTAGTAAAATATACTTTAGGGAAAGTTTTATTAGTGACGGACCGAGAGCCCCCGTCACACAGGTGCTTAACCCACATAAAACGTTTTGAAAATGGCCCTCCCTGAAAACTGACTCCCCCTTTTAGCCTGCTTGTCTTTTATACTTCATTTTCTTTTATGTTTCTTACAAACGCATAAGGTGACAGTCACAAAATGTATATCTTAGAAAAAGCAAAATAGCCTGGTTTTCAAAAGGAAGAAGGGTCATGAGATCTCTCTAAATGACGGAGCTCTGTTTAATGTCACAGCCACACCGGCTGTTGCCTCTTCCTCCCTCCTTGATCTCTTGTGGCCATCTCTCCCTTCTTCCCTCCTGGATCGTGGCGCTCCTTTATCTCTCCCTCCTGATCCTTCTCCCTCTCCCTCTGGTTCAGCATGATTCCTGGGGGTCCTCTTCTTCTTTCTCCCCCCCATCTCCGATGGCCTTCTTTTTTTCCCTGAAGGGCTGCCGTCTACTCCTCCTCCTCCCCTAAAACCAGGTCAGTCATGGATTTCCCCTTGCCCTCTTTATCCTCCTTTTCTTCCTTCGTTCCTGTTTCATTCCTTCTCTCCTCTGTCTTCTCTCATACTGCTTGCTCCATTTCCTCCTTTCTTCCTCTCTGGTCATGCTACTCTTTTTTTTTTTTTTCGTGCGGCTCTCCTCTTCTTTCTCCGTCAGGACAGTGACAGAGCACATGGCAGTAGCAGGAAATGCCTCTCACCCCCTGTGATCGCCCTGCTTTGCTCAGTGCGCAGCAGTGGCCGGTGAAGGGTCCGAGAGCCGCACTTGCCCTCTCTTTCCCCATATCCTCGCAGTGCAGCAGCGGGGTTTACAATTCAAGGGCTGCCCTTCTCTGTCGCTCTTCCTCCTGGCCTGCGGGGAGAAATTTCCAGGACAGCAGTAAGGCCCCCCCCATTCTCACTCTCCTGGCCTGTGGCAGTAGCTCAACTAATCACAGGTAGCAGCAGCCCAGCTTCGTGCATCCTTTCAGATCCCCTGGGCTGGTCTTATGGACTCCAGGTTGGGATCCATTGGGTTTTTTTTAGTTCTTCACAGACCGATCCAGGTGCAAACGACCTGCACTGGGAATCAAATCCATGACTTTGCACATATCAGTGTACAGCACCACTTCTGACTGAGTGTTGATATGAGGGGCAGTGCTGCTGTATGCATTTGTGTCTGAGCCATCAGGCCAGTCAACAACCTTTGACACATGTTTTTCCATTGCTATTTTGTGCACAACTGGCTTACTTACTTTGACCTGAGAGGCAGGATTAAATAGTCAAGTCTTCCCAATGAAGAGCGGTAACTAGTGGGATGTCCCCGGGATCTGCACTAGGATCAGTGCTGTTTAACATATTCATTAATAATCTGGAAAAGGGAATGACGAGTGAGGGGATCAGGATTGCAGATGGACAAAATTATTCAAAGTTGTTAAATCAGCAGCAGGAACTGCAGAAGGACCTCGTGAGACTAGGGAACTGGGCAACTGAACGGCAGGTGAAATTTAACTTTGAAAAGTGCAAAGTGATGCACGTAGAGAAAAATAATCCCAGCGACAAGTTCACAATGCTGGGTTCTGTATTGGGAGTCACCACCCAAGAAAAGGACTTTGGAGTCCTTGTGGATAATGCATTGAATTCCTCTGCTCAGCATGTGACAGCTGTCAAAAAAAAAAAAAAGCAAATAGGATCACATTAAATATAGAAAAAAAGTGAGATCATAATTTTAAGTCGGTTTCCTCTGGATGATGCTCCATGTACTTTTGTTCTTGAAGCTCATAGTATTTTACTTGCAACTCAAGTCTGTATTTTAGGCATTATTATGGATGCAAGTCTTTTAATGCGAGCATATAGCGTAGTATAAAATACGCATGTTTAAATGGTTAAAACCTTTTTTGTGTTCATCTAGCTTTCACACTGTACTTCAATCTCTTATCCTCACACACGTGGATTATTGCAATTCTGTTTTCCTGGTTTACCATCAAATGCACTCCGCGCTCTGCAGTTTGTACAGCGCTATGCTGTCAATGTCTTAACAGAACACATTACACCAGTGCTTTGTTCTCTCCACTGGTTTACTAGTCCCGTGGAGAATAAAATACAAATTAGCTATGTTAATACACAAGCTCCTGAGTTTAAACACATTCCCTTGGAGTAATGCTATGCTGCGCGCTTATAAACCCACTCGAGCTTTGAGGGAATTTGGCGAAGTTCTGACCATTTCAATGCTTCTTTAAAGTCAGGAGTACTTCTGGAGGACTGGAAATAGGCAGATGTGGTTCCTATTTACAAAAGTAGAAAGGAGGAGGCTGGGAACTATAACTTGGTTAGTCTAATCTCTGTGGTGTGCAAATTAATGGGAAGCAATGCTAACAGCGGATGGTGCAGTTTCTGAAATCCAATGGATTGCATGATCTGAGGCAGCAGGAGGTTTTATCAGAGGTAAATCTTGTCCGACAAATCTGATCAATTTCTTTGATTGGGTGATTAGAGAGCTGGATCAAGGAAGAGCGTTAGATGTAGTGTACTTGGATTTCACAGTTCCGCATAGGCCACAAATAGGGATGGTAACTTTAAAACGGGCACACCGTATGCCCACCTATGCTGGAATTTTAAATCATCCACATAGTTGTGCACAGATGATTAAAATACACCTAAAGCAGTATATATAATCCTAATTTTAAATGGTTATGCGAGGAAATGTTCTTCATGTATCTCCTTAGGAATTTGTAAGCTTTAACGCGCACAGCTAGGCAGATTTTAAAACATGCGCGTGTGAAGGAAATAGCCAGTTGACCCAGTCTATCTCTATGTCTTCTAGACCCCTCTGGTTCTTCAGCCTACACTCCCCCCCCCCCCCCCCCAATCTACCCAGACCCCTTACCCACTCATTTTAGGTCTAAAACAAGTTTTCTTCAGACTTACACTTCATCAAGAGCAAAAGTAAATAAGTGTAGGTAACAGCCCGACGAGTGCTGCAGGCATGGGACTTAAAATCTGTTCTTCCTAGCATGTAGACAGATGGACTCAGGACCAGTGGGTTATGCTCCCCTGCCAGCAGATGGAGACAGAGCAAGCTGACGTCACAGTATAAATATAACCCTGCAGTGACCCCAGCCTGCCAGTATTCTCCATTTCCAGCAGATGGCACATGTGCATCTCCCTATGGGGATTGCTGTAAATTTTGGAAGGAGAATTTTAAATTGAGGAATGCAAGCCCTGCTCTCCTGTGGTGATAGCTATAGGTCCCTCCCCCAGTTGAGAATTCCTGAGGTGATTTCCATGGTCCCTCAGCGGTGTGCCTTGGTCCGGTAGCCGGTTCCCGGCGTGGACTTAGCTGCTTGTACAGCTGAAAGGCAGTGGGTGCAGGAGGGCAAGTGCGGTGGTGATGACAGATGCCCTCTCCCCCCGCAGCCGGAGACAGTCTTTGTATTCAGCCGGTAAGCACTGAGCTCCGGTAAGTTTTTGAACAAAAAGAGGATGGAAAAATGTTTTACCTTCCGAAATAGAGACAGTTAGAGGGGTTTTAGAACTTCCTCCGGTCCCCGTGCTCAGCAGTGGGGTTAGGGGAACTGGGCAGCCTGGCGAGTTGAGCAGCCCCTGGTGGGCTAGGCCCCACAGTTAGGCTTCTTGCCTGCGCACCGCATGGTAGGCCGCAGTGGCGCTTTTCACATGCTTCTGTGTGTTTCTGCCCTCTATAGGATGTCAGTGTGCGCAGTATGTCAGCTCTGTGTAAGCACTATGGGTGCAGTTTGAGCACGCCTTTTGCACTCACAACTTTTTATGTTAAATCTGTTTTTATTATAAATAATGAACATTACCAAAGCATAACATTTGGTACATATTTTCTTAACTCTATCCATATTTTTACCCCTCCTCCCATAACCCTACCTCCCCCCATCCCTCTTTCCCTCCCTGCATCGAAGAAGCACAAGGATCACATATCAAATATCTATACGATTTAAAAAAAGACTTTTAGATTCATGTGGTAAGGTTAGAATAAAGGGAAGCCAGACTGCATTTATTGCTCTTCTAGTCTTGATAGACAGGTGATTAATAGCCAAGGTTTCCATGGTTAGTAGATTTATTATAGAAGAACGCCATAATAATATAGATGGTCCTTCTGAAGTTCTCCAGGCTGTTAGTATGGCTTTGCAAGCTAATAAAAAAACTTTTGTAATCCAGAGAATCGAGACCTTATTTCTTTGAATGAGTTAGGAAAGATTCCAAAAAGTGCCACCAATGAAGAAAATGGAATTTTATAACCCACAACTTTATTTGCAGTATGATAAACTTTCTTCCAAAATATTTGAATTACTCACAACTTTTTAAAGCTGCTGATATGTTCAAGAGCCTGCACACAAAGTGTGCGTGTGATTTGAACAGCACTTATTTTTTTGGAAGGCACCTAATTTTTGTGCGCATAAATTTGAGCACGAGCTGTTTGGATACACATTCACTGCCACAATGCTGCCGGTGAACAAGAAGCATAAGCGTCTTTCTCTGTGTTGCCTGGTCATATCTGGGCTTCTCAACCTGACGTGGCTTCTAACCGGTGACAGCGCTGTTTGGACTTAGGGAGAGTTGTCTTCCTCTGATTTTGCTAAGCCAGGGTCCTCCCATCCTGAAAAAGGTTTAGGGATGGCTTTGTCCGGAGGTTCACCAGACCTTGGTACTCCCTTGACTGGCTCTTCCACAGGAGATGGCAGTTCAGTGGGCTCCGCTCTAGTTCCTTCTGGGTTTGGCCTGGATCTGGCTGCATTTCTTTGGGTGGAGTGTTTTCAAGGTTTACAATCCTTTTTTCAGGCACAGTCCTCCGCTTTACCTAATCCAGTCGGTGGCCCTTTCCTCTTCCACGCCTATGGTTCAACGCCAGGGCATGCCTCGGTTTGCTGTGAGTATTCCCGTCAGGAATCCGGAAGGCACGGATGATAAGGCTGATCCTGATTCCCTGGAGGATGGGTTAAATTCCTCCAGGACTGGAACGTATTGGACCATGTTACAGTTCTTTCATAGAGATGAACTGCCGGCTCTGATTTCCCAGACCTTGCAGAAGCTGGGTGTTCTGGTGCAGATTCCATGTCGGAACCAAAGAAGAATCCCATTTTGGTGTTGCGAGCATGGAGGTGCGGTCGCTTGCTCAGAGAGATTGTGAGCCTTTGGGCCACGGCGCGGCTCAGGGAGGAGCCCCAAGACACACACCGTGGGAGGTGAGAGCGTTCAGGCACAGGCTGGAGCTGGAACAAGGCTGGACCAGGATCAAGACTTGGAACATTTGGAACTGGAACAAGGCAGGCTCAGCCCTCCACTGGAGTTGCACGCACAGGTGAGACCCAGCTACGCAATGCTGATCCCAAAAGTAGCCCTCCGGCCACTCGGTAGCCCTTCTGGACCTGCCGCTTGGGAACGACGAGTACGTGAGGCCAGACAGAGGCTGAGGGCAGGAACAAGATGAGACCTGGAACTCAGGAACTTGGAAACTCAGACGAGGATACATGGAACTTGAAAGACTCAGATGAGACAAGGATTCAAGGAACTTAGAAGGCTCAGACGAGGTTTCAGGATATTTGGAAGACTTGGACAAGGATTCATGGAACTTGGAAGACTCGGATAAGGATCCAGGATACTTGGAAGATTCAGGCATTTATACAGGGTGAGTACTGCACTGCAGTGCGCCCTACACAGCCGCCTATGACTGGTCGCGGATCACGCTGAAGCGGAGCAGGTTCTGGCTTGAGTCTTGGGCATGATCGGAAGCAGGTACAAGGTACTCCGAAGACTGGGAACAAGATTCAAGACTCAGGATTCAAGACTCGGAACTTGGATTCAGGAACATACCTCAGAATTAATAACAAGGGGCCTTCTGGAGACTTGCGCTGCAGACATGAAGACAAGCCTTGTGCTACAATGCGCCCTACACAGCCCTCCCATGAGCTGGTCTCGGACCATGACGATGGCACACCAGGACAGGTGGACAAGCAGGAAACCTAGAAGCAAGACAAAGAGAATCCGGGCAGCGCAGGAACAGGATCCAGCTGGAACGGGGCTCCAATGACTGGGAACAGGAACTGGATCAATACGGATTTACCCTCAGGATGGTCATCTGGAGGCGGAATTTGGCAGGCAAGGCTAGGCAGGAATACCTGGAGCCAGGAACTGGAGAAACCAGGACATCAGGACCAGGAATGGAACACGGAACATCAAACAAAAAGCTATCAAGACACGAGAAGACCAAGGAAGATCTTGACCGGAGAGAGAAGCATGGATGATCATGGATCCGGTTCAAAGGCCCCGAGAAAATGGAAGAGAGCCCTTTTATAGGGCTGGACTAGGAACAGCCTGATGATGTCATCAGTTGGGGCCATGGGCTTTTCCTGCTGCTGGCCCTTTAAATATTGAGCTGAGGTGCGCGCGCACACATTTATGCAAGACCCAGGGAGGCAGAATCAGGCAGCAGTGTCCCTGCCACGTAGGTGTAGTCGGCAGTGGCACCAGGGCCGCGAAGAAGACACAGTCGGCGGCCTCTCCTGCCGCATACAGTGGTGTTGGGCTGCGAAGCAGCGGCGGTCCGGGGCGGCATAGGCTGCGTTAACAGGGGACCAGTGGCGTAGGCTGAGGTGAGTGAGAGGCTGCTCACAGGATGGGCTCCACGAGCAGCTTCGTAACATTTAGTTTTCTTGCATAAAGCCTCTTGTTTTTTCCCCAGTTATAGATGCCATCCAGGAATTAACTGATCTGGAATGGGATGCCCTGGAGGCAAATTTCAAAGGGGATCGGACATGGGAAGCTCTGTACCCCCTGAATCCAGCTGTGAGAGCGCGTTTGCATCTTCCCAAAATGAATGCCCCCAGTCTCTTAAGTGGACGACTATCCCATGGAGGAAGGAGCGGCCTTGAAGGATGTACATGATAGATGGATTGAGTCTATCCTTAAACAGGCCTTTGAAGCGGTGGTGATGGCTTTACATATTGCTTCCTGTTGCACTCTTGTGGCCCGTTCTTGCCTGCTTCTAATGCAGGAAGTTGATGATTCTGGGGTGCATTCCAGAGGAGTTATGGAACCCACTGCTAACTTTTTGGCAGATATGGGCTGTAATTTGGGCTGTATCTCGGCCACAAGAGTGGCTTCGGTGGTAGCGGCCAGGCATCAACTATGGTTCAAAATTGGTCAGCTGATGCAGCTTCCAAAGTTAACCTTATAAAAAATGCCTTTTAAGGGTCACTCTTGTTTGGGAGTGAGTTGGAGAAGCTGGCTAGTAAGTGGGGTGAGTCTCCAGTTCCCCAGTTGCCGGAAGATAAAAAACAATTGCAGCACCCCTCTTATGAAGGTTTGTTTCTGGCACTTCTGGCAGATTCATCCCTACAAAGGGTCGACTTTTCAGAGGACTCGGCCTTTCGGTAGATCTCAGTCCCTTCTTTCCAGACAGCCCAGGAGAGGAGCGGGCTCGGGTGGCAGACTTCCCGAGCTTCTCAATGAAGGTTTGCCGATCCACCTTTGGGAACAAGAGATAGGGGGACATCTCTCTCTCTTTTATCAGAGGTGTGTCGAGATCACATTGAATCAGTGGGTCCTGGAGGTGATATGAGAGGGATATGCGATAGAATTTTGCAATATTCCTTGGGACATGTTCATGGTGTCTCCTTGCCACTTCCCGTAGAAGAATCAGGAGGTGGAGTCTATACTTCTAAGGCTCCTCAGGCTGAAGGCGGTGGATCCTGTGCCTCCGTCTCAGGAAAGTATGGGGCGATATTCCATCTATTTTGTTGTGTCCAAGAAGGGGAGGGTTCCTTTTATCCCATCCTGGATTTCAAATGTGTCAAATGCCATTTGAGAGTGACTCATTTTCACATGGAAACCTTATGCTCTGTGATAATGGCCGTGCAGTGGGGGGAATTTTACATTCCTGGATCTGTCCAAGGCATACCTTCATATTTCCATCTGTTTGGAACACCGTTTTCTGCATTTTGCGGTATTGGGGCAAAATTATCAGTTTCAGATGCTGCCCTTTAGCCACCACTCCCAGAACATTTTCCAAGGTTATGGTGATTGTAGCAGCGGTGTTGTGAAGAGATGGGATCCTGGAGCACCCTTATTTGACTGGCTGATTCGAGCCACGTCTCAGGAAGAGAGCCACCTGTTGACCCCAACAAAGTAATCTCCTTGTTGCAGGAGCTCGGTTGGGTGGTGAACCTGGCCAAAAGCAGTCTTCAGCCATCCCAGACGATTGAGTATCTGGGGGTCTGGTTCAACATGAGTTAGAGCAACATTTTCTTGCCAGAGGTTCAGAATCAGAAATTTATCTCACAAGTGCATCAGTTGGTGAACACTATTTGCACGTCAGTGTGGTGCTATCTTCAGGTGCTTGGCTTGATGGCAACAATCCTGGAAGTGGTGCCTTGGGCGAGGGTGCATATGCATCCTCAGCGCTCACTGCTGTCTCATTGGAACTCAGTCTCAGCACTATTTGGTTCGGCTCCACTTGCCGATGGAAATCTGCTCTGACCTCCAGTGGTGGTTGCAGGAGGCTCATCTGTGCAGGGGAGTTTCCTTGTCCTCCCCATATTGGTTGGTGCTCATGACAGATGCGAGTCTCCAGGGCTGGGGAGCTCACTATCAGGAGCTGTCAGCCAGGGATGTTGGAGTGCTAAAGAGTCCCTTTGGAACATCAATCGCCTGGAAGCCCAAGCGGTCCATTTGGCCTGCTTGCAGTTCATCCACAGGCTGCTGGGTCAAACGGTCCATGTGATGTCGGACATCGCGACGACAGTGACCTACATCAATCACCAGGGAGGAACCAAGAGCTAGCAAGTGTTGCAGGAGATAGACTAACTTATGAACTGGGTGGAAGGACATCTATGGGTGATCTCGGTCTTTCACATTGCAGGAAAAGACAACGTAAGAGCAAACTCTTAGCAGGGAGAGTCTGGACCCAGGAGAATGGGTGTTGTCTGCCAGGGTGTTTCAGCTATTAGTGGATCGCTGGGGCCTTCCATTCCTAGACCTGCTGGTGACTTCTCGCAATTCGATGGTTCCTCGATTTTTAAGTTGCAGGAGAAATTCGTGGTCCCTGGGCACAGATGCTCTCGAACAGGTCTGGCTGGAAGACAGGTTGCTTTATGCCTTTCCTCCTTGGCCCTTGTTGGGCAGGAAAATTTGCAAGATCAAAGGCCACAAGGAGCTGGTATTCCTGGTGGCATCAGACTGGCCAAGATGTCTGCGGTATGCAGATCTGCGAAGGCTTCTGATGGAGACCCCCTTCGTCCTGCATCACACTTGCATCTGTTGCAGCAGGGACCGGTTCTCCATGAGGATCCGAATTGATTCTGTCTTACGGTTTAGCGCTTGAAAGGTCTCGCCTGTTGAAGTGTTGATATTCTTCTGCGGTGATTGCCACCTTACTCCACATTCGAAAGATCTCCACTTCCTTAACCTATGTGCAGGTTTGGAGAGTGAAGCCTTGTGCAAGGAACACAGTATTCTTCCTCGTTCAGTTAAGATCCCGCTAATTCTGGACTTTTTGCAGGATGAGTTGAATAAAGGATTGGCCCTTAATTCCTTGAAGATACAGATTGCAGCTCTTGCCTGTTTCAGAGGCCCAGTGAATTGCGATTCCTTATCGTCTCATCCTGATGTGGCCCTTTTTTGAAGGGAGTGAAGCATCTTCATCCTCCGTTGGGGTTACTGGTTCTATTGTGGAGTCTTAATTTGGTGCTGGATGTTTTGACGGGCCCTACATTCCGATCACTGCATGGCCTTTCTTTGCAGTTATCAATCTTGAAAATGGTGTTTCTGGTGGCTATATGTT
The DNA here is from genome assembly GCF_901001135.1 of Rhinatrema bivittatum. Taxonomy (NCBI): domain Eukaryota; kingdom Metazoa; phylum Chordata; class Amphibia; order Gymnophiona; family Rhinatrematidae; genus Rhinatrema; species Rhinatrema bivittatum. Next base: position 275,159,949 of record NC_042617.1, on the reverse strand, counting down.
GTATGTGTCAAATTTCCGAACTGCAGGCCATGTCTTGACGGGAGCCATTCCTTCGGGTGACTCCAGGGGCATTACAGCTGCATACTGTTCCATCCTTCTTGCTTAAGGTGGTCTAGGAATTTCATTTGAATCAGTCCATTTCCTTGCCGTCCTTGGATGAGGGCAGGGATGCAGAGGAGTATCGACTCGTGCATCCCTTGGATATCGATACTTGTCATGTGGGATATGGAAGTTTCTGAACCTTTCAGAAAGACAGATCGCCTGTTTGTCTTTCATGGCGGAAGGAAGCAGGGTGAACCTGTTTCACGGGCTACAATAGTGTGCTGGATTAAGGAGGTGGTCACAGCCGCATATGTGGACGCTGATAAGCTGTTGCCTACTCAGGGTTAGGGCTCATTCCACACAGGCTCAGGCAGAGTCATGGGCGGAAGTTAGATTGTTGCCTCCCAGCGATATGGTCCTCCTTACATATTTTTTCCAGGTTTTATCGTCTTGATGTGCAGGCCCGGGAGGACGCAGCCTTTGCACGTGTGGTGTTGACTGTGCCGCGGGCAGCCTCCCACCCTGTTCAGGAGTAGCTTTGGTACATCCCACTGGTCCTGAGTCCATCTGTCTACACGCTAGGAAATGGAGAAATTACATACATAATAATTTCATTTTCCTTAGTGTAGACAGATGGACTCAGCTGCCCGCCCTCAGCTGCCAAATAATTGTGTTAATAATTCTCCTGTGGGGCTACGGGTTCCCAGGGATTACTGGTAAGTGCTCAACCAGTCCCTAGATTGAGATACCTATGTTCGTACTTGAGTTCATTGTTTATTTGTGGTTGAGTACAGTTATCGTTGACTGTTTTTAAACAAGTTTTTTGCTAGTCTGTCCGCAGTTGCTTTTTGAAGAGAGTACTGGCAAGCTGGGATCACTGCAGGACTATATATACTGTGTCATCAGCTTGCTCCGTCTCCATCTGATAGCAGGTGAACATAACCCACTGGTCCTGAGTCCATCTGTCTACACTAAGGAAAACAAAATTATCAGATAAGTAATTTCTCCATTTACACACGTCGGCCCTGCCCTTGAACGCCCCTGACACTCCCTAAATCCACCCCTTTTTCCTGCGCATTAAGTTGCTTACGCACACACATATATACATCCATAATTGGGCCATTTTAAAATACAAGTTGCTCACGTTCAGTCCATCTACTAGTGTATATAGGCCTTTTAACATGAGCAACTCTTAAAATTCACCCCAATTGAGCCCTACATTGACTGACTGGGTTAGAAACTAGTTGAGTGTTCCCTAGCTATTTTTTTGGTATTGGATGACAGGGTAAGACTGCTCCTACCGTTTTCAATTATTGAAAAAGCTGAAATTTGGTCCAGGTTTTCTAGAGATCTCATCACTATACGATAATCCTTCAGGTAGACTAAAAATAGGATTTCGTATCTGCAAGGATATTACAGGGATCATTGTAGATAATACAGAACAGAAAATTGCTTTTTATGCTGATGATACTTTTGCTATTTTTGGGAAAAAACTTCTTTGCCAAATTTTCTGGCACTTTATCGAGAATTTAGTCTAATCTATGGGTATAAATTAAATGAATCCAAGTGTATATTGTTCTCCCATTTATTCTCTCAACAGAACTGGAAAATGCTAGCCACCTCCATTTTTCATTTCATCAGGATACTCTCTGTATATCCTGTTTGGGGACCACTATTTTGAGAAATCTAAAGGATAGACTTCATTATCCAAGACTTTGGCCCAATTTAGATTTGAGCAAACAGAGAGTTATATTTCAGGTTCTTTGATTAGAATTAATGTTGTAAAAATGAATATCATCTAAAATGTTATTTTTTTCCCTACGATGTCTTGAAAGATTCCTGATCATTTTTTTTTAATAGGAACTCACTAAGGCAGTTTCTATCTTCATTTTCAATGAAAAGCTTCCTCAGATTTCATTCAAGATAATCTCTACTTCTAGAGGGGAAGAGGGTTTGCCTACTAAACTAAACAAATTATTGGGCAGCACAGACACAATGTGGTGTTTTGGTACAACCTCGGCTGTAGACCGTCATGGTGTAGAAATTGAGAATCAAGTTGTGCTTCCATATAATTTGGGCTCGTTTCTATTTGACCTCTGCGTCATGGTTCAAGTGGATCTCCTCTTGCATCCTTTGATTGAACCTGTTTTCCATGTTGGAGAAAAGAAGTCAAATTCTCTCACTTCAGTTCTGCACTTTCACCAGTATCCCCAATTTGTGTTAATCCTTTGTTTCAACATGGATAAGAACATAAGAACATAAGAAAATGCCATACTGGGTCAGACCAAGGGTCCATCAAGCCCAGCATCCTGTTTCCAACAGTGGCCAATCCAGGCCATAAGAACCTGGCAAGTACTCAAAAACTAAGTCTATTCCATGTAACTATTGCTAATGGCAGTGGCTATTCTCTAAGTGAACTTAATAGCAGGTAATGGACTTCTCCTCCAAGAACTTATCCAATCCTTTTTTAAACACAGCTATACTAACTGCACGAACCACATTCTCTGGCAACAAATTCCAGAGTTTAATTGTGCGTTGAGTAAAAAAGAACTTTCTCCGATTAGTTTTAAATGTGCCCCATGCTAACTTCATGGAGTGTCCCCTAGTCTTTCTACTATCCGAAAGAGTAAATAACCGATTCACATTTACCCGTTCTAGACCTCTCATGATTTTAAACACCTCTATCATATCCCCCCTCAGTCGTCTCTTCTCCAAGCTGAAAAGTCCTAACCTCTTTAGTCTTTCCTCATAGGGGAGTTGTTCCATTCCCCTTATCATTTTGGTAGCCCTTCTCTGTACCTTCTCCATTGCAATTATATCTTTTTTGAGATGCGGCGACCAGAATTGTACACAGTATTCAAGGTGCGGTCTCACCATGGAGCGATACAGAGGCATTATGACATTTTCCATTTTATTCATCATTCCTTTTCTAATAATTCCCAACATTCTGTTTGCTTTTTTGACTGCCGCAGCACACTGAACCGACGATTTCAATGTGTTATCCACTATGACACCTAGATCTCTTTCTTGGGTTGTAGCACCTAATATGGAACCCAACATCGTGTAATTATAGCATGGGTTATTTTTTCCCTATATGCATCACCTTGCACTTATCCACATTAAATTTCATCTGCCATTTGGATGCCCAATTTTCCAGTCTCACAAGGTCTTCCTGCAATTTATCACAATCTGCTTGTGATTTAACTACTCTGAACAATTTTGTGTCATCTGCAAATTTGATTATCTCACTCGTCTTATTTCTTTCCAGATCATTTATAAATATATTGAACAGTAAGGGTCCCAATACAGATCCCTGAGGCACTCCACTGTCCACTCCCTTCCACTGAGAAAATTGCCCATTTAATCCTACTCTCTGTTTCCTGTCTTTTAGCCAGTTTGCAATCCACGAAAGGACATCACCTATCCCATGACTTTTTACTTTTCCTAGAAGCCTCTCATGAGGAACTTTGTCAAACGCCTTCTGAAAATCCAATTATACTATATCTACCGGTTCACCTTTATCCACATGTTTATTAACTCCTTCAAAAAAGTGAAGCAGATTTGTGAGGCAAGACTTGCCCTGGGTAAAGCCATGCTGACTTTGTTCCATTAAACCATGTCTTTCTATATGTTCTGTGATTTTGATGTTTAGAACACTTTCCACTATTTTTCCTGGCACTGAAGTCAGGCTAACCGGTCTGTAGTTTCCCGGATCGCACCTGGAGCCCTTCTCCATTACGGGTACCTCCCCAACATCCTCTTCAGTAAACACCGAAGCAAAGAAATCATTTAATCTTTCCGCGATGGCCTTATCTTGAACCTAATCGATTTGTATGATTGAAAGATTTAGGGGCTGATAAGAGCTCTTGATTATATTAAGGAGGGAGCTTTTGTCAGGAGAGATATGATTGTTAATATGCAAACTGATATTATTGTTCTGGTATTCTCTTTGTTGCAAGTCTGACATTTTTTTAGGTTCACACAGATCCTCTTTTTTGTGTCTTTTGAATTAGACTGAGCTTTTAATTAAAAAAAAAAATATATATATATACGTGCAGGCCTCTTTTAAAAAATGTTTATTCAATTAAACAGGGGAAATAAGGGTACATTTTGGTATCAACAAAAATGGGAGAACAACATAAAGGGATCTATGTCAGATGACCAGTGAGTGGATATTTGGAGCAATTAGACATTTCTATATGCATTACTCATTTAGGTACTCAATACAAATTCCAGTTGTGTCATACCCTGGCCCTTTTGTGTAAAGTCTGGCCAAATAATCCAGATGCCTGCTGGAGAGACTGCATATCTTTGGAGAGAAACTCTTGAAATAGTTAATGAGATTAAGAACCTCCTGTTACCCCTGGACAATCAGTTGATGCTTTTGGGTTGTAGTAATTAGGTTGGTGATGCCTCCCCCCCCAACAAAAAAAATGACTGATTGGTATGAGAAAATGTGGAGAATATTTGAAAAGGAATAATTTTCTGTGTAACGCTTCACCGGCTGTGGTATGCTGCCGTGGCCGGCATCCCCTTATCTCTGGCCCTGGCCTCCGCAGGGTGCCCGGCTGCATTCAGGCCTTCCAGTTCCTCCACACCTCTCCCTAGGTGCATGCGCGCTCCTTTTCAATTTAAAGGACCTCCGATTGGAAACCAGGACGGTGCGTGATGACGTCACCTTTTCTGGGTGCTTAAGGGTTGGCCTCGTACCATTCAGCTTGCCGATGGAATTTGGTTGCTGTGTTCTGCGTCTCCAGCCTGTCTTGTCGTGTTCCTATGTGTCCTTGTCTCCCTGGTTCCACCTCTCCTCTCGGCCTCCTGTTTCTGCCCTGCTGACCCCGGACTGCCTTGGACTCTGCTCGCTCTCCGCCTGCCCCGACCATTGCCTGGACTTTGTGGCCGCTTGCCATCCACCTGCCTCGATCATTGCTTGAACTTCGCCTCTCCTCTGCTCTCTGGCTGCCTTGACCTCGCTTGGAACCCACCAAGTCCTAACGATGCCCAGAACCCAAGGGCTGAACCTACGGAGAAGGTGGTTGGTACAGGTGAAGACTTCGGACTTCCTAGTCCTTGCCTAGGATGTGTCTGCTACCGCCTTCTACAGCCTGAGCTTTGCCTTCCCATATCAGGCTGTGCCAATTTAGTGGCAGACCAAGAGCTCACTTTCCCCTGAGCGTTACATTCTGCCTTGATTAAAAGCAAATCATCATCCTTTGAGTCAATGCGGGCTTCCTTTTTACAATATGTGGAACATCATGTATTTAGTAATCCTTCTTTGTAAGAGATGGAGGAGCTTCATCCTAATATTTGCATTTTCATCTTTATTTTTTTTATTTGAAATGAAGTTGTGTTTATTTTGCCGTTAAACGACATTCATAAGAATAAAAACTAAGTTGAAAGAAACTGGTAGAGAGGGAGTGTACAAAGAGTACAGGTAAATGGAGTTCACTTGGAGAAGAGGGGGGTTATTAGTGGTGTGCCACAGGGGTTGGGCCTTGGACCAGTTCTTTTCAACATTTTTGTGAGCAACATTGTGGAAAAATTGTTGGGAAAGATTTGACTTTTTGCCCGCGTTACCAAAATCTGCAACAAGGGTAGACAGCCAGGAAGGGATGGAAAAACTGAGGGATCTAGCGAGGCTCAAGGAATGGTCTATAGTCTTGCAGCTAAGATTTAATGCTAAAAAGTGCAGCTATGTATTTACAGGTAAATTTGAAGAGGAGTGCACATGCGCCCATAAAAGCACGTGCAAGTACACGCTTATCATTTAAAATATCCTTGCCGCATAGCCTTTATGAGCGTACTCACACAAGTGACCATATTTGGGGGGGGAGAAGGAGAGAGAGAGAGAGAATGTGACACTATATATTCCCCCTATAAGAGGGGCACTTTCAACCTAGGGTGGGCTTTTTTTTTTGGGGGGGGGAGAGTTACAAGATCTACAGACCCTTGTGCCCTAGGCAGACCAATATAACACCACCCCCCAAAACCCACCCTGAGCTGAATGTGCCCCTCTTACAGGGGGAGATATATATACAATGTCAGATTCTCTCTATCTCTTCCTCCCCCCCCCCCCCCCCCCCCCCAACACCTTGGTGTTCAGGAACCCTCTGGCTCAAAATCTCCAGATTTGCACCTCAAGACCAGTAGTAAAGATACGCAGGTAACATGGCGCGCGTTGCCTCGTTCAGCCTTTGTAGAATTTGGGGTTACACATGTAAGTCTTGGCCTTACCTCGGAATGCCCATGCCCTGCTTTTAAAATCTACCTGTTAGGATGCAAATACCCAAAGGAGAAGTATGGGGTGAAATTCTTCTAAGCGAGGGATGTGGGAGCAGTCATATCTGATGATCTTATGATGGCTAAATAGATGGATGAGTAGATGGCAAAAGTCAGAAAGATGTTTGGCTGCATAGGGAGAAGAATGGCCAGCAGAAAAAAACGGAGGTGATATTGCCTCTGGTGAGACCTCACTTGGGATACTGTGTACAGTGCTGGAGACCGCACCTTCAAAAGGATATAAACAAGATGGAGTCAGTCCAGAGGGTGGCTACTAAAAAGTATATGCGCTAGTCTACACATGTACATGCTAGAGGAAAGGCGAGATAGGGGAGATATAGAGGCAGATAGTTAAAAGCAGCTGAGCTCCTAAAAATAGCCCCTAAATTACGTGCCTATTTTCAGCCAGACTTAGGGGCCTAAATTTTCAGCTGAAAATTAACTTAAATTTAGATTCCTAAAAGATAGGGTTTTGAATTTAGGTCTGCTTAGACTTTAGAGTTCTAAATTAGGTGACCAGTTATGAAAAATCAGTGGTAAGCTCCTAACTTTATTTCCCTGCCCTAACTCTGTCCCCGTACACCCCCTCCCACACAAACACATTTGAAAGACCTAAATTTAGAGGTCTAATAAAACTAGGAGCATAAATTTAAGCAGTGACCCTAGCAAACCTTCAAAAGAGTCAATTTAGAAGCCAATCTCCAAATGTTAGGAACCGAAACTCTTAAAATTTACTCCTTAAATACCTCCAAGGATTCCATGCCTAGAAGGAGGGACTCTTTCAAAGGAAAGGAGGCTCTAGAACGAGGGATCATGAGATGTGGGTGAAAGGAAGAAGACTCAGGAGTAATCTAAGGAAATATTTTTTTTTTTCAGAAAGGGGTGGTGGATGTGTGGAACAGCCTCCCAGTGGAGGTGTAGAATACAAGAACTGTATCTGAATTCATGAAAGCATGGGACAAGCACAGGAGAATCTCAGAGGCAGTGGTAAGGATTGTAAATTAGTTGGCTGGATGGGCAGACTAGATAGATCATATGCAGGTCTATATTCAGAGGCTCACTGATTTGGGTGAAATTACACACGACTCTCACAAACTAAATACTACTCAAATACAATACGTGAGAGTCAAACAAGTCTCACAATGCATTATCACATTTATTAATCAACGTACCACTTTAAACATATAAAATTAAACATTCATTCCTCACTCCTACCATAAAATAGTCAAATATGACTAAACTACAAAAATATCACTTACATGTGAAATCAAATATGTGAACAGTACACAACGATGATATCCACTAAGGGGCGGATTTTAAGAGCCCTGCTCGCGTAAATCCGGGCGGATTTACGCGAGCAGGGCCCTGCACACCGGTGCGCCTATGTTCAATAGGCCTACCGGCGCGCGCAGAGCCCCGGGACTCGCGTAAGTCCCGGGGTTTTCCGAGGGGGGCGTGTCGGGGGCGGGGCCGAGCGGCGCGCCGTTTTCGGGGCGGGACGTGGTGTTTCGGGGGCGGGCCCGGGGGCGTGGTTTTGGCCCGGGGCGGGCCGGGGCATGGCCGCGCCCTCCGGAACCGGCCCCGGGTTGCGTCTAGGCGCAGCAGCGGCCCACTGGCGCGCGGGGATTTACTTCTCCCTCTGGGAGGCGTAAATCCTCCAACAAAGGTAGGGGGGGGTTTAGACAGGGCCGGGGGGGTGGGTAAGGGAGGGGAAGGTGAGGGGAGGGGAGGGCGTTAGCGAATTCCCTCCGAGGCCGCTCCGATTTCGGAGCGGCCTTGGAGGGAATGGAGGTAAGCTGCGCGGCTTGGCGCGCGCCGGCTACACAAAATCGGTAGCCTTGCGCGCGCCGATCCAGGATTTTAGCTGATACGCGCGGCTACGCGCGTATCTACTAAAATCCCGCGTACTTTTGTTTGCGCCTGATGCGCCTACAAAAGTACGCGAGGGCGCCCTTTTTGTAAATCTACCCCTAAATGTGCATTAACAAAGACCAGCTGCACATTTACGGGCCGATACAGTAAAAATCGCTCTCGGCACGCGCACAGGAGAGTAAATAAATTTATTTAAATTAGGCCCGGCGGTAAAAAGAGGCGCTAGGGACACTAGCGCGTCCCTAGCACCTCTTTTCGGACAGGAGCGGCGGCTGTCAGTGGGTTTGACAGCCGAAGCTCAATTTTGCCGGCGTCGGTTCTCGAGCCTGCTGACAGCCACGGGTTCGGAAAGCAGGCGCCGGCAAAATTGAGCGTTCGGTTCTCAACCCGCGAACCGCGGGCCTATTTCAAATATTTTTTTTTTTTTTACTTTTTTAAACTTTCGGGACCTCCGACTTAATATTGCCATTATATTAAGTCGGAGGGTGCACAGAATAGCAGTTTCTACCTTTTGTGTAGGTGCTAATTTCTGAAAGTAAAATGTGCGGCTTGGGAATACCGCACATTGGGAAAATCTCATGGGAATACCTAATAGGCCATCAACATGCATTTGCATGTTGCGGGCGCTATTAGGTTCGGGGGGGATTGGACGCGCGTTTGGGACGCGCTATTACCCCTTACTGAATAAGGGGTAAAGCTAGCGCGTTGAAAACGCGCGTCCAAATGCCGGAGCGCACTGTACTGTATTGGCCTGTTAGTGAATATCATCGTTGTGTACTCTTCACATATTTTTGTAGTTTAGTCATATTTGACTATTTTATGGTATGAGTGTGAAATGAATGTTTAATTTTATATGTTTAAAGTGATATGTTGATTAATAAACGTGATAATGCATAGTGAGAATTGTTTGACTCACCTATTGTATTTGAGGTTTATATTCAAAAGCATTTAAGTAGATAACTCAGAAGTTAGCCAGCTAAATGAATATTTGGGCACTTATCCAGCTACATTCAGAGTTATCCAGTTCACTTAGCTAGCTAAGGGGGTTATTTTCTAAGGCTATCACACAAGAAAAGGGACTTTTCGTGTGTGATAGCTTTCCGGGGGTGGAGTCGGGGCGGTGAGGAGGCGGACGCGGTGCTATCTTCGCTGGCGGTGATAAGGTAAGGACCGTTATCGCCGCCAGTAGCGTGCCCAATAGCGCCACCTTTCATGGTGGCGCTATTGGGTGCGAAAGCCGGCAGCAATAACACCGAGGTGGTATGATCGCTGTCGGCTTCCCTCATACAGACTCCCTCTCTCTCTCGAACACACCCAGTAATACAGGGTCCCACTCTCTTTCACACAAACATACACACACACACAGATCCTCATACAGGCTCCCTTTCTCATGCACACACACACACACACACCTTCATACAGGCTCCCTCTCATGCACATACACCCACACAGGCTCCCTCTCTCTCACACACATACATCCCTTCACACAGGCTCTCTCATACATAAACACCCTCCCACAAGTTTCCTCTCTCACAAACAAGCAGCCTTACTCCCTCACATACACAGAATCCCTTTTTCATACACACCAGCTCCGAATCTCACACATTACACACTCCTTCACAATCTCCTCACATAAGCTCCCTCTTTCTGGAACCCACACCCATGTACCCTCATGCATACTCTCTCTCAACCTCTACCCTAGAGGCTTGCAATCTTACACACACCCACACACCTCTACACAGGTTCACTCTCACCGAGGCCTGCTCCATCTTTGCCACGAGTGGGATGGCCTCCACTTGCAGCAAGCCGGGGCCTGCTCCATTCTTTGCCGCGAGTGGGACAGGGTATACTCATGGCATGCCGGAGCCTGTTTCATTTTTGCCAAATTCTGCGCAAATTGTGCTCTTCAGTAGCGCAGAATTCTCCCAGGACTTATATATAGAGTTGGTTTGGTATGTGTGTGTAGTTGGTATAGTTAGTATGTGTTTTGCGGGGGGAGTATTAATATAGGGTGTATGTGTATTACTTGTGAGGCTATTGATATAGGGTTGATTTGAAACCGTTGCTTGTTCAAAAATGCCCACGTTGGCCATGTGCTAGAAATGTGGTTTTTCAAAGCTGCAGTTTATGCGCATGTGCGTGTCCAGAATAAGAGGCAGGAAAGGGGGCGTGGACAACACACGCTTAGCTCCATATTTTAAAACCGGAGGCTGCAGCACATCAGCTTGTTAGCCATGTAACTTTACTGCCGCTCCTGGTGAAGAGCAAGTCTGTAGATCTTGCGTTTTTGGGCTTACACGACAGGGTGAGAGGTGCAGGATGAAGAACCAGAGGGGTCTTCCAGAGATTGACTGGGCAAACTAGCGGACTAATTGGAAAAATTGAGAATGTCCCTCATGTAAGCATGTTTTAAAGTCCACTTGCATACACCACATAAAAGCCGACAAAGTCCTATGGAAGATATGGGCGGTAGCAGGGCCGGTGCAGGGGATTAAGCGCCCTAGGCGAGCCTTCTCCCTTGTGCCCCTCCCCCCGGGTCTTGGCTCCGATTCCTACTTCATTCTCGATCACGCCCACTGACTGTGTGGTTTTCTGGGTCGCAAGCAGGTTGGGCACTGCTCGTGGCCCCCCCAATCTCCACTCCTCTTTGTCGCCGCTTGCGGCCCCATATGGTTCGCACCCAGTGGCGCACCAAGGGTCTCCGGTGGGTGCGCGCCCTTGAAGTGCACAAAGGAGTGCAACAGAGGAGCTTTCCTCTTTGTGCGCCCCCTTCGTGTGCACCTGAAGTGCTAGCCTGCTGTTCATCTACCATAATAACCTTTCCTATTAACTAAAACCATTCTAACAATGGAGCACATAAACTTTATCAAACCTATACTTGGACAGGGCATCTACGGCAAACTAAGAAGGCAAATTCAAAAACAGAATAAAAAAAATACAAAACAAATCTTCCCCATGACCAATAACAACTCTCATACAGGGCTAATGCATTTGTGTGCTTCTCCAGCATCCCCCCCCCCTTTAATCCTTCTTGTACTAATGCTTAAGGTCATAGAAAATCTGTGGCATCTCTAGACAGAAGAATTTTTTTGGGGGGGAGGGAGCCAAAATGACATTTCTTCATCACACCCACCTCTATAGCATGGATCCTGCTTTAAAATTGGTTACAAAAAAAAAGTGTTAATAAAAAAGTCCAAAGGGTCTTCTGCATAATTTTAAAAAGCTGGCCAGTTTCACACTATAAAATTATTTGATAGCCTCATTCAACTAATTCTATGTGGCTATGAGAGTGAAGTCTGGAATTTATAGGAAGGGACAGAATGTCAATATAAATCCTGCACCTCCAGTTCTCTAACTCTGTGCATCCACTGAAATTCCCCCAAACAATGGAGCTTGGATGTTTCTCTTACAGCTCATCATACTAAAAGATATTTTCAAATTCTGGTGTCACCTCGCAGTAACAGAAGCACAAACACCTTCCACTGCCAGGCACATTGTGAACTAACACAAACCCCCACAAAAAAGACACTCAAAATCTATACTGCAATCCCATTGTAACATAACAGTAATAACACCAAGGACTCAAACAACAATAACCCTACCTGTGAAAAAACAAGGGAAAATATTACACTGGGTCCTAGAATACCAATACACCACCTACTGAGGAAACAAAACAAACCCGATTGCTATAGATCCCTATACAGACACTACATGCTAGCAGAATCTCTCATCACGGTTACACACATAGGGGCAGATTTTTAAAAAGTACGCTGGATTTTATAAGATACGCGCGTATCTTATAAAATCCGGGGTCAGCGCGCGCAAGGGGCTGCACATTTGTGCAACCTGCGTGCGCGGAGCCCAGCGCGCACTGCCTGTTCCCTCCGCCCTCCCCCCACCTTCCCCTCCCTTCCCCTACCTAACCCACCCCCCCGGCCCTATGTAAACCCCCCCCCCACCTTTGTCGGCAAAGGCGTAACTTTGCGCGCATCGGCAGGCAGCCCCGCTCCGTCCTCCGGTCCCGCCCCCGAAACGCCGCGGCACGCCCCCGAAATGCCACGTCGTTTCGGGAACGCCCCTGGACACGCCCCCTCCTGCCCCTTTTTGAAAGCCCCGAGACTTACGCGCGTCCCGGGGCTTTACGCGCGCCGGCGGCCTATGCAAAATAGGCGCGCTGGCGCGCGCGGGCCTTTTAAAATCCGCCCCATAGAGCAGAGACAGACTCTCACCAAAGACAGAATACAAAATAAAGGAGCACAAATTAGACAAAAACTGAAATGGAAACTCCAAGAAGCCAGACTCTGTGTATTAACAATGGAAAAACAGAACCACCATTCCTCATAAAACAAATAAAATCAAGAAACATAAAGCATCAGTTATAATAGAAAACCATAGTAAAAGAATATTTTAAAACTACTGATAAATATAATTTCTGTTAATTAAAATCATATACATTTTTTACAATTTCCCAAACACCAATAAAATATTTCAAAACAGCACATATATCAAATAACACCCAATAATTAAAACTAATAAGGATTTAAAAAAGCCCCTGCTGTCCCCTTCTGTGGGAGCTCTTGATTTCCAGTCACCTTGATATTGTCGAGGATTAGGAGGTTATCCTCTCTCTCTCACACATACTCACATGTCCATTCTCTCTCACACATACACTGTCACATACATACACATTCATGCTCTTATACCCACCATAACCTCTCGCTCTCACAGACACTGACACTCTCAGGCTCTAAGACACTCTCTCCCCCCTCCCACCGCCCCCCCCAACACACTCCCCCCCCTCCACCGCCCCCCCCTCCACCGCCCCCCCCCTGGATTTTCTCATACATACTCATGCTCTCACACTTACTGGCTCCCTCACATATACACAAACACACACACCCAGGCAAGCTCACAGTCATTCTCTCACACACACACACACACACACTGACCCCCCAGGCAGGCTCCCATTCATTTTCACACCACCCCCTCCCCATCCCCCAGGCATGCACACATTCATTCTCACACACACAGACCCCCAGGCAGAGTCCCATTCATACACATGCACACACTAAAGGCAGATCCCCCTCTCTTTCTTTTGCCAGCAACCTCGGAAACTCTCTCATTCCTCTGCTGCCACTGTCACTGCCGCTGCATGGCTATTGGGGAGGCGCTGATTGCTGCTATTGGCACTGAAGCCCATTCTGCTGCCTCCTCTGTGCAGGTCTTGTGGGCTTCCACTTCCTCCATGCTGATCTCATACATTGTGAGATCCGCATAGAGAAAGCTCTACTCTTGCACAATACCAAAGATTACATGTGCCAATCACTAAAAAGTAATTTATTTTTTTTTACCTTTGCTGTCTGATCTTAGTTTTCTAATCAGTTGGTCACAGGCTTTTTTTTCCCACCTTCCCTTTCTTATTTTTTGCCAATTCATTTTATATTGTCTTTTTTTCTATTTCTTTTCTCTCCATCTTCTTCCCTCAAACACAGTCAGGTTCTCATTCTCACATGCTTTCTCTCTCTCTCTCTCTCTCACACACACACAGGCTCTCACTGTCACATGCTCTCTCTCATACAATCATTCATACAGTCTCTCACTGGCACATGCTGTCTGACTCACACACACAGGCTCTCTATCACTCCCACATGCTGTCTTGCTCAAGCACAGGCTCTCACTGTCACATGCTGTCTCTCTCACACACACACACAGAGGCTCTCACATGCTGTCTCTGCAAACATTCAGGTCCTCACTCCCTCACACAGTCTCTCAACTCACACACAAGCTCTCAACTCATCTCATACATGCACACATACACACTCTACAGGCCCTCAGCCTCTCTCTCACCTCTGGGCCTCCTCTTCACGGGTCGCTACCGGGCCTCTTCCTCTTCTCGGGCTGCTGCGACTTGGGATTTGCGGTGGCCAGCAGCGGCTGCTCCTCTTCTGTACGCACTGATGCTCCTCCTTCCTGCCCACGCGGCTCCGGCAATATTTTCTTCTGGGGTTATGTGGGCAGGAGGAGGAGCACCTGCAGGCTTGAACGCAACCTTTTTCTTCGGCCGTGGTGACGTAAGCTCCACCACAGCCCTGCCGATCTGCCTGCATGCTATGTGTCTCTGCTCAGCCGCCAGTGGGATGAGGTCCACCGGCGGCCGCATAAGCCTCCCTGCGCCCAGGGGCATTGGCTCCTCTCGGGATAACACTGCTCGCAGCGCCCCCTAATACTCAGTGCCCTAGGCTCAGGCCTAGTTCGCCTAGTGCTTCCACAGGCCCTGGGCGGTAGGCTCGCTCGAATAACCTCTTAAAATTAGGAGCATACTTACGCATGGTTGATGTATTTTAAAACATGCATGCACAAATATGTGCGTGATTTAAAATTCCAGCATATTTCCGCTCGCGCGCCACTGCATGCGTGTACAAGCACATGCGCGCTTGTTTTAAAAATAGCCTGATAGTGTGTGTGTGTGTGGGGGGGGGGAGGGGAAAGCAAGGGCCGTTGATATAGCCTGTGTGTGTGTGAGGGGAGTTGATATAGTGTTTTAAGTGTTTGGGTGGGTGGATGTGAGTATGTGTGTGTGTGTGTGTTAATATTTAGTTTAGTCTCACTGTACACAGATCTCAAGTCAATGGAGTCATCAGTATTCCAGCCAGGTTCCCTCACTGCCCCAGCAGACAGATACAGGCAGTAATGCAGATGAGTGATCTCCGAGGAGGGGCCCTATCTCCCTGAGATGGTAGGAGAAAGGATGGAGGAAGAGAAGTCGTGCAGAGCTCCACTCGTTCTGACTCTCCCCAGTGCCACCTATGCGGGCCTTTCTGGTCTCAGCCCTAACTAAATGCAGCACATACGAACAGTCAGGGGCCACTCAGCTTCAGCTCTTCATAGGCTTCTGCACCATCCTCTGCTGCAGGGTGAAAAAAAACAAACAAGCAGGAGATGAGAGATGGGATGTTGCATGGGCTGGGGGAAAAGAAATTGCAACCTTTGGTGTCAGGATTCCCAGATTAATAAAAATATCATTAGTGGAAGGAACCCAGGAAATCATGCAGGGTCCAAGGGGCGAGAGTTGTCCTCCCTGGGCGTGTCTGTCCGCTTCTCTTTATTTTCGCATCCTTCTGCCTGTTTCAGCATCTCTAAGACTTTGCCTCTTTTTCTCTTTCTACCACTGTTTCTTTTTCTGTCCCACCTCCTTTTCCTTGCATCTGTCTCTCACTCGCTCCATATATGCTCTCTCTCTCTTTCTCTCGTAACTCCTTCCTCTTTGCCTCCCTCTCTCATATTCAAGAAGTCTTATAGGAAATGACAAATTTGTCCCTGCATTATACGTAAAGTGGTCCAAGGAAAGAATTACACAGAAGAGAAGTAACAAAGGCAATTACAGGGCTCTCCCCGTCTCTCCTTTCTCATTCAGCAAACTTTATTGGCTTGCCAATTTGTACACGTGTCCCTTTAAGTAATACATGTCCCTTTCCCTGGCCTTGTGTCTCCTTCAGTGAGTAAATAGCTGAAGGCAGATGACACCTGGGAACAGCTGCTTGCAGGAACAGCTTCATTGTTTAAATGAAATCTTTCCAGTGGCTGCTGGCAGATCAGTGGCTGCCTCCTTTCCCCAGAGGCGGCAGCTGTTTGTTAGACAGCTCCAATTAGGCCCGGAGGCGCCTCAGACAGGTACCAGGATTTTGCCACTGCTAATCAGTGTCTTCCTTCAGGCACAAGGACTGGCAGAGAGCTGGGAACCTGCAAACCCTCATCCATCACGCCCTGGTGTGATCTCCAGCATATTCTCATCTGCCGCATCCTGACTGATCTGCCGTGCCCTGTGTGACCTCCGGCCTACCCCCATCCACCACATCCTGTTTGATCTACAGCCTGTCTCCATCCGCCATGGTTTTGTCTGACCTCCAGCATATCCTTATCCACCACACCCTATGCGACATCCATAGGGTCCTTCGTTTTCAGTTGAAAACAGTTTTCGCCGATAAATTCCCTGGGTTTGCAAAGGTGAAAAACGGTTTAAACTGATTTTCTTTTTCTGTTCAAATGTTTTGGTTTTTTTATTGAATTTTGTTGAAAACATTATATAAAAACACAGAACAATAAATACAGCAATCCAAGAGATATAAGAAGCAAAAATTTAACAAAATGCAAAGCATATAGACAAGACTACGGAGACCCAAATGACTGAGGGTTTAAACTGGTTTTCACTCTAATTTCAAACACACAGCTGGCAAGGCCCACAATGCTTTCCAGCATCTCCTCCCCCTGGAGACCAGCTGTGGGGCATGCACAGGGACTGTGCCTGGCACTGCACAGGAGCAGCATTGCCCATGAATGCTGCACCTGTGACTGCATGCCCACACTGCAAGGAAGCAACCCAGACCCACTGCCAAAGCTAGAGTCACCACTGGGGTCGTATCGGAGGACGGAAACTACAGCTGCTGGGAGAAAGGGCGGGAGCTGCACTGGAGGGCGGCCCAGAGTTTACCACCGAGAAGGAAGGCCAGAGCTGCCACTGCTGAGAGGGGAGGCAAGGGGAACTGTGCCCTTCTGGAAGGAGGGGAGAGGAGAGATGGATACACTGGGAAGGGTGATGAAGAAAGGGATATGCAAGGAGGGAGGGAAGGAAGAGGCAAGATGCAAAGAGAGGGTGGAGCTGACTGGAGAGGAATCATGCTGGGAAGAGGGGGAGATGGGGGGGGGGAGAGGGAAAGGCAGAAAGGAGAGACACTGGAAGAGCAGAAGGAGTGAGAGGAGATGTTGGGAGAGAAGGGACACAAAAGGGGAGATGCTGGGAGAAGAGGTAATTAAAATTCCCGTCTAGTTCTGCAAATGATTTTGATTATGTGACCCTCTTCATTAAAAGTTTGGGAAACTCTGCTCTAAGATTCTAATGTGACATATATATATATATATATATATATATATATGTATGTATATATAGATAGATAGATGATTTTGGAGGACAGAAGCCAGGAAAGAAAAATGATAAATCATTCATTTCTGCTGATTTTCTCCCTTTATTATAACAAAAATAACAAATGTTAAAATCCTGTGAATAAAAATGAAGGTCCCTAGACATCCAGCAATCTCCCATCAACGCCCTATCAGGTCAGCAGCATACTACTCCCATTTGCTCCACCCTGTGGCATCTCTCTGTCTGCCATGTTGTCTGACCTCCCATCAGCCCTGAACTGTCTGGTCTGCAGCATACTGCCATGCACCACATCCTGTGTGACCTCCAGAAGATCCCCCCATCGGCCCCCATCTTGTCTGATCTGACACGCCTTGCGTCTGACCACCAACCCGCCCTGCCTTGTCGCGTCCACCGTCTCCTCATCTGCCACGTTCTGCCTGATGCACCAGGCTCTGTGTGGCCTCCAGCATGCCTCCTTGGCACACTGTGCTTGATTGACTTCCAGAGATGTGGCCAATAAGTCTCCGTGTGCCAGCTCTCTTGCTGTGCTTTACTAATTCCCCGGTTTAGTCCTAGGTTTAGGTTGGTGAGGTCAGTAGGGTGAGGGGCTGGCTCCTTGCTGCTCTGATCCAGAGTTGTCCTAGCACCCGGGTGAGAGTCATTCTCTTCTCAGCCCAGAGACCGTGCAAGCGCTGTGAACGCCTGCCTGCTGTAGAAAAGATAAAATAGTCGTGGCGGACTTTCCCCAGGCTTCTTACAGCCTCCGCTGCTGTGCACGTGCGCTTGTCTGGGTGTTGTTGCTCTCCCCCCTTTCTCCTGTCGCTTTCAAGCCCTTCTCTTCGGTCCCCTCTCTTTTCTCCTCCTTCCCCTCCCCTATCTCCACTCTGCTGCCAGTCTTCCTTCCCCTTGCAGCTGTCCCTTCTTGTCTTCCCATCAGAGTTGCTCCCAGAGGATCCCCAGCACTCTGTTCTCAGCATGGAATAGAAATCCCTTACACACACACACACACACCCCAAAAAAAAACAAAAAACCCTGCCCCCTGCCTTGGCCGCAACGATGGAAAAATTTCTGGCCAAATCCTGGGAAGAGTGGTGAGAAAGAGAACTCCACTGCCTTAAACTATGAAGGGCGCGTGGTGGAGGAATTTCAGTTTCTGCCATCCCCCCTTCATATTCTTGCCTTGAATATTGGAATTGGAAAGATTAGGGCATTTAGTTATTTTATTTTATTCTTAACTGTGAGACCTAACGTTGTCAGTCGGATGAGCGGGGCTGGGGAGTCCGGCTCTGCACAGTGGGAGGTCGGTGCTGGGAGAGGGGAAGGGCGAGAGAGAGGTCCAGGTTCCTGGGCTGTGCCACCAGCAGAGAGAGACACCGTGCCCACCGGCAGAGGGCCCAGGCCACGGGTGGGTAAATCTTGAACTGGTGGGAACACAGCAAGCTTAAGGGAGGCAGAGCAGAGAAAATACTGAGAGATCAGTATTCAGTTACAGTATAAAAAAAATTCATTTGCAAAGGATCTCAATTAGTGTAAGGGTATCGCTTCATTTTCAGCAAGAGGAATTCCTGCATGGGTGGGCTGGGCCTCCTGCTTCTCTCCTCCCCCATACACCTGTACAGTTAATGGAGGGGGCGGAAGGGGGTGTGAGTTTTCTGCTTTTCCTTTAGCTCAGGGTGATCAGAACCCAACCCTTTCACCACGCCAGCTTTCGACTCTGGATCCACTTCTCACCCTTTTCTCCTGATGGATTAGGCAAGCTGGGTCTCAGCTCTGGGGGTGATCAGAAGCCCACGGCAGCCTCTGCTCAGCTTGGAAAAGAAAAACCCTCCCTCGCTCCTCCCCCATCTTGCTGTCCCAGAGCCAGGCTGCATCCTTTTTTGGAAAGATGGTTTGGTCCATCCTTGTGGTCTTGAGTGATAATGTTAGCTGTAAAGAGAAGGGGAGGGGTGTGTGTGTGTGTGTGTGTGTGTGTGGATGCTTATTGTTTGTGTGTTAACCTGTTTGACTCTTTTACTGGTTGGAAGGTTATTAAAGAGTATGTTTGCATTTGTACTGCTTGGGATCTTGGTGAGTTGTGGGTTCGATTTCTATAAATTGTGATGCTATTTAAATATTAATTCTGGTCGCTTCGCTAAACGTCGTAATCCACCTTGCTTAGCCTGGTGTTATAAAGGCAGAACATAAATTCTGAAATTTAAATTAAATTCTTTATTGTCACTGCAAGGTTTCCACAGAGCTAAGAGACCTCTGAGACCCTGATAAACGTGTCCACGAGTGAAATACCTCTAGGGACAGTGCAGAAGAGATAAAGTATCTCCTGATTTGGTGGTGGTGGTGGTACTGGGGATGAGGGGATGCCTATTCCTACCCAAGGGTAGCATCACCAGCTGACTTTTATGTTATCTGGACAAGCTGATTCTGGCAATGCTTGATTATATAGAAGTTTCTTGCATAGATCTGACTTCCGACCAGAGTATTGTTCTGCCTGCGACAGTCTCTTTATTGCTTTACTGGCAATAAATGTCATTTACTATTTTCCAGGATTTTGGTGGGTGCCCCCCAGGCCTTGGCACTGGCTGACCAGGGAGCGAATCGGACGGGGGGCCTTTTCGCCTGCCCCCTCAACAGCGAGATTCATAACTGTCACCGCCTGCCAATCGACGAGGGAGGTAAAAATAGGTTGCACATGTTGGCTGGGGGTGGGGGTGGGGGGGAGAAGGTATTAGGGGTGGGATAAGGAAGGTCACTAGTGGTAACTAAG
Source organism: Rhinatrema bivittatum (assembly GCF_901001135.1). Taxonomy (NCBI): domain Eukaryota; kingdom Metazoa; phylum Chordata; class Amphibia; order Gymnophiona; family Rhinatrematidae; genus Rhinatrema; species Rhinatrema bivittatum. The sequence continues at coordinate 275,140,078 of NC_042617.1, read as the reverse complement.
TTGTGGCTATGTACAGTGGGACAGAAGGTCATGGGGGGGGGGTGCAGGGGTCGCACAGTTCTCATGCATGAGGTGGTCAGATGCCGCTTGCTTTGTACAGGATGATCCTGCTTTTCTTAAAGAAATTGTCCTGGGCTGGTCTAGTTTGATCCCCGTGGGTCAGGGGCTGGAGACTATGCTGAGGCAGCGTTCACAGACCCTGTGAAATGGGGGGGGGGGGAGTCCCAGCCGCCGTGCAGCACTGCCACCTAGTGGTTGAATTCAGCCTCCGTGATTGCAGGGTTCTGGAAGGAGCCCTGGTGCATGGACTCACTGCATTGAATGGAGCAGGGAAGCTGGAGGGGAGTTACTGTAAAATGGATGCAATAATCCCCCAGCTACTTGTGAACGAAGGCTCATGGCCATACGATCCTAGCTCTGGTTCCAAATGCGCTCGAGGAGAAAAGAGCCAGGAAAAAAAACCAAAACAAAACAACCCAAGAAATTGTCCTATGTCCTTCTTAAGCAAGAACAAGACAAATTGACCTGTTTTTTTTCAATCCAGCCATAAACATAAAATTAAAATGTGATGGATTTTCATACATCATACAAATGGGTAGATCTATAATTTAAAAAAAAAAAAAAAAGAGAGGGGAGCTGCAGATGGTGTGGTATATCATCAACCCCCTGCTTCTTCCCTCTTTCACTCTCCGTCTTCCTTCTGCTTTTTCTCCCTTTCTCTTGTCCTTTCTTCTGCTTCTTCCAGGTTCCTCTGCATCTTCTCCATTCCCTTCCCCCTTCCCTCTCCCATTTCTCTCTGTTTCCCTCAGGTACTTCTCTATTTCCTCCCCCTCAAGTTCTTTTCCATCTCCATGCCTGCTCTGCCTGTCCTATGAAGGCTGCTGTACCCCACAACATTTTCATGCCTTGGGCTTGAAAAGGTTGGGGAAACACTAGTGTAAGTTGTTGTTTTAATTTGTATTTCTGATGTTGCTTTATGATACAATATTTTTATATTCTTTGATTGTTCTCTGTTTTGGGCATCCATTCACTTTGGGCTGTTAAGTATAGGAGATTTTGCAATGCAGTTATCCACTCTAAGGCTTAGTATACATGCTAGATATTTACACATCTGGACACTTTATGGATTTCATCTGGTTTCTGAAGGAAATTATGGGGGCTCTGGGTCACAGTTTCAGCTCTTGCCTCACCTTTGCTGATAGCATGCCTCATCTTCCCCCCACAGACTTCCAAAACCTTCCCTCCTGCTGCTACCAAGCCTCTCAGACCTGAAGGCTCCATTCCAGTGATATATCAGATTTCAATTACTGCAGGACTAAGTCAGCCCATGCTCACAGGCCTGGCCTCCTGCACAGCAGACCAGAGAGGGTGTTGCAGATTCACTCTGTGTGAGTGTGGTAAAGGGCAAAAAATAAAGACAGAAGGACTGGTATCTCCTGGGTTACACCTCCGGTGAGATTCACCACTTTAAGACACAAAAGCAGCATATTTATGTAGACATTTTATATACTGTCATTCCATGTATAGATCACAACGGTTTACAAAGTGACATTCATAGTTATATTTTATTTTATTTATTTATTTAAAACATTTTATATACCGGCATTCGTTGTGGACATCATGTCGGTTTAACTGAACATACAATCAAATAAGCAAAGATTGGTTACAGAGGTTATTTCTCTACTTAAGGAAACAAAGCCACATTCACAGGAAGTCAACCTACAATAGATAGTGGGATAACAATGATTATTATTAATGCTAAGTTACATTCCAGAAAGCAAGACAAAATTCAGATATAGCATAGACAATAATCACAATAATGTAGTACAAATGCTTTTCTTTTATTTAGGGCAGCTGAATTGCTTCTATTAGTGAAGTTATTCTCTGTTGCTGTCTGTCCCTCTCCCATTTCCATTCTCCTGCATCTGTTTGGGTCACATAAGTGATGGGTTTCAGCTATTGCCTTACTTTTGCTGATAGCATGCCTCATCTTCCCCTACAGACTTCCAAAACCTTCCCGCCTGCTACCGACCCTTTCCGTCTGTATGTCTGAAATTGGGCAGGCACCATGATTCTTCATCGTGGGGGGGGGGGGGGGGGGGCGACAGCAGGGAGGCAGCCTGAGTGTTTTAAAAAGGTTTGGGGAGAAGGCTGTCAGATAGGAGACTATGGCCTGGAAAAATCCTTTATTATTACACTTTGGGGGGCAGAGGGAGGTGATCGGCCGCTCTCTAGCCTTACCTTTACTTTGTAGGGTCTCGACAGTGCTACTTTAGCTGGATATCTTTTAAAGATATCCGGTTAAGTAACGTGTCATCTGGCCACACAAGGCCACATAACAAAAATTTAACCAGCTATATCCAAACATAGCCAGTTATGTTTTTGTTATCCAGCTATAGGTAGCCAGATGATTTTAGGTTGGTTGTATTCAGCAGGATGCTTATCCTGCTGAATATATGGGACAAGTTATCCAACTAACTTTAGCCAGATAACGTGTCCACTAACCAGCTTACTGAATATGGACCCTTATGTTTTTATTGCATACCAATATGCTTTTAAAATGAATTTTCAAAGTCATTATTTCTCTGCATTTTTTTGTAAAATAAAATTTAAAACCTGAAGAGTGCTGCTTGCATAAGGTATTCAACCCCTTCAGACTATTACTTGGTAGAACCACCTTTTGCTGCAACAACAGCTTTAAGTCTGTTGGGGTAAGTTTCTACTAGATTTGCACTCTGTTTGGAAGTGATTTTTACCCATTCTTCCTGGCAGATTTGCTCTAGGTTATTCAGGATGGATGGATGACACTTATGGACAGCAATTTTCAAATAGTGCCATAGATTCTCAATTGGATTGAGATCCAGACTTTGACTTGGCCATTGTAGAACATTCATCTTTTTGTTGTTCAATCATTCCTGTGTTGCTTTGGCCTTGTGCTTGTGATCAATGTCCTGCTGAAAAGTGAACTTTTTCCCAAGTTTTAGTTTTTTTAGCAGACTGAAGCAGGTTGTTTTGCAGTATTTCCCTGTATACTGTACCACCCTGCCATCCTTAAATTTTATCGAGATGCCCAGTCCCTACTGAGGAAAATCATCCCCACAATATGAAGCTGCCACCCCCATACTTTACTGATGGGATGGTGTTTTCTGAGAAATGGGTAGTGTTAGGTTTGTATCACACATAGCTGTTAGGCTCCAGTCACCTCCCCCATGAAACCCCCCCCCCCCACCTCTGATCCAAAGCAATTCCAGCATAGCCTCCAGCAACATCCTGTTCCAAGGACCCAGGACAGAATTTCCAGTAAACTTGGACGGCTTTATAGGCCCCTCCTAGCCGGGACTTCCTGTAGAACTGGCTGATGATGTCACTTCCTTCTGAGGTATATAAGGAAGTCTCTTGCAACCACCCAGTTCCTTACCAACAGGTCTGTTGAGTAGCCTGCTTCTCATGTGTGATGCTAGTTTGTGGACCTGCTTTGTGCTCTCTGTTCCTACTTCTGGTTTGTCTGATGTCTGCCACTTCCCCTGTCTCTTGTAATCTTGAGTGTTCTGCATATGTTTTTTCTTTTGGCTGACCTGCCTCTTCAGATTGGCTTCTTGGACCTGATCTTGACTCTAGACCTTATTACTGCTTGCTTGCTGCCTACCCTGACCCTGATCTTGGATTCTGCCTTCTGCTGCTGGCCCTGACCTTTCTTTGTTCTCTGGACTTCCCTGTTTGCTGCCTGCCTTGACCTTTGCTAGATTCAGACAGACATTCTCCCTTGCCTTGCCCCTGGGACTCACCTAAGTTCTGCTGGCCATCCTCACTAAGGGCTCAACCTGAGGGAATGATGGTTGATATAGTCCCATCCAAGGCTTTCTGCTAGTGGTTAGTGTGGGCCACATGGCCTGGGTGGCCCAGTCAACCACACCATGGCAGAAGGGTCTACACCTGTAACAATAGTGTTTTGAATTTTGTCCAAAAAATCTCCATTTTTGTCACAACTAAACACAAAACCTTATCCCACATTTTAGCTGGGTCACTCTGATGCTTTCTGGCAAACTCCAGATGTGCTTTGATGTGTTTTTTTTCTTCAGTAATGGCTTCTTTCTAGCCACCTTCCCATGCAGGCCAGTTGTATGCAAAGCTCTTGATATGGTTGACTGGTGCACCTCCACTGCAGTCTCAGCCACTGAACTTTGTAGCTCCTTCAAAGTGATTGTTGGCCTCTCTGTGCCTTCCCTTACAACTCTCCTCCTTGCTTTGATGCTGAGTTTTTAGGGATGGCCTTGTGTAGGTAGTGTCTGGGTGTTATGATTGTTGTGCCAGAGGTGGACCCTTGGGCCGAGGTGGGGTTAATGCAACATGTAGGTAGGGACCTACGGGTCCCCACCGTCGGCGGGCGGAATCGGCTGATGTATGGAGGCCAGCTGGCGCTTCACTAATACCAGCCCTCGTTCCCCGCGAGTTGAGCCTTTGGGTGCCGGGGCCAGCTGGGCTTAGGTGGGCCTCCATATGTCATCGTTGATGAAGAGATCAGGGAGGTCAGCCTTGAGGCAACAATGGTGGAATGAAAGAATCTACACTGGCGGAGTCCCGGAGACCTGGGCGGCAATAGGAGCACAGTCGGACAGGGGCGCCCGAGCAAGAACAGGCCAAAGTCTGAGTAGGCCAAGTCCAGGACAGACTGAAGAGGCATAGTCAGGCAATGCAGAGGTCGTGGCTCGGAGAGAATCAGAGGCGTAGACAGGCAAGAAGAGAGGTGATGGGGGGGGGGGAGGGGGTGCGGCGGGAAGGCAGGGGCAGGATACAGCATGCCTGCAACAATTCTGGCTTGGATTGGTGGTGGCAGTGATTGCCAGGGCTGAGGGAAAAGCAGCAACAGGGAGCGATGCTGAGGAATTTTAAGTTCCAGCTCCTTACTCTGCACTCTCCTCAGGCAGCAAGCACATGAGGCTGTTATAGAAAGCATAGGCTTGCTATGTCAAATGTTTTGGTGACACACCTTCCACCCCCTCGGTGACACACCGGTATGTCCCGGCACACTGGTTGAGAACCACTGCTTTAAAATATCTCTCTGCAAATGCCAGAAGTCTGAACGATAAGACTGGTGAACTAGAATATATACCGTACTAACAAAATATAACTGAGCTGTCTCTTGGATTACTTCAATAAATAAAAAAACTAATAAGAGACCAAACATCCTTTTACTAGCACTAAGTATAAAACAATTTTAAAGCCTGTTTGAAGCTCATTGCAGGCAGGAAACAAGGGATTAACCCTATAGCACATACTTTTTTTCTTATATCGTTTCTTCTTCAAAAAAATATTTTTTTTTTATTTGTACTTTATTAAGTTTCTTGATACATTTTACAATGAAAAAAGAAATAGGAACATTTTTGGATTACATCACCCATATTTCTACATCAAGTAAACTTTACAACAGGTAAACAGAAGTTTATGTACTTCCAAAGTTTTAGTCCACTTTAAAGGAAAATATATCTATTGCAAAGTTCATACCAACATGAGCTATTAGGAGATACAATTACTTTAACCAGTTTAATTATTTCCCAATCATGAGGCTGTTACTGTGCCTTCATCCACCTTTATCAGCAAGAAATACTTCAAGGTGGGCAGGATCTAAAAAAACAAATTTATTCTTTTGAAAAGTGACCAAGCGCTTGCAAGGAAATTTGAGAAAGAAAGTGGCCCCAAGGGCCAAAACTATCTGTCTCAAAGATAGAACTGTTTCCGTCTTAATTGTGTGTTCCTAGAAACATCTGGGAACACCTGGACTCTGACCACAGAAGCTAAATTCTTTATTTTTAAAATCTTCAAAATTGTTTTATACTTAGTGCTGGTAAATGGATGTTTGGTCTCTTATTAGTATTTTATTTATTGGAGCTAGAGTTAGTATATGACATTGTAGACATTCAGAGAGATGGTGGAAGGAGTATAACCAAAGGGACAATCTGATACCAGGGTATAAATTATATTGATAGGATAGGGCAGATCAAATTTTGGAGAAGTGGTATATAGTCAAGCATCAAAAAAATCCTACAGGATTCTGTTACGCGTGCCGCCCGTGGCAGACCTGCAGCGAGGTCCTCTCACCTTCTTACACGGACTCCAGCTCCTGGTTCCTCTTCACTGGGGGCGGTGGACCGCCAGCTCCGACCTTGGGTCGCCTCCGGTGCCTTCGGCTCTGCCATGGTCCCCAGTGTTGCCAGCCAAGATGCCCTTGCTGCTCGTCGGGCCTCTCCATGTGGCCCACGGAGAGACGCCACCATCGGCGCCGCGCCCCTCCCTAGGAGCGCGCGCATTGCTAATCCTTTTAGAGGGCCCAAGGCGGGAACCTGGCTGCAGCCCCGGATGTTGATGTCAGACTCTTTAGTGTATATAAGCTCAGGCCTCGCTCCATAGCATTGCCTTTGCAACAGACCTCCTCGTACTTCGAGTACTCGTTGCTGATAGAGAATCCTCTCTACTTCGGGTTCCTGACTCCTGTGGTTCCCAGTTCCTGTTTTCCTCGTTCCTGCCCTGTCTATGTGTTGGACTGACTTTTTGGATTTTGACTCTGCTACGCCTGACTACTCTTCAGCCTATCTCCAGTCCCGGACCTCTGCTATGCTTGATTATGCCTGCCTTCTCCGTGCCCTGACCATTGCCTTGATTGACTACGCTACAGACTTCTCCATGTCCAGAATTCTACATTGCTTGCCACAACCTCTGCTTGCCGCTGGCCCTGATCCAAGCTTGTCAGTGATGTCTCCTCTAGCCTATTCCCTTGATGTGGACTTACAAGGCTCCGGCCTTTCTTTGCTTGAGCGCCTCCAGTTACTCTCTGTTCCATTGGTGCTTGAGTTCCTGTACCGAACCCAGTTCAGGGTAGGACTATGCCACCTATCGACTGCTGTCTCTGGGCTGAACCACCTCTCTTCTCAAACCAACCTCGAAGCCTACCTAAGTTCTGCCGGCCCCAGCACCCAAAGGCTCAACCTGCGGGGAATGAGGGCTGGTATAGGTGAAGATCCAGCGGCCTCTACCTTCAGCCCACTCCACCTGCCGACAGTGGGGACCCCTAGGTCCCTACCTATGGGTTGCATCAACCCCACCTCGGACAAGGGTCCACCTCCGATGCAACAGATTCTGCACTGTAGAATCCTTATGAATAGAAATTCCATGTGTGATGGGTAAAAGTATAGCAGTGGGTGTATACTACTGGCCACCTGGCCAAATGAAGAAATGCTATACTGAAATTAAAAAGCAAATACATTTGGCAACAATAATAATGGGAGATTTCAATTATTCTGGTATTGATTGGGTCAATGTCTCATTGGGATATGCTAGAGAAGCTAAGTTTCTAAATACCATAAGTGACTGCTTCATGGAACAGCTGGTCCTAGAACCGACAAGAGGGGCATCTACCTTAGATCTAGGCCTCTGTGGAATGCACGACCTAGTACAAAGGTGGGACCGCTAAGCAATAGTGATAATAATGCAATCAAATTTCACTTAATCATTGGAGGGAGGACATTAAGTAAAACTACTATAGTAGTGGATAACTTTAAGAAGGTAGACTATAATAGAATGAGAAAATTATTTAGGAAAAAAAACAACCTAAAAGGAGCATTCACACTTCATGCAAGGGTTAAAAGTGTGGAAATTGTTTCAGAATATTATTTGGGAAGCCCAGATAAATTGTACTCCTTGCATTATAAAAGGTCAAAGGAAGGCCAAAGATTGCCAGCTGTCAGGAAAAAAGGTGCATTTCCTAGTCTTGAGCTGAGGTTGGCTTGGTTTGGGTGAGTACCTTGTGCACAGAGCCACAGAATGGCTCAGAGAAAGCCAACCTTAGACTCCTATATAGCCCTGCCCCTGAGGATCTGGATTGGTCCTCAGGGGTTTCAAAGCTGTTCTGGGACACCTGAGGGGGTGTTCCCAAAAATTAGACAGTGTGGAGGCCAGAAGAAGATGTGGGATCCCGAAGAAGACCCATGAGTTCTTGCCTTGATGTGTTTTGATGTTATGCTGTGCTACTATGTTTAAATGTCTTGTGCCTTGCCTGTAACCGGAAGTCTTCTCCTAAGTCATGCCTTGTACTGCTACAAGAGGATTTACTGTGTAAAGATCCAGACTGTAACCCTGGACTGGAAATTAGCCTTGCCCAACTGTGAGTTATTAAGTTTTGCCTGCAGTGCATAAGTCAGGAACTGTTATGTTATTTTCATTCTAATAAAACCACTACTGAGACATGTTTGCTGTGTGAATATGCCGCAGGGGCTTTCAGAACCTGACAAAATGCTGGAAACTCTGTACTCTGCCTCTGGCTTTTGCATCTAGTTGGCTAGAGGAACTGTGGGCAGACACACCTTTGAAGGAATGCCTTTTTTTTTTCTGCCATTGTAAGCTGCAACCCCTATTTTTTTCTTTGTTTGTTTGTTTTCAGATCAAAAGGGGATCTAGCCCTGGTCTGAGGGTAGTTAGAGAATCAGCATTTTATTTTATGTTTGTTTTTTTCTGTTGTGTGCTGAAGAAAAGAAACACTGCACAGGTGTGAGCTGCTGCAGTCTGAGTGAGTTACGGTTCTGGAAGGTGGACCCCTTGCCCGAGGTGGAGTTGGCGCCACCTGTGGGAGAAACCCCCCACAGGTCCCCCACTGTCAGAAGGCGAGGCTGGGATGAAACACTACCAGCCCACGTTCCCCTCAGGTTGAGCCCTTGGGTACTGATGCCGGCTGGACTTGCGTGTGGTCTAGAGATGGCGAGAAGGCAGAAGCGTAGAGAAGGACGAGAGCCGGAACAGGTCGCAGAGTTCGTAGAAGGATTGCCAGGCGTAGGTCGGGGCAGGCGGCAGTCTTCGTAAACGAGGTTCCAGGCGAAGGTCGGGGCAGGCGGCAGTTCTCGAAGTTGTGGTTTCCAAGCATAGGTCAGGTTCTGGATAATGTCACAAGTCAGAAGCGCAGGAGATATCCTCCGTGGAGGAACCCGATACAGGACCTAGAAAGCAAGAAGCCAAGGCAAGGTCTGTGAGCCAGATAAATAGGAAAAGAACAGGTGGAGTCAGCAAGAGGGGCTGCGGCAATTTCCTGCTGCGGTCTCTTTAAATTCAGCAGAGAGACACACGCCCGGACCTAGAGAAGCCCAGCGGTGGAGGGGCCCGCGCTGGGAGCGAACAGTGTGTCGGAGGAGCCCAGAGGAAAGGCCTACCCACGAAGAGGAGCCCCGGAAACGGCTAACCCCAACAGCCAGCATGCCCGAGCCTGGGGGAGTGGCACTGTTGTGGTGAGTGCCCTTGAGCCCCACCTATACAATGTGTCACACTCTCTGAGCTGTTGTATTCTGAAGCTATGCAGCAATTCTGATTCCAGGCCTTTTTTTTTTCTTCTGCACTGGAATAAAGATTGTGACTCCAAGTTCTACAGCCAGTGATCTATAATTTGCTTCTGCCTCTTGGTACTTAAGGCTTATGGTTTGTGTACAAAACATGAGACCACCATTCCCAACCAAGCTTTGTGGCAATCCAAGGTACCTGCAGAACTTTGTTGACGGGTACCACTACTGGTTTTATGAAGCCCCTTCTGCTAGCATTTATAAGGAAGGATGCGGATGGTAGAATATTCAGGAGAGACTGTTTATAGCAGCAGAGTGGTTTGCTCAAGAGGGGTTCCAGCCAGAATGCCCATGGGACTCTGAAGCGTTCCTGGATGATGTACTACTACAAGAGGATTTACTGTGTAAAGATCTGGACTGAAACCCTGGACTGGAAATTAGCCTTGCCCAACTGTGAGTTATTAAGTTTGCCTGCAGTGCATAAGTCAGGAGCTGTTATGTTGTTCTCTTTTCTAATAAAATCCCTAGTGAGACATTTCCTACATGAATGTGCTGCAGGACCTTCAGAGCCTGACACCAGCGCGGTTTAATGGTGAGGTAAAGGAGTCACTTAAAGCTAAAAGTGCATTGTTCATAAAAAGGAAGCAGACCCAAATGAAGAAAGTAAGCAAGAGCATAAGCCCTGGCAAGTTAGATGTAAAACAATAGTTAGACAGGCCAAGAGAGACTGAGAGAAAGCTTGCCAGTGAGTCAAGAACTAATAAAAAAAACTAATAAAAACTTTTTCAAGTACATTCAAAGCGAAAAGCCTGTGAGGGAAGGAGTCAGTTGGACCTCTAGATGACTGAGGGGAAAAAAAGGGTGCTCAGGGAGGAAAAGGAAATAGCAAAAAAACTGAATGAATTCTTTGCCTCATACCCACACCACAAACATTTTGTAATGGTGGAGATTGTGAGCAACTAAAACAAATATCTGTGATAATGGAATAGATCTGATTGACAAACTAAAGAGTAACAAATCACTGGGACTAGATGGCATCCGCATCAGAGTTCTAAAAGAAAACATTAAGGGCCGGATTTTAAAAAGGTTACGCGTGCCGGGCCTATTTTAAAAAGGCCCGGCGACGCACGTAAAGCCCTGGGACGCGGGTAAGTCCTGGGGCTTTACTAAAGGGGCAGTCTAGGGGCGGGGCCAGAGGCCTGCAACACAGCGGCTATTTCCGCTGTGTTGAAAGATTGTGTGTTGGCAGCCTGCTGGCAGGCGCAAAAATTAAAATACAAATTTTTTTGGGGGGGGGTTAGAGTAGGGCTAGGGGGAGGAAAGGTTAGGGGAAGGGGTGGGAAGGTCAGGTTAGGGGGAAGGGAATGGGGGAAGGCAGTGCGGTTCGGCGCACGCAAGGTGCACAATTATGCACCCCCTTGCGCGCGCCAACCCCTGATTTTATAACTTGCTCGCCTATGCGCGCAAATTATAAAATCGGGTGTACATGTGCATGCGCCAGGTAGCGCGCGTCCCTTTTTAAAATCTACCCCTAAATCACTAACTTTACTAGATATCTGTAACATAATTTATATTACATTTTTTATTAAGCAAATCCTCATATTACAACATTAACTTGACGATGATTGGATCTTATCCACCGCCAAGAAGACACAATAAATACATATACAAACATATGAGAATTTTATCCAATAAGTCCCTCCCCCTACAGAACTCCCCCCATCCCTGTGACTCACACCATCCTTCAGCATCTATAAACACACACCCAAATTACACAAACCCATCACTCTTCAGTCAAATTATTAAGAACCATACTATGTACTATGGGTATTCATATCATTTAAAATAGCCTTGATTCCTGAACACTGGAAAGTGGCCAATATGATACTGATTTTTTTTTTAACTCTTTATGGAAATTTTTGTAAAGATAAAAGGGTTACATATACAAATATAGATACAGTGTAGAATCTGGCAATACAAGCTGATACATTTATCATAACCAGTGTAAGAAATGATTACCCAACATTAAGATAACATGAAAACAAAGCAACTGGCTCACTACAAAAAAGTAATTTTAGAAACCAAAAAGAAATACTTCAGCTCAAAAATAGAAAAGTTTGCAAATAACACTAGAACTCTATTTAACACAGTAAAAAACCTCACCAGCGACAATACAAACAGTCATCAGAACCTACAAGAGAATCAATGTAATGACGTAGCTCAATTCTTTAAAGATAAAATTGAAAACTTAAGAACAAAAATCCTTAACACAACCAAACAAGAGATTAAGATGCCCAAAAGGGATGTTAACATATGGTCAGAGTTTGAAGAGATATCACACATTGAAGTCGAGAACATGATTAAAAAACTGAACCCTGCTCCTCACTCAATTGACACCATACCCATAATGGAATTAAAAAAAACTAGCCAACACAGTAGCCCCAATGTTAACAAAGATCATCAACCTTTCCCTAGATGAAGGATCAATGCCAGATATCCTGAAAGGAGCCATAATAAAGCCAATCATTAAGAAAAAGAACCTTGACTCCCTAAAGCTGAGCAACTTTAGACCAGTCTCCAACTTACCCCTAATAGCCAAACTAATTGAAAAAACAGTTCAAAAACAACTATCAAACCACTTAGAAAGAGACAAGAACCATGCCTTCCTACTTTCAGAAAAAGGCTTAAGACTTGGCTTTTTAAGCAAGCCTTCCCAGACCCCAATTGAAGGACAGCAACATCTTATAAGAGTCTTCTCAATATAATGTACAATATAATGTAAATAATTAATCTTAACTGCTCGGGTATCTTACCCTAATTCTCTCCCCAGTTATTTGATCCTTGTTGTAATGTAACTTTAGATCTTTTTGCACTTGTTTATGTTTGTTCCGTTTTTTGTTCACACTCCCTTGTTATATGTAAACCGGCATGATGTGGTTTTTAATTGCGAATGCCGGTATAGAAAAACTCCAAATATAAATAAATAAATATATCCTGCACAACATGGTTTCCGCAAACACTACAGTACTGAGACATTATTACTAGCTTTATCAGACAATATCTTAAGAGGCTTTGATACAGGAACACATTACATTCTGATACTATTGGATCTCTCGGCAGCATTTGACACTGTAAATCACAAAATACTAATCAATAGACTAAAAGAAATAGGACTCAATAACCAAACAATAAACTGGTTTGAGTCATACTTAAGGAACAGATTTTTCCAAGTACAAATCAAAAACACACTATCAAACAAGAAAGTTAAACTACAAACAGGAGTCCCACAGGGTTCAGCCCTGTCCGTAACATTCTTTAACATTTATCTCCTCCCGGTATGTCACCTACTTGCTGGACTTGGAATAATACCCTACATATACGCGGATGACATACAACTACTGTTACCCATCGTAAACACAATCAAAGAAACAATGAAACTGGCTAATATGTATCTTGAAATAATCAAACAACTCCTAAACCAAATGGAACTGGTAATAAACATTGATAAAACTGAATTCTTACACCTAGAACAAAAAAATATACACCCTACACAACCTACAATCACAATAAAAAAAATCAAACTGTAGAGTTAGCAATAAAAGTACGGAATCTAGGGGTAATAATTGACCCTAGGCTTAACATGAAACAACACATTTCACAGAAATTAAAAGAACGTTACGCCAAACAAATAGTCCTTAGAAGACTGAAACCCCTGCTAACACTGAATCATTTTCGCACAGACTACTGTAACTCTTCTATTAGGGCTACCTCAAGTTACTATTAGACCACTCCAAATATTGCAAAAATCTGCTGCTAGAATTTTGTCAGGCAAAAAGAAAAGAGACCACATCACCGGTACACTTGCTCAACTACACTGGCTTCCAATTGAACAAAGAATACAATACAAAGCATTGTGTATAATTCATAAACTAATCCATGATGAAAAGGCACAGCACTGTGCATACATGTACCACACAGAAACCTTAGATCTGCCAATAAAGCTCTACTAACTATTCCTTCTGTTAAATCAGCATGCCTCACTCAGGTAAGGGAGAGAGCACTGTTGCTGGCTGGACCTGTTCTATGGAACTCATGCCACTCGAAATAAGGCTGCAGAGAAATTTGAAACTATTTAAAACTAGTATGAAAACCTGTCTTTTTAAGCAAGCTTTTTATAAAGACAAAGAGAAGGAGGAAAGCAGTTGAAAGATAATGACGCACCAAGTAATCAGTTTTTTCCTCTAATATCTCCAATTGCTTATTAACGCTAGATTTGAACCGCTTGACAGTTTTTCAACCGACATATAAGCCTTAATTAACACACAGTCTTTTCTTATTAAAATATGTTACCGTACTATGTTGGCACATGAATAATTTGTAATCTATACCAATTATAGTTTTTTTTTTTCTTATTGTGCCTTTCTGTAAACTGTTGTGATGGTGAATTAACTTAACGACGGTATAGAAGAGTTTTAAAATAAATAAATAAATAAAGTGAGCTCCAGCATATAGAGGGCTACATAATCATTGTAAACCATAAAATTGTTTATAACACATCTATATCCGATCATATTTAAGACGTTCCCCTTTAACACATACCTTAAGATCTGATTTTTAAAAAGGGCTCTGGGGTGATTCAGGAAACTATAGATCAGTGTAGACAAAGTGGTAAAAACCATTTTTAAAGACAAAATCACTGGCCATATAGATAGATGTGACTTAATGGAGAAGAGTCAACATGGTTTTAGCAAGAAGAAGTCTTGACTTACCAATCTTTTAGAATTTTTTGAAGGTTTAAATAAACATGTAGATAAATATGAGCCAGTTAATATAGAGGCCCATATTCAAAAGCATTTAGCCAGCTCACTCAGAAATTAGCTAGCAAAATGAATATTAGGGCACTTATCTGGGTAAATTCTATTTGGCTAGAATTTAGCAGGCTAATTTAGGGGCGTTCCAGAAGCGAAACTGGGAGGAGTTGAATTAGCTGACTATGTTAACTGACTAACTCTGATATTCAGAGTTAGCCGATTAACATAGCTGGCAAAGTCTGGTTGAGCCAAAGAGCTGTCCTACAGTTAGTCGGTTAAAAATTAGCCAGCTAACTTTAAGGTAGCCGGGTATATACCATAGTGTGCCTGCACGTTTGAAAATACCTCTAAAGTTAGTCGGACAAGTTTATCCGTCTAAATTTGCTACTCAGGCTGTCTGAATATGGACCTCATAGTATATTTGGATTTTCAACATCATTCATGAGAGACTGCTCAGGAAATTACAAAGTCATAGGGTATGATTGCCAACTGGTTAAAAGGCTGGAAACAGAGGGTGGGACTAAATGGTCAGTTTTCTAAATGGAGAAAGGTTGAAGTGGAGTACCACAGGGATCAGTACTGGGACCTGTGCTGCTTAACTTAGCCATAAATGATCTGAAAAAGGGAATTATGAGAGAGGAGATCAGATTTGCAGATGACACAAAATTCTTCAGAGTTGTTTAAACAACGGCAGATTGCGAGGAACTGCAGAAGGACCTTAGACTAGGAGACTGGGCAACGGAATGGCAGATGCACATAGGAAAAAATAATCCCAACTACAGTTGCACGATGCTGGGTTCTGTGTTGAGAGTCACTATTTAGGAAAAGGACCTTGGTATGTTGAAATATGTTGAAATCCTCTGCTCAGTGTGTGGCAGCAGTCAAAAAAGCAAATAGAATGTTAGGAATGGTCTGAAAAGGAATGGAGAATAAAACAGAGAATATCATATTGCCTCTGTATTGAACTATGATGCGATTTCACCTTGAGTATTGTGTGCAGTTCTGGTCACCCCCATCTCAAGATAGTCAAAGCGGAACTGGAAAAGATGCAGAGAGCGACAAAAATGATAAGAGAAATGTTTCATTCCCTTTATGAGGAGAGGCTACGTAGGCTTCAGCTTGGAAAAGAGATGGCTGAGAGGGGACATGATAGAAGTATATAAAATCATGAGTAGGGTGGAACAGGTTAATAAAAGATGGTTTTTTAGGCTTTCCAATAATAATAAAACAAGGGGACACTGCATGAAATAACAACCAGCAGATTCAAAACAGATCATAGAACGCATTATCAAGCTGTGGAATCTGTTGCCAGTGGGCATGATCTAGGCAACTAGCAGAGTGGGACATTTGGACGCGTTCCTGGAGGAAATATCCATAGCACATTATTAGCCAAGTAGACTAAAGCTATCCCTGGGAGTGAGTAATATGAATTAGATCTATTTAGGAATCTGCCAGGTATTTACGACCTGGATTGTATTACACGTGCCACCCACGGCACGGCCTGCTCACTTTACAAGGATTCCAGCCTCTGGTTCCTCCTCGCTAGCGGCGGTGGGCCGTCAGCTCTGACCTCAGGCCTCCTCCGGTGCCTCCGGCTCCGCCATAGTCCCCCAGTATTTCAGGTGAAGATACCATTGCTCGACCGGGCCTCTCCGCATGGGCAGCAGAGAGGCACCACTACCCGTGCCGTGCCCCTCCCTAGGCGCGCGTGCATCGCTGATCCTTATGAAGGGCCCACAGCGGGAACCTGGCCACAGCCTCGGATGATGACGTCAAACTCTTCATTGTATTTAAGCTCAGGTCCGCTCCATAGCATTGCCTTTGCAACAGGTCTCCTTGCTATTTGAGTACTCGTTGCTGCTAGAGATTCGTCTCCACTCTTCATTCCTGATTCCTCATTGTTCCTGGTTTCTGTTCTCCTCGTTCTTGCCCTGCTATGCTTCGGATTGATTGCACGGACTTCGATTTCGCTTTGCCTGTATACGCTACAGCCTATCTCCAGACCCAGACCTCCACTATGCCTGACTACACTACAGCCTATCTCCAGATCCAGACCTCCGCTACGCCTGATACACTACAGCCTACCCTCCAGACCCTGACCATTGCTTCGTCCGACTACGCTATTGACTTCTCCGTGATCAGACCTCAGCTTTGATTTATTTATTTTATTTATTTTAAATACTTTTGATATACCGATACTCAAGACTAGTGTCTTATCGTACTGGTTTACATTGAAACAAGGGGTAACCAATTAACTAGGAAGATAAAGTTACAATGAACAGGGGATTTACAGGGTGGGAGAGTAGAGAGCAAAATGACTAACGCTATTGACCTCTCCGTGATCAGATCTCAGCATCGTTGCCACAACCTTCGCTTTGCTGTCGGCCCTGATCCAAGCCTGTCATTGGATGCCTCTCCAGCCTACTCTCTGGACGTGGACTTATTAGGCTTTGGCCTACCTTTTCTCGAGCGCCCTCAGTCAGCCTTTGTTCATTGGCGCCCGAGTTCCAGTACCTTACCCAGTCCAGAGTAGGACTACGTCATCTCTCGCCTGCTGTCTCTGGGCTGAACCAACCTCTCTTGCTATTCAACCTCCAGGCCCACCTGAGTCCTGCCGGCCCCAGCACCCAAAGGCTCAACCCGCGGGGAACGAGGGCTGGTATAGGTGAAGCTCCAGTGGCCTCTGCCTATCAGCCCATTCCACCTGCCGACGGTGGGGACCTGTAGGTCCTCGCCTACAGGTTGCGTCAACCCCACCTCGGCCCAAGGGTCCACTTCCGACGCAACAGATTGGTTATTATCGGAGACAGGATGATGGGCTCGATGGACCTTGATCTGACCCAGCATAGCAATTCTTATGTTCTTATGTTATACACTGCATACAGTCTGTGTTGTTGCAGTTTCCAGTTCAGCTTTTGTCTGCACATTTCTGTTTATACTTTTTTGGTTTTATTCTGTATTTAGTGTTCTGCATGTGTGAATGAGATGAGGGATCTGCTAGCATGTAGCTTCTGTGTAGTGATCTATAGCAGCCTGGCTTATGCTAAGGTGTTATTAGTGTTTTAGGGTCTCATGTAATATTTATTGAGTTGCCTTTTCATAATTAGGGTTGTTGCTGTTTTCAGTGCTGGCAGTTAGTGTTGTTTTGGTATGGAAGGTTTACTATATTGTGATTGTAATTCAGTTTACTCAAGGCTTTCTGAGGGTCAAGCCCAACACCCAGCTCATGTAACAATAGGCCTGATACCATATGGGTTCTAAGTGTCTTCTCTGCAAGATTTCTGGTTGGCACCATAGAAGTGCATGTTGTAAGTGATATTTTTACCTCGGAATACACTTTTTCATGTAAAATCTTATTATAAATGCATAATTTTTAATTGGGGGGGGAGGTTGGGAGGGCATATATGGCTGTAAGATTTGCTTTGGTGCCTAATACCTTTGCATTGGCCCTGCACATAGGGGAGAAGAGTCATTCTTTCAGAGCCCTTAGTTTAGTTTTGGTTTTTTTTTTTCACCTGGAGCTCCTCTGTAATAAGTCCAGTCAGGATCAAAAGCCACACTGTTGTTTACAAAAATAAGTCCTTTATGGTCACTGATTATTGGAAACAAAATCCACAGACAGCACACTATAGCTTACTGCACGTCAATATAGAAAAAACAAAGTCCAGTTGCACGGAAATAATCTTAGTCACCTACTGTAGCAAATGCTGAACGCCCTGGCAGGTAAGCTCTCTGGGGAAGGAACCATCACCTTTGAGCACGCTCCCTAGAACCTGTTTTTCTGGATGCTGCTATCTTTTTTTTTCTTTTCAGTTTCTTTTTGATTCTTTTTCTCTTCCTGCATTCAAAACGATGAGTCTGTGGCTGAGGATTTCTTTTCTCAGTCAGCAGCTCCTCCGGGCTTTCTCCTGTTGGGCAGCCTTCCCTCTGAACTCCCACAAAGGCAGATCCTGTCTCTCCCAACCTCTGAAGAAATCCCTTAGACATGATCTTCAGGAAACGTTGATATCACTCCGGCACACAAAGATGTGACCCTCCCCATTCCTGAGGGCCTGGGCACCCCAAGCTTGGGCCCCAGCCACCTCTGCAGGATAGGAAGCAGGGTGGGGCAGTCCTTTCCCCTTGAGGAGACCCCCCTTCACCAGCACCTCTCTCAGCCAGAGAGACCCCCCGAAGAAGAACTCTGAACCACAAGGGCATAGGGGTTTTGCTAAGGTCATGACGCCTCCCACTGGGGTGCGTTAGACCTTTCCTAAAACTTCTGTTTCACTGAGATGTCACCAGAGCCGTAGCCAGGCAATGTGGCGCCTATGGCGCCACATTGCCTGGCTGTGCCCTCGCCCTTGACACAACAAATCACACCACGAGTTGGGAAACTTTGTTAAATGTTTGTACAGTGATACCAATGGCCAGTGCAAGGGAATTAGGCACCCTAGGAAAACTTGACAGCCTTGTACCCCCCACCCCATCAAACCCTCCTCACACACAATTAAAAATTATGCATTTATAATAAATTTTCTTGAAAAAGAACATTCAAAGCATAGTCTTCTGAGATAAAAATATCACTTTCAATATGTATATTATATTTACATGCACGGCTGAGGTACCAACCAGAAAACCCTGCAAAAAAGCAAGAGACACTTAGAACTCATTTGGTATTAGGCCTACTGTAATGCATCTTGGGCATTGGCATGAACCTCAGAAAGCCACAAGAAAACAGAATTATAATGCAATTATAAGTGCAAGGTGATGCATATAGGGAAAAATATCCCATGCTGTAGTTACACGATGTTAGGTTCCATATTAGGAGCTACCACCCAGGAAAAACTCTAGGCATCATAGTGGATAACACATTGAAATTGTCGGCTCAGTGCGCTGCAGCAGTCAAAAAAGCAAACAGAATGTTAGGAATTATTAGGAAGGGAATGGTGAATAAAACAGAAAATGTCATAATGCCTCTGTATTGCTCCATGGTGAGACCACACCTTTAATACTGTGTACAATTCTGGTCGCCGCATCTCAAAAAAGATATAGTTGCGATGGAGAAGGTACAGAGAAGGTCAAAATGATAAAGGGGAATGGAACAACTCCCCTATGAGGAAAGACTAATGAGGTTAGGGCTGTTCAGCTTGGAGAAGGGACGGTTGAGGGGGGATATGATAGAGGTCTTTAAGATCATGAGAGGTCTAGAACAGATAAATGTGAATCAGTTATTTACTCTTTCGGATAACAGAATGACTAGGTGGCACTCCATGAAGTTAGCAAGTAGCACATTTAAAACCATCGGAGAAATTATTTTTCACTCAATGCAAAATTAAACTCTGGAAATTGTTGCCAGGGGATATGGTTAGTGCAGTTAGTGTAGCTGGGTTTAAAAAAGGTTTGGATAAGTTCTTGGAGGAGAAGTCCATTACCTGCTATTAAACAAGTTGATTTAGAAAATAGCCACTGCTATTACTAGAATCAGTAGTATGGGATATACTTAGTTTTTGGGTACTTGCCAGGTACTTGTAGCCTGGATTGGCCACTGTTGGAAACAGGATGCTGGGCTTGATGGACCCTTGGTCTGACCCAGTATGGCAATTTCTTATGTTCTAAAACAGAAGAGGCCAAGCTGCTATAGATCTCTACATCCAAACTGCACATTAATGGAATACCTTAATCAGTCACACATGCAAAACACAGAGAGACTCTCAAATACAGAATAAAGAGACTGTAAAATATAGAAATGTACAGGCAAAAACTGAACTGGAAACCACAACAAGCCACATTCTATATGAACTGCAACAATGTAAAAACAGAAGCATTACCCTTTCTCATTAAGCAAAATTAGTAAAACCATACCAATAAAAGGAATAATTCAAAACTAATGAATAGAATAGCATTCAATAATTAACAACTCACATAAAAATTTTACAAACATCAATAAAATATTTCAAATACATCAAATAACATCCCATAATTAGAACTCATAAGGTTTTTAAAAAATTGCCGTTATCCATATCTGGGAACTTTTGATTTCCAGAAACCCTAAAATTGTAATGGATTAGCAGACAGAGAGGAAGTGGGGTCAGTCTCCCACACACATGCGCTCTCTCTCTCTTCCACATGAATACACACATGCATGCTTTCTCACATTCTCATTCTCCCACACACATGCTCTCTCTCTCCCCCACACACATACACACCTGCTCTCTCTTTCACTCTCCCACACAGTCTTGGTCCCCTCTGCTCTACAAGACACCCCACTCCCCAGGAGTCTTAATCCCTAGCCCCCTCTCCCCACCCAGACCCCCCACTCCCCAGCAGTCTTGCTTTCCAGATGCCTCTCCCATCCCAGAAACCTCACTTCTCAGCAGTCTTGCTCAACAGATTCTCTCTCCTCCCAGACCTCCACTTCCAATCAGTTTTGCTCCCCAGCCTCCTTTCCCCTTCCAGCCCCTCTATTCCTCAGAAATCTTGTTCCCCTCACATCCCTCACTCACTGCAGGTGGCAGGTGCATGATTTCCTTAATGCTGCTCACTCCCGCTGTGATCCCCTTATTCACCTTCCCTGCTCCTGAAGAATGAAAGGATCGCGGCCTTGCAGAGCAGGCTGCTTCCTCCCTCCTGGATGCCGGTCCCTGAATAAAATCATCAGGTGGATAGCTAAAGGTTTTGTATCCCCCGGTTGAAGTCCTGACTCCCAGTTTGGGAAGCCCTGCTCTGCAGAGTCCTGCATCTGGAGTATGGTAATCTGAAAGAACTATATGTGTTAGGGGGTGAAGGGCTGATGTGCACGGAGCAGGAGAGAGAGACCTTGGGGGGATAGTGTCTAACAACCTGAAATCGGCGAAGCAATGTGACAGGGCGATAGCCAAAGCCAGAAGAATGCTGGGCTGTATAGAGAGAGGAATATTGAGTAAGAAAAGAGAAGTGATTATCCCCTTGTACAGGTCATTGATGAGGCCTCACCTGGAGTACTGTTTTCAGTTCTGGAGACCGTATCTCAAAAGGGACAGAGACAGGATGGAAGCGGTCCAGGGAAGGGTGAGAAAAATGGCATATGAGGAGAGGTTGAAGAACTTGAATATGTATACCCTGGAAGAGAGGAGGAGCAGGGGGTGATACGGGACAGATCTTCAGATACTTGAAAGGTTTTAATGATCCATGGTCAACAACAGACCTTTTCCATTGGAAGCAATTTAGCAGAACTAGGGGTCAAGATTTGAAACTCCAGGGAGGAAGATTTAGAACCAATGTCAAAGGATATTTCTTCACAGAGAGGGTGGTGGATGCCTGGAATGCCCTTCCGGAGACCTCCAGTCTCAGCGCTATGTAAACCCATATCCTCCATCTCATTCAGATTCAGGACATTTTTTTGGCATGACAGTTAGTACGTTTTTTGCCACAGTGATGTGTGAAGAGGGGGTGGTTTTCACTAAGCCGTCTAGTGGCAGAGCATGCAGGGACTTCTGTACTTGCTTATGTGCTAGGAAACTTTTAAAAAGAAGCCGGTAGTGCCCTTACCCTCTGCAAAGTTGTTAATATGTATGTGAATACAAAAAGTGTCTGCGTGTTTTGCCGCTGCTTTATCTGTAGATGGGCTTGGGTGGGGGAAATTCTAATAAATGTATGTGCTTTTCTCCCCCAACTAGGCCATACCACTGGAACGATCACATTTAGAGTGGCCAAATACAACTGCCTGACTGCACTGGGGCTTAGTGACTGGATCCTAGTGGAACCAGGCGGCTATATTTAACCACTCTGTGCCAGACCATTTTCACCCTGAGGGATCTCCTTAGTTAGCTGGCTAGAACCTGTTGAAAACTGCCTTCCTTCCACCTGGCTGAAATAAATGAAGTAAAATAAAGCATTATGATAATAAAAATAAAATGACAAAGTAGAGTAAGGACAATAAGAAAGAGAATTTCCCAGTTTCTTATGCAGTTTTTTTTTTTTTTTAAACCTGGCACTGTTCTCCGGCTCCTTTTCACTTCCAGCTTAGTCAGAACTAGGGCTGAATCCCTTCACCGTGAGCCTTTATTCACAATTAACTGGAAACTTTATCACCTCCCCCATCCCCCCCCTCCCCCCCATGCCTACTCTGGACATTGCCTTGCGCCAGGCTCTTTCCTGAACCCTGCAATCATGCACCTGGCCACTAGGTGTCACCCTTCAGCAATAAGCACAACTCCCTCCAGTCCAAGGGCCTGTGAGCGCCGTCTCTGCAGCATCCTCAACCCAAGCTGACCAAAGGAGCAAAAGACTCAACTCGGGGATCAGACTAGGGAGCTTCTGCATGGCGGTGCACAGCACTACACTAAGCCACCAGGCTGGCTCTTTTATACTACCTCTTTCCTCCTCCTTCTTTCTCTTACATTTACATGCACACAGTCTCTCTCTCTCTCTCTCCCCTCTCTCCCACACTCACTCTGTCTTCCTCCCTCTCTAATGTTCTCTTTTTTTCTCCTTTTTGCCAGCAAAACGCTGATGCTGAGCTGTCAGGGACACTCTTGGTGACTGAAACGGATTGTGATTTTATGTGAATAACCTTCTTCGATTCCCAAAAGCAGAAAACTGATCCTGCATCCCATCCCTTCCTCTGACGCTCCCATCATGGGGACATAAATGGGGGTTGGACTGGGTGGACACACGTCTTCCTTTAACCAAACTAATTCTGTTTCTGCAGCTCCCTGCCCCTCTCCTGCTCTGAGCCCAGCAGCGATGGAGAAGGATGATGCAGTGGTATTTCCTTCGAGTGCTGATTCAGCTTTTGTCTCTTTTTTTCCACTGCAGTGGATGACAGAAAGGAGAGCAAGGAGAACCAGTGGCTGGGAGTCACCGTGAAGAGTCAGGGGGCTGGCGGGAAGATTGTGGTCAGTGTGGGCATGGCGTCCTCTTGGTGGCGGGAATCTGGGTGCTTGACCAGTGTGGGTTCTTATTGCTGAGGCGTGGAGGCTGCACTCTCTTAATTTATAATATCTGGGGAGACTGGAACAGTGGCTGCCCAGGAGATCAGCAGCAAAGCTGAGGGGGTGAGCTGGGCAGCCATCTCAGTTTTTTGGAGGTGTTTGGAAGATGTGTGTGCATCCATCAGCTGCATTTCTATCACACGGCATATACGCCTTTGCACTGGGATCAGTGGGAGCTGCAGGAGCAGTGTGAGTGGCTGCAGGGGGTGGGAAATGGGACCCCTGATGGAATGAACATGAGATTCTGCACGCTGGGAAGGGTGGAAAGGGCAGAATCGGCAGGGGATTGGGCACAGGAGAGGGGGATGTCGCCTGGTGCAGCAGGCAATATTGTAACCTGTCTCTCTTCTCTTAGACCTGTGCCCATCTGTATGAATCACGACAGAGGGTGCATCAGTTCTCAGAGACCCGGGACGTCATTGGCCGCTGTTATGTCCTGAGCGAGGACCTGCAAATCAGCGACGAACTGGACGGAGGAGAGTGGAAGTTTTGTGAGGGACGCCCTCAGGGACATGAGCGCTTTGGCTTCTGCCAGCAAGGGATCTCTGCTGGCTTTACCTCTGACAGTCACTACATCATGTTTGGGGCTCCTGGAACATACAACTGGAAAGGTGGGTTCTGCTCATATGGGGGTGTTGGGGAGCAGGTATTACTGCAGCAGAATATGTGATGGGGTTTGGGGAGTGGAGGGTGGTCACTGCAGCATGTACCAGTCCAGCAGGATCAGTTAGATCATATGCTGCTGGGTTTTCCATCCCCTAAGACACAATGAAAAATATTCAGTCAGACATTCTGAGCACTGGACGGCATGTGGATGTGCCTGATGGAGATCATTGGGGTTCTGAGTTGCAGACTATGGAGGGAGGGAGATCCCATGTAGTGGGCCTTTGCTAATGAGGGGTCAGTGGGAATGAGTCAGGGAGATGTGCTGGATGGGGTGGGGGTGGAGGAAAGGGGGGTAAGGTTCATGGCTGTCCCTTGTTAAATCACTTTCCCTGTACATACCCAGATCAGTCCAGACTCCTGGGTTTTGCCTCCCCTCCAGCAGATGGAGACAGAGAAGTTTTGACTGACACTGGCACTTAAGATGAGGTGCCACCTGCAGTCCCTCAATATTTCTCTGTCTCCAGCAGATGGTGGGGGTGCAAAATCTGCAGTCTGGAGATAGATAAAAAAAACCAAAAAACAAAGAAAGAGAGAAGATTCATCTCTACAGCCTCCCATGGGATAGTCAGGTCCTGGGTGGATTATCCCCCCCTGGTATTTGAGGCAGAGGGGCTAAGGGTCGGGAACCTTTTCTTCAGCCCTTATCTCCTTTGCACCTGGCAGGGTTGATACCAGGGGTCCCGGCTCATTCACCCTGCAGGGGATGAACAGAGCCTGCTGCCTTTTTTCAGGGAAGTGTTTTCTTTTATTCAGTTTTATAAAAAAAAAAAAAAAAAAGGAAAACAATGTCCTTTAGCCAGCAGCGTGCTTTCCGATGCGCTCGCGCCCCTGATCAGTAGAGGAGCTTTCCAGCTCCCCATCTCTCTGGTGGCTCCTCTTTCACTCCCGCTCTGCCGCATTTGTTTGTCGGCCATCACGCATTGCGTGGCCTGTAGATCCTTTGGTGGTGTGTGCGTGTGCCTTTCACACAGCAGCCTGTGCTCCTGCTGCCTTGAGCAGAACGGGGGACAAAACGGGGGACAAATTATTGGAGGGGAAGTCGGTGCAGGTGCTCTCAGACAATGTAACGACAGTGGCGTACAAAAATCGTCAAGGAGGCATCAAGAGCTGGGCAGTGGCCCAGGAAGCCCAAGAACAGATCGGCTAGGTGGAGCTACACTTGGAAAGGCTGGTGGCTTCCCACATTGCAGGCACAATGTCCAGGCAGATTTTCTGAGCAGACATCAGTTGGATCCCGGGGATTGGGCCTGCCCTTCAGGGAGTAGGACTCTCCAGACACGGGACTGAAGGTCAGTCGAGCCATCGACAAGTTATACCACCAGAGGAGGTTCTGGATCTCCTCAAGGTGCCCAAGGTGGATGCTGCGGTTTTGGCAGTTACTAAGAAGATGACCATTCTGGTCACCGGGGCTGCTGCGCTCGAGGACCTTCAGGATAGAAAGCTGGAGGTGCATCTCAAGAAGATCTTCAAAGTTTCGGCTGTGGGAGCGCGAGCGGCTATGTGTAGTAGTTTTATGCTGAGGGCTGGCCTTCGCTGGGTTCAGCAGCTACAGATGAATAGGCCCTTGTCTGCTACTGAATCAGTACAGGTCGGCCGGTTGGAAGTGGTAGTGGCCCACAGTGCGGAAGCGCTTTATGACCTTCTCAGAACTTCCTCCAGAGCCATGGTGGCAGCTGTTTCCGCTCGCAGGCTCCTCTGGCTGAAGAATTGGTCAGCGGACATTTCCTCTAAGATGGAGCTGGGTTCTCTCCCTTTCAAAGGAGGCTTGCTCTTTGGAAAAGATTTGGAGGACATGATCAAATCCCTTGGAAAGAATAAGGTCCATAAGCTGCCTGAGGACAAGCCGAAGTCGAGGAACACTTTCCCCGCTCACTCTCGTTTCCGAGGAAATCAGAAGTTCAGGGCATCAAGGTTGTTAGGATCCTACGTGAGACAAAGCCCCGGTTAGCAGCAATCCTGGAGACAGTCCTTTCACAGGCACCGGTCGGGCAGAGAAGGCATGTCTCAAGGATCTGGGGAAGTTAAATCCTCCCAATGATGTGAGGCGGTTCACTCCTCGGTTCCAGTAATAGGGGGCCGGCTGGCTCTCTTTTACAAGGAGTGGGCCATGATCATGACTGGCAGAGCCCTGCCCTTCACTTTCAATCCACTCAGAGAACACTCCGATCCACGAACACTGGTGTCATTCCTACACCATCACCAAAAATCGCGCACCTAACCTCAACAAGAGAATGATCCCTAACAGTGGCAGGCCCAATACTCTAGAACAGCCTACCACCCCAACTCAGGCTCAACCCCACAACGCAGTCATTTAAAAAGAACCTCAAAACATGGCTCTTCAAAAAAGCATACCCAACTACCACCCACCACCCATCACCCAACACATAAAGACATGCCTCCCCCCTCACACCTTCCCCCCCCCCCACACCACCCATCACAGAACCGCATAACCACATAATGTGATCAACCCCAATAACCCAAAAACCCACGATTTCTTACTACACTAGATGCGCCATCTCCCACAGTTATTTAATGTAAACCGTTTGACTATTCATGTAAAATGTTGTTATTCCTGTAAACCGGAGTGAAGGCCAGCGCTAAACTTCGGTATATAAAAACAAATAAATAAATCCTACCTAATAAACGAAGGATGACCGACGTGCCGCAAATGCGCAGTAGAGACCAGCTCTACCGCGCATGTGCGGGCGAGCACGTCGGTCTGAGCCAAAAAAAAATGACGGCGTCCAGTGGCAGTGGCGTCCAGTGGCAGCGGCGGCGTCGGGAGGCAGCGGCGGCGGCGGCGTCCGGTGGTAGCAGCGGCGGCGGGTGGTAGCGGCGTCGGCGTTGAGTGGGCAGCAGCGGCGTCGGCGTTGAGTGGCAGCAGCGGCGGGTGGCGGCGTCGGGAGGCGGCGGCGGCATTGAGTGGCAGCGGCGGCGGCCGGTGGTAGCGGCGGCGCAGGTGGCAGCGGCGTCGGCGGCATCGGATGGCAGCGGTGGTGGCAGCGGCGGCGGCGGGTGGCAGCGGCGGCAGCGAGGGAGGAGAGAGAGAGGGAGGGACTGACAGAGAGGGAGGGACTGAGTGAGAGGGGAGGAGAGAAAGGGAGTGGGACTGAGTGAGAGGGAGGGAGACTGAGTGAGAGGGGGGACTGAGTGAGGGGGGGAGAGAGAGGGGGGGGAGGGAGTGGGACAGAGAGAGAGAGGGGGGGGAGGGAGTGGGACAGAGGGAGGGAGTGGGAGGGAGTGGGACAGAGAGAGGGAGTGGGACTGAGGGGGAGGGGAGGGAGTGGGACTGAGGGGGAGGGACTGAGTGTGAGTGAGAGGGAGGGAGAGAGGAGGGAGGGAGTGAGACTGAGGGGGAGGGGGAGGGAGTGGGACTGAGGGAGAGTGAGTGGAACTGAGTGTGAGTGAGAGGGAGGGAGAGAGGGGGGGAGGGAGTGAGTGAGAGGAGAGGGAGGAGTGGGTGAGAGGGAGGGAGGTAGGGGGTGGTGAAGAGTGAGGGGAGAGAGAATGAGGGGGAGGTGAGAGACAGAGGGATGTAGCCCGTTTTAACGGGCTTAACGGCTTGTAAATAAAATAAATAATATAATTTATAACGACTCCTCACAGACCAATCAATACGCATGCTACAAAGTTTCAAGGCAAAATGTTATAAAGTTCAATGCAATGTTATGTGAAATTCAATGCAAGTTTTTTATAAAGTCCAATGCAAAATGTTACAAAGTTCAATGTAAAATGTTACAAAGCTCAATGTAAAATGTTACAATGTTTCAATGTAAAACAAGAAGTCGACATTAATAGGCTCCTCCGTTACGCTGTAAACCGGTATGATATGTCCGATGAACATCGGTATAGAAAAACAAACAAATAAATAAATAAATGACAGACTAGTGGGTCATAAGTGTAATAAGACACAATTATGCTTTAGAATTTGCTCGGCCCCTAAGGCCCTGGTTCCTGGTCTCCCCGTGTTCGTACGAGCAGAAGCAATTAGCGGTGGAAGACACTGTATGCTGTCTCAGCGAGTTAGGAGCCATTGTTCCTGTGCCTCTGACGAGTGAGGAGCAGGTCGCTACTTCATCTGTTTCATAGTGCCGAAAAAGGAGGGCACATTCCGGCCAATCCTCAATTTGAAGAAGGTTAAACGAGGTGCTGAAAGTTCCTCGCTTCCGCACAGAGACACTATGGTCCGTTATTGCTTTGGTACACAAAAGAGAGTTCCTAGCGTCTCTGGATTTAACGGAAGCCTACCTGCACATCAGGATCCAGCAGATCACCAGCAGTATCTGTGGTTCATGATTCTGGGGCAGCACTTCCAGTTTTGTGCTCTGCCCTTCAGATTAGTTACAGTGCCCAGAACCTTTACCAAGGTCATGGTTGTGGTGGCGGCAGTTCTATGGAGAGAAGGGATCTTGGTCTATCCCTACCTGGACAACTGACTGATTCGAGCGAAGTCAACACCCTTGTGCTAAGCAGCCATGGATTTAGTCCTCCAAAGACTGCGATCTTTGGGGTGGATAGTCAAAGGCTGGAATTCCTGGGAGCCTTGTTCGACACGGCAGTAGGGAAATATTTTCTTACTGAACAAGGAATTTCCAGTTTACAAGCTCAGTTCGAGTGCTTCTGGTCAAGCAGTTGCCAAAGGTCTAAGATTACTTGCAAGTGCTCGGATCTGTGGTTTCCACCTTGGAGCTGGTGCCATGGGCATTTTGCACATTTGAGGCCTCTTTAGTTAGCCTTGTTGACCTGTTGGGATCCGAAGTCCGAGCTTTTTCATCTGCCTCTCCCCCTTACGGATACAGCGTGGTCCAGTTTGTTGTGGTGACTCCAGCCAGACACACGAAGGCGGGGTGTGGATTTGGATATCCCCTCTTCAGATGGAGAGCGGTCTGTCAAGAAAATTCTGCAGAGGGCCAGTGGTCAGTAGAGGAGGCATCTTGGTCGATCAACCGGCTGGAAACCAGGGCTGTGCGGTTAGCCCTTCTGGCTTTTCTTCCCTTACTGGAGGGGGAAGTCGGTGCAGGTGCTCTCAGACAATTCAACGACAGTGGCATACATAAATCGTCAGGGAGGCATCAAGAGCCGGGCAGTGGCCCAGGAAGCCCAAGAACTGATCAGCTGGGCGGAGCTACACTTGGAGGCTGGCAGCTTCCCACATTGCGGGCACAGACAATGTCCAGGCGGATTTTCTGATCAGCATCAGTTGTATCCCGGGGAGTGGGAACTGTCGGAGGAGGCTTTCTGTCTTATCTGCCGCAAGTGGAACTCTCCAAGTTTGGATCTCATGGTGACATTTCACAGTGCCAAGGCCCCGTGGTTCTTCAGCTGGTGGAGGGAGACAGGGCAGAAGGAGTGGATGCTTTAGTTCTCCCTTGATCGTCGGACGTTCTCCTGTATGTGCTCCTGCCCTGGCCACTGATCGGTAAAGTGCTCCGTTGCATAGAAATTCACCTGGGTGACGTAATTCTTGTGGCTCCGGAGTGGCCAAGGCGTCCATGGTTCGCAGACCTAGACAACCTTGTGTTAGACAGTCCTTTGTGTTTGGGTCATCTTCTACATCTCTTGCGTCAAGATCCCATGTTTTTGGATCAGGTGGATTGCTTTTGTCTAGTGGCCTGGCTTTTGAGAGGGAGCGTTTGAAGCATAAGGGTTACTTGGATGCTGTGGTCGTTACCCTCTTACAATCCAGGAAAACTTCCACTTCTTTGGCTTACATCAGGGTGTGGAGAGTTTTTGAGTATTGGTGCTTGGATCACCAGGTACAGCCTACTTGGGAATCCGTGGGGGATGTATTGGCTTTTTTTCAGGAAGGTCTCACTAAGGGATTGTCCGTTAATTCCTTGAGAGTCCAGGTGGCGGTCTTAGGTTGTTTCCGGGGTAAGATTCGGGGAGTTGACTTGGCAGTGCATCCAGATGTAGTGCGCTTTCTTCGGGGAGCGAAGCATTTGCATCATTCCTCCCGGAATCCTTTTCCTTCCTGGAGCCTTAACATGGTCTTGAGAGCTATGTGTGTGCCCTCGTTCAAACCTTTGAAGCAGGCAACTCTTAAGGATCTTACTTTGAAGGTGATATTTCTGGTGGCCATTTGTTCTGCCCGGAGCTCCAGGCCTTGTCATGCAGGAAGCCCTTATTGAGAATTTCAGATTCAGGAGTATCTCTAAGACTGTTCCCTCCTTTCTGCCCAAGATTGCATCCTCTTTTCATCTAAATCAATTGGTTGAGCTCCCATCTTTTCCACATTTGGGATCTGCTACTCCTCAGGCTAAAGATTTATGGAGGTTGGATGTTAAGCGGGTGCTCTTGTGGTATTTGGAGGTGACGAACAGTTTCCATCTGTCCGATCATCTGTTTGTGCTGTGGAGTGGCCCCAGGCAGAGTAATAAAGCCTCTAGAGCCACTATTGCTCGGAGGTTGAAGGAAACAATCAGTTCTGCCTACATTACACAAGGCCATCCGATTCCCGTCGGGCTTCGGGTGCATTCCACTCATTCATAGGCGGCCTCCTGGGCTGAATGTCAGCAAGTATCACCACAAGAGATCTGTAGAGCAGCTACTTGGAAATCTTTGCACACCTTTGCCAGGCATTACTGTCTGGATGTTGTAATGTAAAAAGTTATACCAAGGACACAACAACAACAGAGACTGTATGTTTCTAGAATTAAAAGTTTTTATTCTTATGCGCATAAGGAAGTCAGCTCTTAAAGTTGCAGAGTCCGACTTAATCAGGTATCCAATTGACTTCACTTAAATACACTTTTGCCCAGGATGTTATTACAAACACTTCTTTGATTTAAGATCACAAGGTGAAAAATATTTGCTGACATTAACATTCCTAAGTGTCCTGAGAACACTAACTAACCTTGAAGACATGCATTTTTTTAGCTCTTCTTTGTGGTATCTAAAACTATAAAGAGATACATTTGTCTTTTCAGTTATCTAAGTGTGAGACAGTTTCAGAGACAGTTTCAAGACCTAGCAATGCCTCCTGGAACTCTTCTGGTAATTATCCACTAAACAGATGCCTCTAATAAATTTTATTATTGCAATGTCCAGGCCCCAGACACTAGAGGGTTTGGGGAAAGTGTGCTTCAAGCGGGACTCTCAAATTCCCACCCCAGATAGGGAAGCTTTGGTATATCCCAGGAGTCTGGACTGATCTGGGTACTACAGGGAAAGGAAAATTGGTTCTTTACCTGCTAATTTTCATTTCTGTAGTACCACAGATCAGTCCAGAGTCCCACCCAGTGGGGAATAGGGAGATTAGAAGAGTCCACTCGAACTTTCCTTTTTTAGGTAATCTCTCTGAAGAATTGTGCAGCTCTTGTTCATTTTGCTCAGGGTTTTGTTTGAGCTTTAATGAAAACTTTCCCTGCTGTTCCATTCGGGGAGGTTAATTGCTTTGCCTGTTTTCTGGCTTTGGTACATTTCAATACTGAGGGACTGTAGGTGGCACCTCGTCTTAAGTGGCAGTGTCAGTCAAAACCTCTCTGTCTCCATCTGCTGGAGAGGAGGCAAAACCAAGGAGTCTGGACTGATCTGTGGTACTACAGGAATGAAAATTAGCAGGTAAGAACGAATTTTCCTTTCTGGAAGCAGACAGCATCTCACTGGTTGGAAAGACTGGCTGGGCCTTGGATTCTTTAGCTGTTGTCATGTTCTGTCTTGCCGGGAGTTGAGCAAAGCTGGTAGGAGCCGAGATCGAGAATGCCTTCGTCACATGCCTTAATAAGCCTTGGTTTCTTTATTGTGCCGCTTAAAATAGTAATTGCTTCTGGTGACATGCCGCTGAAGATGAACCAACGGTCTGGAGCAGTGATGGCAGGAAAGCAGGGGGGCGCCACAGGGAGTGAAAGCCAGCTGTGGGCGTGGCCAGGGCCAGATTTAAGATGGCGGAGCCCGTAGGCAGAGTGCCGTGGCGGCAAACCCTTTGAAGCTGCGCCGGTGCAGGGCCCTGAAGCGAGCAGAAGCAGGCTCCTCTTTGGCCTGGATATTTGGTGCCTTCGAAATTTGGCGTCCTAGGCAGTTGCCCGTGCCTAATTCCGGGCCTGGTGTGACCCTGGCCATGCTGCCTTATTTTGTCTCTAAATCTAAAGGGGGTGAGGAGGGGACGGGGGGGGGGAGCACATGCCATACGAGCGGGTGTCTTAAGCGTGTGTGCCCGGCAGGTAGGTGTGCGGGTAAGTGCCCGGCCAGGCTGCATGAGAAGTGATCCTTTGCGCCCGGCTGTGGCTGATTTTGCATTGTCATGTGAAGGACACGAGGGTGCCTCTCTCCCCTCCCCCCTCGCGTCAGGCTGTGAGTAACACCTTCTTTGTTGCAGGGAACATGCGGGTGGAGGTCTTTAACCAGACCTCTCTGGAACTGGTGAACTACGATGATGGGCCCTACGAAGCCGGGGGCGAGAAGGAGCAGGACCCTTCGCTCATTCCTCTCCCTTCCAACAGTTACTTGGGTATGGCAGTGCTGAGCGGCAGGCAGGGAAGGGGAGCCCGCTGAGCCCGGGAAGGGAGGGAGCTGAAGGGATTCTGCCTGTGGGCTGTAACCCAAGCCTGGCACCAAGGAGGATGGCAGAGAAAACCCCCCCAGTAACAGAAAGTACCTACAGCCGATTGAAAAAAGAAAATAATTACTCAGAGCATGAATTGAGTTGGTGCAATTGTAGAGTTAATTGGCTAATTTTTTCCCCAAATCTGCTCCAGAGCCCTTCAGCGACCCCCTTCCCCACCCCCCACACTCTTGTTTTCCTGGCTCCCCCCTTTGCCTGCAATCTTTTTGCCTTTGCTTTCTAACTCTTTTCTCCATTTCTTTCTCTGTCTGTTTCCTTTTTGGTCTGGAATGTACAGGGATGTTGTTTGTGACAAACATTAATAGCTCAGGACCATGACCAGCTGGTCTATAAAACTCCGGAGCCCACGGAAAGGGTGGCGGGCCACGCGGGGAGCGTGGCACAGAATAGCTACTTAGGTTTGTAACCGGTGCCGTGTGCGGTGCCAGGCAGCGTGCAGCTGTCTGTTCCCCATACCTCCCCTCCCCTCCCCCTCACTCCAGTGCTGGGAGCCCCTTTCCCTCTCCTTTTACCCCCAGTTTGTGTTGGTGCCTTGTCTTGGGTGTGGGGGAAAATTGTAATCAAAGCTTTGGGATCACTGCACAGTTCCCTGGAAAGGGGTGGGTGATTGGGGGGGGGGGGGGAGGCTGTCATCACTGCAACTCCCGATACAGAAAATGTGGCCAGGGCCGTATGGAAACCCCAGTGCATAACCGGGGGTGGGGGAGGGGGAAGTCTACCTGTGCCAGGACACCGGGGCACGGACAGGATGAAGATAGAGGACCGGCAGAGAAGCAAGAACAAAGCCAGGGATCGAATAGGCTCTGCCATGTTGCGAGAGCGAAGAGAAACGAGCCAAGATAGATGAGGAATGTGGTCGTAGTCTGGGATGGGGACCGGTTCTGAATGCGCCCCCAGGGGTTTCCAGTGAACGCAGGCACGTCTAAGCGCACGTTCCTTCTAAGCCAACTGGCGCAGACACTGGATCGGGCTAAAACAGCTTTTCAAACTATTTCCCCTCTCCTGGCCGCAACGTTTCCCCATGCCCCCCCCCCCTCCCGAGGCACCCCTTTTGTGCCTGCAGATAAATCAGGGTTGCTATGAAAGCCCGTCATACGGTTAGCTGGGTAGAGGACCGGCTTTCGGCCAGACCAGTTTACCGGGGTTAAGGAGCTTAGAAAGTTCTCCTCCTTTACATTTGCGTGGACGTGCGGGGTCCCGGCGCACTCCTTTTGACGGAGGTGACGGGGGTGGGGGTGATTTCTGGTGCTTGTGTGCAGACGTGCGCAAGTCTCAGCACCGCGCTAGTTTTTCACAGACGGCGCTGTGGCTGGCAGGCGATTCCTGGCCGTGGCTAGAGGGATTCCTGGGTCCCGGTTCTGACACGATTCATTTGCCCGTGTTTTCGTGGGATGCAGTGATGTCCCTCCCTTGCGGACGCGTGCACAGGAATGCAGTGTGGCCTTCCTTGGAATCTGAAACAGCGCTGAACCTCGCCTGCTGCCTTACCCCCGGGGACGTGTGGCGGGTCTGTGAGATGCAGAAGGTTCCCCTCATTGTCCGGACGCCGTGCCGAGAGGGAGCATGGCAGGAGGCTTCTTCCAGGCTCCGGACCCTTTGGCCCAGAGATGGGGGGGGGGGGGGATAGCGGAGCCCTGGCCGTATGGTATCAGTCCATCCCAGCACAGAGAAGAAATCTATGCAGATAATAAAAAAAAAAAAGCTTGAAAGAGAGCGTATGCTCCTTGCAGCAGGAAGGAAAACTCCGCCGTGGTGGAAAGCACGTAATCTGTTTCAGGACCCCAGTTTTGTGCCGAATGGCAGGAAATCCTGGAACCCAGGGGCACGGGACCGGGGAGCCGGAGTGCATTAAATCTGCGAGGGAAGCACAGAGTAAGCAGGGCTGAGACCCAGAGGGTGCAGTGCCATGCACAGCAGGCCTCCCTGCTAGTGCCTTCTAACCTACAGACAGGCAGAGCCAGTCCTTTTTTTTTTTTTTTAATTGCGGGCGGGGGGTTGCGGGGGAGCGGCATGCGGCAGTTTCCTCCTGTTCTTTTGGACTGCCGGCTGAACCAGAACGGGGGCCATGAGCAACTATCCGGGATTTTTTCTTCTTTTTATATTCTACCCCCCCGTTCCCCCCAGAATTTATTTTAGTCCAGTCACCGCAGTGATGGTCCAGAGCCAAGAAAGATCCATGCGCCAGGGCTCCTTAATCTGGCCACGCGGTATCGCTGTTGCACAGCGACTGCGGCTTCTTCCTGCTAGGGGCTGTGAACGCTGCCTCATCACATTCCCATACCTGGGGAGGGGGGAGCAGAAAACCTGAGTCGGGAGGCTCACTTATGTCCCGCCACCATCCTGGGCAGCACTGCCCCTGAGCCAGCCCCCCAGCCAGTCCTTTTCCAGGCCATAGATCCAGTGGGGATAAATCAAGCCTGGCCGTGATCGCCTGGAGCCTCCTGCTGACCCTGCGACCAGTGATGGAGAGAGATTGGGGGCTGTAGTTGTGGTGTGAGGGGGGAAGAGATGATTGCAGGATGCTGGTGAAGTGCAATAGCACCGGGCTTCCTTTTGCTCCCTCAGAGCTGGGAGGTGGGGAGCGTCCCTTGGGCCTGGAAGACTCTGAGCCATGCTGCTTCTGCTGCTGCTGCTGCTGCTGTTAAGGGGGATTTTTGCATGCCCCAGGTTCTCTCTGTGTGCTCTTGTGGTTTGTGTTTCCTGTGTTTGCCTGGTTGCCTCCCAGACGCATGGTGGGAGAATGGTTTTGTTTTGCCTTGGTTAACATTTAAGGTTACGTCTGTGAAATGTCTTGACTTGCTCTCTCCTCATCCCCCTTCCCTGCCCCCTCTCTCTGGACACCCAGACTGAGCTGCCTCAGGCCTCAGCGGAAGGAACCTGACATGCCTGCACTAGTAACCCTTGAGCACCTGGGATGTTGCAGCCATAGAGCTGGCATTTTATTCTGAGGTGAGATAGGGATTGGGAGGGGAGAGGGATGTTATAGAGCTGGAGCCTCTGAGAATGGAGCTTTTTTTTCATCATGTCTTCTCAGGGTGGCTTTCTGGTTCTGCTTTTAACTTTTTTTTTTTTTTTTTAATTTTGAGATTGGAGTGGAACATTCTACCCTCCTTGTGCCGAGTGAGTTTGAAACTGAGCTTTGTCCAGCACTAGAATGAGCACTAGCAGTAAATCTAAGAGGCGGAGGTTGCAGCTAACACACCTTGGCATTCCTATCATGGGATGTGCAACACCAGCCTCTGTGGCATTGCTGTCCCCCAAGATGCGAAGTGACTCCTGCTCTCCCTATTCCTCAAATCTGATACCCCAGAGAGTGGCTGTGATGCTCTGTTATGCAATCCACTGGTGGGCAGTGCAGGCTAGAGATGTCAGAAGTTACATTCTCTTCTCACTGGTGCACTCATACAAGCCGATGCAGTACGGTGCACTCGTTTAGCCTCGCGTCCAAAACTAATAGCACTCATCACAATCAAATGCATGTCGATGAGCCTATTACTTAGTTCAAAGCAACCCAGAAAAGTGTACAGAAAAGCAGAAAAAAAACTGCTTTTCTGTACACCCTCCGACTTAATATCCTAGCGATATTAAGTCGGAGGAGCCTAAAACTTTTAAAACATTTTTTTAAAAATCTGCCTGCTGGTCAGCAGGTTAGAAAAACGGTTGTTCAATTATACCAGCTTCCATTTTCCTAAGCCGTGGCTGTCAGTGGGTTCGAAACTGACACCGGTAAAATTGAGCGTCAGTTGTCGGGACCCGCTGACAGCCACCTCTACCGCTAATAAGGAGGCACTAGGGACACACTATTGTCCCTAGCGCCTCCTTATTAGCGCACAACCTCATTTAAATAGAGAATCGCACACCCAGGAGAGGTGCCTGGGCGCTCGTCGGGAGAGCGGGCGCTCAACACGGCGAGCTGGCTCTCCGCATTTTTTTACTATATCAGCCTGAAAGATTTTTTTTTTCTCTGTGCCAGAGTGCATTAGGGGCTAATTTGCTGATCCTGTCTCTTAAATTGTTAGTTATACTCTAGTAAAGCTCCTTGACCGATGGAAAATTCTACCGCATGACCCTTCCAGGCCTTTGTCTGACTCTTGCCCGCTCTCTGCAGAGGGTCATTAGTGCACCAGGAACCCCTGGTCAGATTGGGCCCGCTGGATAGAGGCACCCAAGAAATCTGCCTTGGTAGTGAGAGTGGTACAGGGACAGGCAAACCTTGGGGAGAGTCTGTGGAGTTGAAGCTGAGGTTGAACGATGCCAGCTCCTTGTCGCCGTGGGGCAGTAGTCCAGTCCGGGCTTTCTGATCCCCATCCCATCCCAGTCACCGGATGCCCAGCAGGGTGCCCCGGGATGGACTGAACTGGCCCATCGTGACATGGAGCTGGGTTGGCAGCCCTGCCCTCATCTCCCCCTGCCCTCCCTTTCAGTCCTGGGCATGCTGCTCTCGCCTTCCCTGCTCCACCTCCCCCCACCCCCTCATCCTAACTGATTCCCTCTCTGATCATGGCTTGGTCAAGGGCGAGGAGGAAGCTGTGCTTTTTTTTTTTTTTTTCAATGTTGCATCAGGCAAGTATTCAGGGAGCATGTGATCAAAGCACAACACTACTCACTCCCCTCCCTGGACTCGGCCCGCCCCCTCGCCTCCTCACACCCCATACCCCTAAAAGAGATGAGCTTATGCTTCTTTTCTTACAGGGACAGTGCCAGCAGTGCCCCCCCCCCTCCCCTCCGAGGACTGCTTTGGCTCAGGACTTCCTTAAAGAGCCTTCCTAGGGTTGTCAAGTGAGTCCATGCCATAAGGAAGGGGCCAGTCCAGGAACTTGCATTTCTCCTCATGCATGTGTCTGGGGTACTGGAATGGCCTGTTCCTTACGACATGGAGCCAGGTAAGCCACCCTGCCTTAGAGTCTCCTGTATTGGTGGACAAAAAGGACAACTTCAGACGGCCATACTGTCCCTTGAAGAAATGTTGTGCAATTAACATGACTGTGAGCCTGGAGGCCAGCCCTGGTCACTGAGGAAGCGGTGGTGCGACAGCGCGAGTTGGGGAGATCTCCCATCCTCCTGGCATCGCTAACGGCAACCAGCCATCCACCTTTACAGCACTGCAGTGGGAACTCAGACCCTGCCTCTCCCCTGAGGGCTAAAACACCAGCGCTGGGTTTCGGGAGCCCTTCCTTAAACATCTCCAAACCCTAAACGGCATAGTTTCTATCACTCTTACAGAAAAACTCTCCCATAGCAAATCTTCCCTCCCTCTGGACAGTAAGAATGCAGCCTTATTTTTAGAAATGGTCTCATCACACCCCCTCCCACAGGGTATTTGCTGGAAGTAAGCCAAGCTCACGTTCCCCCCTCCCACCCAGACCCTTTCGGCTCGCTAGTAGGATAGAGACCCCCTTTAAAACCACCCTCGCTGCTTTTAGCAGCTCTCTCTCTGCACAGCCTGTCTATCCCTGGATGTCAGAGGCCCTCAGTGCTGTCCCAGCAGCAGTGCACGAGCTCCCTGCCTCTGACTTGGGCCTGGAGGGGAGGGCGACCTCCAGAGACGGATATTGGAAGAAGCGGCAGTTGTTTCTTGGGTGGCCATGGGGGGGGGGGGGCTTGGAGAAGGCTGACATCACCTCCAGCTGTGACCTGAAATAAAGCACTGAGGCCTGCAAGAGAAAGGGAACAAGGGGGCGAAAAGGGGACCGCACCGCGTTCATCATTTGGCTATCCCTATTGAGAGGCTTCTGCTGACCTCCAGTAAAGGCGGACGAGAAAAAGGTCATTCAAATCTCACCTCATCATTACTAACCCCCCTGCCCCCACCCCCACCCCTCCCCACAAAAACCCAGTATTGGGGACAGATTGTGCTCCTGCTGTCTGTGCACAGGCATACTTGACTGACGGTTAGACGGGTTTAACGGGTCTTGCCAAACCTGTCCTGGGGACCCCACATCAGGCTGAGCTTTCAGGATATCCACAATGGATAAGCAAGAGAGAAGCCTCCCTAGCCCCTCCTCTAACGGCTGATAGGAAGGCAGAGTCGCGCTCAGCGCTGGGCCTTTATTCCCAGTGAAAGTCCCACCTGCGCCGGACCGTGGTTTCTCCACATGGGAGGGAGGTGGGGGTGGAGTAAACCAAGGCTCTTCCTTCTGTGATTCCCTGTGCCTGTAACCAGGGCTGGACACTTGAGCAGCAGCTTTTAAAATAAAGAGTTCACAGTTCAGCTTGGTCAGTGGTAATAGGGATGTGAATGTGTGCCCGATCGTTCCCGCTTTCGGGTTCGTCTGGCCGCGGGAAAATCTCGTTTTCCCACGGATCCCCGTTTTGTGTTTTTTTTTTTTGTGAAAAATCGTTTTTCGGGTTAGCGCATGCTAACCAAATAGCAAAAAGTAACAAAAAATAACAAAATAAATGGCTTTTTGTTAGCGCGCGCTCACATGAGTAGCGCGCGCTAACCCGAAAAACAATTTTTACAAAAATTTTGGGGGAAATTGATCGTTTCTTTTTTTACCCGATATATTAACGAATTTAGAAATATCGTACGATATTTCAATTTGTTAGAAAAACGATTCACATCCCTAAATGGTAATCAGCTGGCACCACACACATTTTCTTCTGATTACGTCCATGATCAATCCCAATGCCACTCCAGCTTAATCTACCCCTTGGTAATGGGTCCCAGGGTGGCTAAGGAGTCTCCTGCCTCTACCTTCCAAAAATACTGTGGTCCACTGCTTGACTCACAAACTCCAGACCTCTCCGTCCTGTTCTCCTGGGGCAGAGACTCCTTTGATTGAGGGAGTCCCCAAATGTCCTTATGACATGGAGCCAGGTAGCCATCCTGCCTTGGAATCTCCTATATCAGAGGACCAAAGGACAATTTCAGGCAGCCATACTGTCCCTTTAGGAAATGTTGTGCAAGCTCTCAAATGGTATTGGAGCTTTCAGGCTGAAAAATCCCTAAAACTACACAGTAGGGAGGAAAAAAACCAAACCTCCTCTCCTCTCCCCACTCCTGCACAGGAAGGGTGGGCAGAATCACTTCCTCCCAAAAAAACCTACCAAAAACTAAATAAAGTCTCAAAACGCAGAGATGCCACAATCCAACCACAGGCTCTGAGTTAGGAAAAAAAGGGTTTCCCTTCTGTGCAGTACTTGGGAGATCCAGGAAAAATGGAATCAAAATCCCTTAAATATTAAAAATCACCGAGACACATTCCAGTATATGTAAATTTAAGGCATGCTTATATTCATTGTGAATATCCTGAAAACCCAATCTGATGTGGGGTTCTCAGGACAGATTTGGAGAGTCCTGATTTAGGAAATGGGGGAGGGGGAAGAAGCCAGACCCAATCACACAGGAAGGGGTGGGGGGTGTGGGAAGGGCCTTCAGTCAGTTTCTGGTGACTGCTAGGCTTGGATGTTATGTGGCTCCGGGAGCTTGTGCTCATACTGTTCGCTTACCTGATCTCAGCAATGAGAAGGGGCTGCAGGTTTAAGAAACGGAGAATCAGGCGAAGAAGTGGCAAAAAGAAATGTCCTGGCAGAGAGAGAGAGAGCGCCTGCCTTTTTGTAACATCATTACTAGGGCGATTCTTCCTATAATAAACCTTTTAATTGTTCTCAACATGTTTTAAAAAAAAAAAAAAAAAAAGGAATTTGCAGTGGTGTGTGTCTGTGTGTGTGCATGCCCTGGTTGTGTTTATAGTTTCTCCTAGGACAAGCAGGATGGAGGTCCTCACAGATGGGTGACATCAGATGGAGCTCGGCATGGAAAACTTGTCAAAGTTTCTAGAACTTTGGCTGGCATACTGAGCATGCCCAGCATGCCACTATCCACGCGTCAACGCGGGGTCCCCCTTCAGTCTCTTTTTTTTTTCTGTGATGATAGTTGCCTCGCGATTTTTGGAGCGCTGCTCTACAAGTATCTTTCGTGCTTAAATATATCATTTTTTGCCCGTCCTACGTTGTGTCCCCCTTCTCTGGTCAGTGCTTTTCCCGGTGTGGTAGGTATTTCTTACTACCTCTACCTTCTTTCCAGTCGATTCCCAGCATATCGCTCCCACAAGGCTGCTGGCCATCTACTGTTCGCCAACTTACTTTTATGGTGTTGTCCGGTTTTCGTTGGTGCCCCCAGTGCTCGCAGACCAATGCCTGAGGACATTGCACGATGTCCAAAGGTGTCAGCTGTGCGATCAGATGACCCCCAAAGTCCGTCAAGCTCGGCTTGATAAAATGGAGAACCTTTTTGGGCCAAAGAAATCTACTCTGTCCATGCTGGCTTCGGCATCTCTGACGCCCAGGGGTTGAGGGGAACTGATGGATAACCTGCCCCTTTCCATGCCCCTGGCAAGTTCTTCCAAGGAGTGAGGAGTTAGTGATCGACCCTCACCGATTTCAGTGCTCTCCAGGACTTCGGGATCCTCAGTTTCCTTGGTGCTGAGCACTGTGGGAAGTCCTACAAGCATTGACACTGGTTGTCATTGGCGCAAGGCTTCAGTTCTGGTGCGGCACCGGCGGTAGCCGTTCCGCCACCAAAGAGACCTTATGGCGAGGAGGCCCCTATCTCCAACAAGCCCGGGAGTCCTAGGCATTCCCCACCATTAGCAGTGCTGGGCACTGAGCCTCCTCAGGGTTCTATGGAGGCTCTGGTGACACCTCGTCCTCCTTCATCAGTCCTTTCTTCACGGACTTCCAGGAGGAGTTGGACCACAGGGTGCAGAGTGAGGTTCTCCAAGCCCTGTGGGGCATCAAACTGCCTCCAGCGCCGGCTCCCATACCAGCACCAGAGTCTGCACCATCTCTCTTGGCGCCCCTGCTCAAGCGTCTAGACGTCCAGGTGATGTATTGTCCTCTCGCACTGAGGACAAGTCTCCCAGGGCTGTTGCCCAGGAGGGAAGTGTTAGGCTGGCCATCATAGTTGGTGATTCAATTATTAGAAATGTAGGTAGCAGGGTGCTGGTGGATGTGAGGACCGCCTGGTAACTTGCCTGCTTGGTGCAAAGTTGGCAGACCTCACGCGTCACCTAGATAGGATTATAGACAGTGCTGGGGAGGAGCCGGCTGTCATGGTACATGTGGGTACCAACGACATAGGAAAATGTGGGAGAGAGGTTCTAGAAGCCAAATATAGGATTTTAGGTAGAAAGCTGAAACCCTGATCCTCCAGGGTGGCATTCTCTGAAATGCTTCCTGTTCCACGTGCAGGTCCCCAGAGGCAGGCAGAACTCCAGAGTTTCAATGCGAGGATGAGACGATGGTGTAGGGCAGGGGTCAGGAACCTTTTTGGCTGAGAGAGCCATAAACGCCACATATTTTAAAATGTAATTCCATGAGAGCCATACAATATGTTTAAAACTAAATACAAGTAAATGTGTGCATTTTATGTAAGATCACACTTTTAAAGTACAATAAGTCTCTGAAAATATTACACCAGGCCTTAAGACACCAATACATCTCCTATTAGGAAAACGGACCAAGTCAGGCTGCTATAGAGTCTACACAGAAACTACACGCCAGCAGAAAACCTCACCTGAATCACGTGCTGTCCCTCACCTAACATAGAATAAAGAGACCAAAACGCATAACAAGAAGCATTCAGAAAAAACTGACTTGGAAACTGCAACAAGCCAGAGTCTCTGTATGCAGTGTAACAAAGGAAAAAAGAAACATCACCCATCCTTATAAAACAAATCAAGAAATATAAAATATCAGCAGTAAAACTGTACTAACAAAAAGAACATATTTCGAAACAGCTGAGTGGAATATCCAATAATTAAAAACTCATATAAAACATTTCCAGATACCAACAAAATATTTCAAAATAGCAGACACAAAGACCCAGTAATGAAAAATAATAAGGATACAAAAATTTTTTTGCTCTGCATACCTGGGAACGTTTGATATCCAGGTGTCCTGAGATTGTTCTGAATTAGCAGGAGGTGGGGTGGTTTGCTTGGAACTTTCTCCTCTCTCTCACACTGGCTCTCAATGACACACCTATACACACATGCTCTCAGTACTCACATATACACATGTTTTTCTCTCTCACTTATATAGGCTCTTAATTACACATTTACACACATGCTGTCTATCTTTTCACGCTTACACACACACACAGGCTTTCAATCACATAAATACATGCTGTCTTTTTCTCTCACACACAGACTCTCATTCACATGCTGCTAACATGTCCTCTCTTTCTCTCATTTACACACAGGCTCTCAATCACATACTCACATGCTCCCTCACCTAAATCAGCTCTCAATCACACACAGACACACATGGTCTCTCTCTCATTTAAACACAGGCTCTCAATCACATACTCACATGCTCCATCACCTAAACCAGCTCTCAATCACACACAGACACACATGATCTCTCTCTTACTTATACACACAGGCTCTTAATCATACATACACATGATTTCTCTCACACACAAAGGATCTCAATCATACA
The DNA here is from genome assembly GCF_901001135.1 of Rhinatrema bivittatum. Classification (NCBI taxonomy): domain Eukaryota; kingdom Metazoa; phylum Chordata; class Amphibia; order Gymnophiona; family Rhinatrematidae; genus Rhinatrema; species Rhinatrema bivittatum. The sequence goes on along the minus strand of NC_042617.1, from coordinate 275,097,324 downwards.
TACACATACTCTTTCACACAAACAGGTTTTCAATCACAAACTTACACATACAGGTTCCCAATGGTAAACTTACATTCATGCTCTCTCTCTCTCTCACAGGCAGGCTCTCAATCACAGACATACTCTCTTTCACATGTACAGGCTCTCAATCATTCACATACATGCAATCTCTCACTCACACACACACACACACGCCCCCCCCCCCCTGTGGCCCGGAAGAGGAAGTGGAGAGTATCGGGTGCCTGCGCGGCAAGAAGAGGCCACGCTAGTGCGCTCGGCATCGGCCCGAAGAAAAGAAGACTGCAGCGCGGCTCGGAGGAAAATGAAGAGGGAGAGAGAGAGTGAATGAGCGAGCAATGCTCATTCACTCTCTCTCTCCCTCACCCCGGGAACTCGCGGCAGCAGCAGCCTCCTCCCAACGCTAACCTCCTTAATTTTCAGCCCTCGCGGAGGCGGAGTCCCATCGGCCACGGTTGAACCTCTTCATTTTCCTCCGAGCCGTGCTGCAGTCTTCTTTTCTTCGGGCCGATGCCGAGCGCACTAGCGTGGCCTCTTCTTGCCGCGCACGCACCCGATACTCTCCACTTCCTCTTCCGGGCCGTGGGGGGGGGGGGGGGCGGGAAAAGAGAGCATGCCGGTGCCGCTGACTCCAGCTGTCCTGCCGCGTTCCGCCCGGGCTGACAGCATTTTAAGCCCGGGCGGAGGAGGACCGGGGAGCAGCTGGGTCAGCGGGAAAGTGTGTGACATGTCTGCGAGCCCTCAAAAGAGCCATATCTGGCTCGCGAGCCATGGGTTCCCGACCCCTGGTGTAGGGAATAGGGATGTGCATTTGTTTCATTCGTTTAATTTGTTTCATACGTTTCCCATTACATGTCAATTAGATGTGCATTTGTTTCATATGTTTCATATTACATATTACATGCTTGTATAGGAAACGGATGAAACGAATGCATATCCCTAGTAGGGAAGAGGTATTCAGTTTTGTAAGGAACTTTGGAAACTTTTGGGGAAGGAGGAGACTTTTCTGAAAGGAGGGGCTCCACCTTAACCAGAGTGGAACCAAGCTGCTGGCACTAACTTTTAAAAGGAGATGGAGCAGCTTTTAAACTAGAACAAGGGGGAAGCCGACAGTCACTCAGCAGTGCATGGTTAGGAGAAATGTATCCTTGAAGGATACTAATAAAACAGGAGAGTTAGGGCATCCCAACAGAGAAGTTCCAATAAAAGCAAACCTAGTCCATGTGCCTACATGTAAAAAAATCACCTGAGCTAAAGATTTCCAAATTATCCCTAAGAACTGAAAAGCAGGTTGTTAATACAAACAAAAAACACACTATGAAATGTCTGTATGCCAATGCCAGAAGTCTAAGAAGTAAGATGGGAGAGTTAGAGTGTATAGCAGTAAATGATGAGATTGACATAATTGGCATCACAGAAACCTGGTGGAAGGAGGATAACCAATGGGACAGTGCTATATCAGGGTACAAATTATATCGCAATGATAGGGAGGATCAACTTGGTGGGGATGTGGCACTTTATGTCCGGGAGGGTATAGAGTCCAACAGGAAAAAGATCATTCAAGAGACTAAATGCTCAGTAGAATCTATATGGGTAGAAATTAGGGATGTGAATCGGGCTTCGGACAATTGAAAATATCGGACGATATTTTCAAAATCGTCAGAAATCGGGGGCTCCCTCAAAACGATAGGAAAACCCCACGATATTGATCGTGGGGTTCTCTTATCGTTTTGGGGGAGGGCGGGAAAAATGGCACACAAAAATAACCCTTAAACCCACCCCGACCCTTTAAAACTAATCCCTTAGCTTCCCCCACCCTCCCGACCCCCAGAAAACTTTTTACAGGTACCTGGTGGTCCAGTGGGGGTCCCTGGAGTGATCTCCCGCTCCCGGGCCGTCGGCTGCCACTAATCAAAATGGCGCCGATGGCCCTTTGCCCTTACCATGTGACAGGGTATCCGTGCCATTGGCCGGACCCTGTCACATGGTAGGAGCACTGGATGGCCAGTGCCATCTTGTGCTCCTACCATGTGTCAGGGGCTGACCAATGGCACCAGTAGCCCCTGTGACATAGTGAGGGCAAAGGCTATCGGCGCCATTTTGAATACTGGCAGCCGACGGTCCGAGTGCAGGAGGTCGCTCCCGGACCCTCGCTGGACTTTTGGCTAGTCTTGTGGGGGTCAGGAGGGTCCCCCAAGACTTGCCAAAAGCTTGGTGGTCAGCGGACGTCCAGTCTCCAACGCCTTTGCCCTTCATTGGGGCACAGGTCTCCTGTACGCGTATCCTTCTCTTCCGCCAATCATGAAGACTCTCTTGAAGCTCCAGCAGGACCGGGGACCATGATTCCGTGGCCCTGAACTGGCCCTGACAAGTCTCGTTCCCTCTCCTTCGAGACCTGTCAGTCAGAGATCCCATCAGTCTAGGGACTGCTCCCGATCTGATAACGCAAGATCAGGGTGCACTGTGCCATCCAAACCTCTGGGCGTTTAGCCTTGACGGCCTGGATGTTGAGCATTTAGTTCTTCAGTCCCTGGACTTGTCTGACAACATGTCTCAGTTGCTGATAGCTTCCAGGAAGCCTTCCACAACCGGTTGAAGTGGAGGAGGTTCTCTGTTTGGTGCGAGGGGCATGGCTTGGATCCATTCACTTGCCCCCTTCCGAGGTTTTGGACTACTTGTGGCATCTCTCCAAGGCCGGGCTTAAAAACCATCTTCGTCAGTGTCCATTTGAGAGCAGTCAGTGCTTACATCAAGGTGTAGCTGGCATGCCCATCTCTGTTCAGCCCATAGTAGGTCACTTTGATGCGGGTCTGCTTCAACTGAAGCTCCCCCTTTGGCCTCCAGTTGTGTCCTTGGACTTGAACATTGTGTTAGCGTGGCTCATGCGCCCTCCATTGAGCCTATGCGCTCCTGCGATCTGAAGTTCCTCACCTGGAAGGTCCTGTTCCTGGTGGCAATCACTTCAGCTCGTAGGGTAGTGAGCTTCAGGCCTTGGTTACTTACTCGCCCTAGACGAAATTCTTTCATGATTATGTGGTCCTCCGTACGCATCCCAAGTTCCTGCCTAAGGTAGTGACTGACTTTACATCAGTCCATTTTTTTGCCCACCCTTTTTCTGAGGCCCCATTCACACGGGCTCTACATATGTTGGATGCAAGAGGGCCCTAGCTTTCTATTTAGAATGCACAGCAGGCCACAGGCAATTCACTCAGCTCTTCATATCTTGATAAAATAGATTGGGAGTTGTCGGTGGGAAAACAGACTATCAAATTGGCTAGCAGACTCCATCTCTTCCTGCTTCGCACAATTGGGCCTTCAGCTGGGAGGCCAAGTCAAAGCTCACTCTGTTTGGGCTATAGTGGTGTCAGTTGTAGAAATCTGCAGGGCAACAACGTGGAGCTCCCTACACATGTTCGGTGCCCACTACTACCTGGACAAGGATGGTAGACATGACAGTAACTTTGGCAAATCCGTCCTTCGCAACCTCTTCCAGGCTTTACACCCATCTCTCCCTACCTAAGATCCATTGGTGGGGATCAGGCTATCTCCCTGTCTAGCCAACAGCACTGCAGTTATTGTTGTGCCCGTTGGCGCCTGGTTCGGTGCTTGCTGGACATAGTTATTGCCGGGAGTAGCCTGTAACTTGTATCCACCCATCTGTGGGACTACCATCCTGCTTGTTCTAGGAGAAGTGCAGTTGCTTACCTGTAACAGGTGTTCTCCTAGGACAGCAGAATGTTAGTCCTCAGGAAACCCGCCCGCCACCCCAAGGAGTTGGGTTCTCATACGTTGTTTTGATTCGTTTTTTTCGCTCCTGAATTCTATGGTACGAGACTGAAGGGGGACCTCGCGTGGACGCCTGGATTAGGGCATGCTCAGTGTGCCAGTCAAAGTTCTAGAAACTTTGACAAAAGTTTTCTGTGCCAGGCTCCATCTTCTGTTGTCACCCATCTGTGAGGACTAACATCCTGCTGTCCTAGGAGAACACCTGTGACAGGTAAGCAACTGCGCTTTGCTCACTCCCACTTGCATGGTCCCCCATCCTGCAGCCTCTCTCCTTGCTTCTCTGCCTGTAAGCTGGATTTCTGCTGCATGAGACAGGGGATGTTAGCGTTTGTAAGTCCTGCAGATCTGAGGAGACCTCTGCGTGTGGTGTTAGTGCTGTGTGAGAATGGCTGTGTATTCATTTTCTGTTTAGGGGGGAGTGTGGTTTCCAAGGGGGGTCAGGTGTCCCACCACGGAGCTTGTGCCTAGATTCCTGGCTTTAAAATTTGTCCAGCACATAGTTTCAGAGCATGGCTGTATTTGGCTGCTGGTTAAGTAGGTGTTCTTGGTATCAGGTCGGGTGGAGATAAATACCCACCTATAATTCAGTTTTGTTTTTTTGTTTTTTTTTTAAACCAAGCGGTTTCTTCCCTCTCCTTTGGGTTTCCAGCTCAGTCGGAAGCCAGGGCTGGGATCTGACCACGAGCCTTCGCTCCCAACTACCCAGGGATTTTTCCCCTACGTTCTCCCAGCTTATAGCCCAGTCACTGCAGTCTCCTTCTGAAATCATAGGCCCCAAATCTGACCACGAGGTGCCGCCATTCTGCGGTGTCAGGGGTCTCCCTCCCCACCACATCCCCAGCTGACTCCCGAGTGACAAATCAAACCCAAGTCCTTCTGTACGGTAGCACTGCAGCTGAGCCCCCGGGCCGGCCCTGTAATTGAATGTTCGATCATTGGCAGGGTTAAATAGCTGGGGGGGGGGAACACTTGAACAGCCCACGAAGTTGCACAGTCCCTGGCTACTTTTACAGCGGACGGTTAGTATCTCATGGTCCACGGAAAAAGCGCCTGGGCACCTTCATTGTGCAAGTCGGCTCTCGTAAAGAACCACGTGCTTTGCATCTGATGATTGTGCAGGCGGCGTGGGGGGGGGGGTGTGCGGGGGGAAGGAGGGGGTGGCATGCCTTTGAAAATTCCAGGTATGCTTTCTGTCCCTCCCACCCCCATTTAAACACATCCTTGGGAAAGTCTTTCTTTTTTAAACTCCACTAAAGCCAGTGCCTACTTTTAGCCATGGATTTACCCAGGTAAATGGTTTTGCAGCTTGCCCTCAGAATGCCCAGTATGGGACCTGTTTACATTCCCAGCTGCTGCACTCTTCCCCCATATGTGTGTACTTGTAGGCAGGGTGGTCCTAGGGCCGAGCTGGCACTCTGTTCTGTCCCTGCCACCTGGGCCTTGGAAGTGGCCTGGCAGAAGTGTTCACAGTGAGGTGCTATCCCAGCCTCGTGTCTACCCAAATAACCCTGTGTTTCTCCTTTTACTTTCGTCTGTGTTATCCAGACCTCTCAATGTTCTCTCCCATCAATGTGTGGAGCGAGAGGAGCTGGTTAGAGGGGCTGATGGATGTTGGTTGCCCATGATCTGAAGAGGCACACTTCACATGCACTGACAAGAGGAGTCAGTGGTGAAGGAGGGGACTATGTGGAGATACAGTGAGGTTTGAACTGGGGCTTTTGGGGGGGGGGGGGGGCACGCACCATCAGGGGTATGAGTTGGCAGTGAGGGTGCACTCCTGAGAGTATGAGGTTGGAAAGCATGCTTTTCTAACGATTTCTGCATTCATAAGAGCGTGAGCAGGGCTTGCATTGGTATGGGTAAATTTCCAGAAAAGTGTACCTGAGCAGAGAGGAATGCTCCATGTAGCCCTCGGGCAAGTAACAAGCAAACATCAGTGAGAAGGACCCCCCCCCCCCCACCGATAGTAAGAGGGACACAGAAATGGAGGAGGGTGGAGGGAGCCCCCACAGTGAGGGAGAGAAATTGAGAGCTTTGGAGTCTCTTCTTGTTGCTGTGTCTGTCATGAGCGTGCCATTGATGAGTTTCCCCTCAGAACCCATAAAGCACTTCTGCTTGCACGGCTGCTTACAGGATTCTCCGTAGACTCTGGCAAGGCCATCACCCGGAAACACGAGCTGAGTTTTGTAACTGGGGCCCCACGAGCCAATCACACCGGGGCAGTGGTCATCCTGAAGAAGGACAATGTGAACCGCCTGGTGCCTGAGTTTACCTTGTGGGGAGAAAACTTGGCCTCCTCGTTTGGCTATTCTGTGGCTGTGACGGACCTGAACAGTGATGGGTGAGTGAGAGTACAGGGATTTACACATGTTTTAAGATTTTATAGCCCAACATAGGAACTTTTAACATGCCCTCTGGATTTATCTCATGGCGGAGGCATTTATCATATGGCGTAGGGATTTGCCTCATGGCCATAAGGGTTTATTACACAGTGCAGGGGTTAGCACATGGTCTCTGGGTTTTGTAGGAGGTTCTCTTACATTATCAGATTGTTATTCACTCTTTCCCTCTCTCTCCTCCTCCACCCCAACACAAATCACTTTTTAGCAGCGTGAGATAGGTCTTCTGGCTACCCAAGTATAAGAAAGTTCCTTCTCACTAATAAGCTTTGGGCTGGGAGAGATGAGTACAATGTCAGGGTTAATAGGCCGTAAGGTACACCAGGGCAACTAAAAATACAAACAAAAAACACACTAATGCCAGAAGTCTAAGAAGTAAGATGAGAGAATTAGAGTGTATAGCAGTGAATGATGAGATAGACATAATTGGTATCTCAGAGACAAGGTGAAAGGAGGATAACCAATGGGATAATGCTATACCAGGGTACAAATTCTATCACAATGAAAGAGAGGAGCAACTTGGAGGCAGGGTGGCACTTTATGTCCGGGATGGCATAGAGTCCTGCATGAGACTAAATGTACAATCAAATCTTTATGGGTAGAAATCCCTTCTGTGTCGGGGAAGAGTATAGTAATAGGAGTATACTACCGTCCATTTGGCCAAAATGATGAGACGGACAGTGAAATGCTAAGAGAAATTAGGGAAGCTAATCAAATTGGTAGTGCAGTAATAATGGGAGATTTCAATTACCCCAATATTGACTGGGTAAATGTAACATCAAGACATGCTAGAGAGTTAAAGTTCCTGGATGGAAAAAAATGACAATTTTATGGAGCAATTGGTTCAGAAACCGTCAAGAGAGGGAGCAATTTTAGATCTAATTCTCAGTGGAGCACAGGATTTGGTAACAGAGCTATTGGTGGTGGGGCCACTTGACAATAGTGATCATAATATGATCAAATTTGAATTAATGACTGGAAGGGGACAGTAAAATCCACGGCTCTAGCACTAAACTTTCAAAAGGGAAACTCTGACAAAATGAAGAAAATAGTTAAAAAAAACAAAACAAAACCTGAAAGGTACAGCTACAAAGGTAAAGAGTGTGCAACAGGCATGGACATTATTTAAAAATACCATCTTAGAAACGCAATCCAGATGTATTCCACGCATTAAGAAAGGTGCAAGGAAAGCCAGAATATTGCCGGCATGGTTAAAAAGTGAGGTAAAAAAGGCTATTTTAGCCAAAAGATCTTCATTCAAAAATTGGAAGAAGGATCCATTAGAGGAAAATAGGATAAATCATAAGCATTGGCAAGTTAAATGTAAGACACTGATAAGACAGGGAAATAGAGAATTTGAAAAGGTTGGCCATAGAGGCAAAAACTCATAATAAAAACTTAAAAAATATATCCGAAGCAGAAAGTCAGTGAGGGAGTTGGTTGCACTGATAGATGATCAAGGGGTTAAAGACACACTTTGGGAAGATAAGGCCATTGCGGAAAGACTAAAAAATTATTCGCTTTGATGTTTACTGTAGAGGATATTGAGGAGATACCAGTTCCGGAGACGGTTTTCAAGGGTGATGATTCAGATGAACTGAACCAAATTATGGTGAACCTATAAGATGTAGTAGGCCAGATTGACAAACTGAAGAGTAGTAAATCACCTGGACTGGATGCTATACACCCCAGGGTTCTGAAAGAATTTAAAAATGAAATTTTATACCTTTTAGTAAAAATTTGTAACCTATCATTAAAATCGTCCATTGTACCTGAAGATTGGAGGGTAGCCAATGTAACTCCGATATTTAAAAAGGTTCCAGGGGAAATCTGGGAAACTATAGACTGGTGAGCCTAACTTCAGTCCCGGGAAAAATCGTGGAAACTGTTATAAAAAATAAAATCACAGAACATTTACATAGACATGGTTTAATGGGACACAGTAGGCATGGATTTACCCAAGTGAAGACTTGCCTCACAAATCTACATTTTATGAAGGGGTGAATAAACATGGACAAAGGTGAACTGGTAGATGTGGTGTATTTGGATTTTCAGAAGGCGTTCAACAAAGTCCCTCATGAGAGTTCTAAGAAAACTAAAAGTCAGTATGGGATAGTAGGTGATGTCCTTTTGTGGATTGGCAAACTGGCTAAAAGACAAGAAACAGAGAGAAGGATTAAATGGTCTGTTTTCACAGTGGAGTGCCTCAGGGATCTGTACTTGGACCAGTGCTTTTTAATATATTTATAAATAATATGGAAAGGGGAATGATGAGTGAGGTGCTTAAATGTGCGGATGGCACAAAATTAGTAGAGTAGTTAAATCTTAAGCGGATTGTGATAAATTGCAGAAGGACCTTGTGAGACTGGAAGATTGGGCATCCAAATGGCAGATGAAATTTATTGTGGACAAGTGCAAGGTGATGCATATAGAGAAAAAATAACCTTTGCTTACACGATGTTAGGTTCCACATTAGGAGTTGCCATCCAGGAAAAGATCTAGGCATCATAGTGGATAATACTTTGAAATCATCGGCTCAGTGTGCTGTGGCAGTCAAAAAAGCAAACAGAATGTTAGGAATTATTAGGAAGGGAACGATGAATAAAATGGTGGATGTCATATTGCCTTTGTATTGCTCCATGGTGAGACTGCACCTTGAATACTGTGTACAATTCTGGTCGCCGCATCTCAAAAAAGATATGGTTGCACTGGAGAAAGTACAGAGAAGGGCAACCAAAATGATAAAGGGGATGGAACGGCTCCCCTATGAGGAAAAGCTAAATAGGTTGGGGCTGTCCAGCTTGGAGAAGAGATGACTGAGGGGGGATATGATAGAGGTCTACACAATCATGAAAGGACGAACGGGTAAATGTGAATCGGTTATTTACTCTTTCGGATAATACAAGAAATAGGGGGCACTTCATGAAGTTAGCAAGTAGCTCATTTAAAACAAATCAGAGATAACATTATTTTTCACTGAATGCATAATTAAGCTCTGGACTTCATTGCCAGAGGATGTGGTTACAGCAGTTAGTGTAACTGGGTTTAAAAAAGGTTTGGATAAGTTCCTAGAGCAGAAGTCCAAAACTGCTATTAATCAATAAGGAGTAGTAGCCTGGGATCTCTTCATTTAATGTTTGGGAACTTGCCAGGTACTTGTGACTTGGATTGGTCGCTGTTGGAAACAGGATGCTGGCCTTGATGGACCCTTGGTCTGACCCAGTATGGCATGCCTTATGGTCTTAGGGCCCTGGACCTTGCCTCATTAGCAGATTGGGTAATGGCACACAGGCTTCCTAAAGAATGTTCCCACTCTCTCCTTCACCTCCTTCCACAGGTGGATGGACCTGATTGTTGGAGCTCCCAATTTTTTTGACCGCAAAGAAGAGATTGGTGGGGCAGTGTACGTGTACATCAACCAGGCGGGGCGATGGGGCAGCACGAAGCCCCTCCGACTAAATGGGACCTACGAGTCCATGTTTGGGATTGCGGTCAGCAGTTTGGATGATATCAACCAGGATGGGTTCCAAGGTGAGGTGCCAGGACAATGGGAGGGGGTGGGGGGGTGGGGTGGCGGCGCTGTGAAGATTTCGAACTTGTGCTTTGTGGGGGGTTTGAGGATGTCTCCTAGGGCTGGTATGGGCATTGCTTCAGGACCGCACATAAACTGGGTTGGGACGGGAGCAAGGAAGGCCGCATCCCGGGGTGATGATGGCACGGGGTGGCAGGCAGGATACTGTGGGGGCGAGAGGCTCCAAAATAAGTCCACATAGAAGTCGTGTCTGCCCCCCCCCCCCCCCCGTTCTCCTGCCAGGGCAGAGATAAATCAGTACAGTATAACACTCATCGGAAAAGAAATGTGACCAAAAGAGTCAAGCAAAAAACTCCCCTGAGACATTGTGTGGGAAGGGATGCTTCCTCCCTCAGTCTGTCAGACATGCTTATAATTCTGCTGCATTGGTGGTAGGGCAGCGGCTCTTTCCAGGGGCTCGGGACTGAAGGCAGTAGGTCCTGCTGGGGGCACAAGACTGATATTAACATTTTTTTTTTTTGGATGTGTAACTGGTGGGGGGGGGGCAAAGAGGAGTCATCCCCCCCCCTCCCCGCTGGATTTTAATTGACTAAATATTTGTAATTAGTTATAGGAGTTTGCTTTTCTATATCCTTATTTTTTATGCCCCCTCCACGCCGTCCCCTGGACAGAATTTATAAACGGGAGCTAACTGTGCAATGGAGGATAAGAGACAAGTTCTCACTTAGCTGAGATGCACCGCTGTGGCCCCCCCCCCCCCCCCCCCCCCCCCCCCCCCCCCGGAAGCGTTGGCCCTTACAATGCTGGCTACGTCCTGGTTCTTTCCCGCTGAGCATCCTTCGGCGGAGTTACAGTCGCGCTCTGCAGCTGGCTCCAATGCTGCTCTTGGTTGTTCTCTTGCAGATATTGCTGTGGGCGCCCCTTTCGATGGTGCGGGCAAAGTATATCATGGCAGCAGCTTAGGAATCGTCACTAACCAACTCAGGTAAGAGCAAGGCAAGGAAAGCAGCAGAAATAGAGGTTTGGTTGAAACGGGGAAGGCAGGGCAGGTGGGTGCGAGCTTGAGAGACAGCTGATGGAGGGAACGGCGTGATGGATTTATTGGAGGGAGGAACAGAGAGGTGGGTGAAGTGAATGATGAATCCTTGGGTTCATCCATTGAGGTCTTTTCAAATGATCACTTATTTGCTCATGATTTCTTTATTGATTTAGGTTTAGCTGCCTTTTCATGAT